>NC_091460.1:20473766-20845433 GCF_027789765.1 Dendropsophus ebraccatus | reverse complement strand
ATGAAAGTCTGTCTGTCTATCTGTCTGTCTGTCTGTCCCAAATAGACTTCCAAACGCCTGAACCGTTTGACCCCAAATTTGGCACACAGATGCATTGGGTGCCCGGGAAGGTTATTGCAAAAGTCCTGTCCCCGCCAGATGTACAGGAGGGGAGGGGAAGGGGGAAGAGCGGCGCCCCATAGAGATGAATGGGAAAATCTCCACACTGCAAACACAGGTGATATAATTAGCTGCAGCAGACACGGCAGTTGGGAGCCTTAGCAACCAATAGGATTACTGCTTTCATTTTCACAGGGAGCAATAGTTGCTAGGGCGGCTGCCTCACAACATCCACATAAATAACAGGTAGACCCCCTACTCCATCTATACAGTACATGTATACAGGACCTCCTACTCCATCTATACAGTACATATATACAGGACCCCCTACTCCATCTATACAGTACATGTATACAGGGCCCCTTACTCCATTTATACAGTACATGTAAACAGGGCCCCCTACTCCATCTATACAGTACATGTATACAGGGCCCCCTACACCATCTATACAGTACATGTATACAGGACAGTATTACCAGCTGCTGCTGCCCTAAGCACTAAACCTGAAGATGCCCCATCCTCATTTACCAATTAGCATCAGGATTGGTAGGTAATAGCTCCAGACGTCACATTTAACATCGCCACACCAGACCTGGCCAATACCACCATACTGTAACTGGATAACACCGCAACACCAAGCCTGACCAATACCGCCATACTGTGACTGGATACCACCGCCACACCAGACCTGACCAATACCGCCATACTGTAACTGGATAACACTGCCACACCAAGCCTGACCAATACCGCCTTACTGTGACTGGATAACACTGTTATACCACACCTGACCAATACCGCCATACTGTGACTGGATAACACCGCCCTACCAGACCTGACCAATACCACCATACTGTGACTGGATAACACTGCCATACCAGACCTGACCAATACCGCCATACTGTGACTGGATAACACTGTCATACCACACCTGACCAATACCAACATACTGTGACTGGATAACCCCGCCATACCAGACCTGACCAATACCGCCATACTGTGAATGGATAACACTGCCATACCAGACCTGACCAATACCGCCATACTGTGACTGGATAACACTGCCATACCAGACCTGTTCAATACCGCCATACTGTGACTGGATAACACTGCCATACCAGACCTGACCAATACCGCCATACTGTGACTGGATAACACTGTCATACCACACCTGACCAATACCAACATACCGTGACTGGATAACCCCGCCATACCAGACCTGACCAATACCGCAATACTGTGACTGGATAACACTGCCATACCAGACCTGACCAATACCGCCATACTGTGACTGGGTATCACTGCCACACCAGACCTGACCAATACTGCCATACTGTGACTGGATAACACAGCCACACCAGACCTAACCAATACCGCCATACCCCCCTCAAAAAGACACCAGATTTTCTGGCAAGTCTGAACGGGAGGGTACTGCCTCTCTGCAAGGTGCTACCCTACGCACCAGACCATGGGTGCCTAATGGTAAATACGACCCTGCAGGTATACAGGACCCCAAAACTATACACTATAGGTGCATGGGACCTCCACCAACTATATACTACAGGTATACAGGACCCCAAAACTATACACTACAGGTATACAGGACCTCAAAACTATACACTACAGGTATACATGACCTCCACCAACTCTATACTACAGGTATAAAACACCTTCACCAACTCTATACTACAGGTATACAGGACCCAAAACTATACACTACAGGTATACAAGACCTTCACCAACTCTATACTACAGGTATACAGCACCCCCACCAACTCTATACTACAGGTATACAGGACCCCAAAGCTATACACTACAGATATACAGGAACTGCATCAACTATATAATACAGGTATACAGGACCCTCAAACTATGCACTACAGGTATACAGGACTCCCGAACTATATACTACAGGTATACAAGACCTCCACCAATTATACACTACAGTAGAAAATAGAGGTTTGCAAGACGGCACTGTGTAGGCTCAAAGGCTCAGGTGGGTGCACGAACTCAGGTAGCCAGACCCAGACTTCCAAATCCACAACAAGTCAAGCGAGGCGGCACTCCAGTAAAAAGTGAAGAAAAATTGGCTTTATTCACCCATCAATGTGCAACGTTTCGACCTCTCATTGGGATCTTTTTCAAGCATCAATATCAGTGTGACAATGGCTGGTTTTTAACATGGAAACCCCTCCCATCGTACATCCCTGCATTAGTGACATCATCATCATTAGCATATGTAAACAGTGCGTAACTCAGCGTGTTTTAGTACATTAATTGTATGTGAAACATAAATTCATATATATACATCGTGACATAAGTGCTTGATAAATGACCAATCCTCTTGATCTGCATAATAAAGTCCGTAATCCTCAAAAACATAATTCATGATCATTCCATGGTATAGTCCAATCACATCACGGTTATGGGAGGAGGCCGACACTCACCGCATCTCGTTAACAATCCACAATTATAACACTACAGGTATCCAGAACCCTCAAACTATAAACTACAGGTATACAAGACCTCCACCAACTATACATTACAGGTATACAGCACCAACTATATAATACAGGTATACAGGACCCCCGAACTACACAGTACAGGTATATAGGACCTTCACCAACTATACATTGCAGGTATACAAGACCTCCCTCAACTATACACTACAGGTATACAACCCCCCCAACTACACACTACAGGTATAAAAGGACCCCCCAACTATACACTATAGGTATACAGCCCCCCCCCAACTATGCAATTAAGATATGGAAGACCCCTAAAAACTATACACTGTGGGTATACAGAACCCCTCCAACTATGCACTACAGGTATACACTAATTCCACTGATTAACTCAGATGAAACAATACCTTTAGCTTGGCCTCCTGGGCACCTTAGAACAAATCTAATTAACACACTGACACTTTATACCCCGGCAGCGCCAGGTACATTTTCTAGTTTAATAAATATATATATATATATATATATATATATATATATATATATATATATATATTAGTTATATAGATAGATGATAGATAGATAATATATATATTACATTCTTACATTATTATAATTATATATATATATATATATATATATATATATTATAATAATAATGTATTAATGTAATATATAATATCTATCTATATAATATATAATATAATACATTATATATCGTATATAAATATACTATAAATATAATAATTATATATATTATATAATTTATATATTTATTATTTATCTATATCATAAAAATCAAAGTCTGTCTGTCTGTCTGTCCCAAATAGACTTCAAAACCCCTGAACCATTTGACCCCAAATTTGGCACACAGATACATTGAGTGCCCGGGAAGGTTTTAGCGAAGATCCCGTCCCCGCCAGATGTACAGGAGGGGAGGGGGAGGGGGAAGACCGGCGCCCCATAGAGATGAATTGGAAAATCTCCTCACTGCTCACACATAATTAGCTGCAGCTGCCCAGAGAAAATGGCATTTGGAGCCTTAGCAACCAATAGGATTACTGCTTTCATTTTCACAGGGAGTTGTGGTTGCTAGGGAAGCTGCCTCACAACATCCACAGTAATAACTGGTAGACCCCCTACTCCAACTATACAGTACATCTATATACAGGGCACTACAGGTATACAGGACCCCCTACTCCCACTATACTGTACATGTATACAGGGCAGCATTACCAGCTGCTGCTGCCTTAAGCACTAAACCTGAGGATGTCCCATCCTCACTCACCAATTAGCATCAGGATAGGTAGGTAATAGCTCCACACGTCACATTTAACACCGCCACACCAGGCCTGACCAATACCGCAACACTGAGTGGATAACACCGCCATACCGGACCTGACCAATACTGCCATACTGTGACTGGATAACACTGCCATACCACACCTGACCATTACCGCCATACTGTGACTGGGTAACACCTCCATACCAGACCTGACCAATACCGCCATACTGTGACTGGATAACACTTTCATACCAGACCTGACCAATACCGCCATACTGTGACTGGATAACACCACCACACCAGACCTGACCAATACCGCCATACTGTGACTGGATAACACTGTCACACCAGACCTGACCAATACTGACACACTGTGACTGGATAACACAGCTATACCAGACCTTACCAATACCGCCATACTGTGACTGGATAACACCACTATACCAGACCTAACCAATACCGCCATACTGTGACTGGATGAATCTGCCATAACACACCTGACCAATACCGCCATACTGTGACTGGATAACACCACCACACCAGACCTGACCAATACCCCCATACTGTAACTGGATAACACTGTCACACCAGACCTGACCAATACTGACACACTGTGACTGGATAACACAACTATACCAGACCTTACCAATACCGCCATACTGTGACTGGATGAATCTGCCATAACACACCTGACCAATACCACCATACTGTGACTGGATAACACTGCCATACCAGACCTGACCAATACCACCATACTGTGACTGGATAACTGCACCATACCAGACCTGACCAATACCGCCATATTGTGACTGGATAACACTGCCACACCAGACCTGACTAATACCGCCATATTGTGACTGGATAACACTGCCACACCAGACCTTACCAATACCATCATACTGTGACTGGATAACACTGCCACAGCACCTCCACAAACTCTATACTACAGGTATACAGAACCCCAAACTATACACTACAGGTATACAGCAACTCCACCAACTATATACTACAGGTATACAGGACCCTCAAACTATACACTACAGGTATACAGGACCCCCGAACTATATACTGCCACACCAGACCTGACCAATACCATCATACTATGACTGGATAACACTGCCACAGCACCTCCACAAACTCTATACTACAGGTATACAGAACCCCAAACTATACACTACAGGTATACAAGACCTCCACCAACTCTATACTACAGGTATACAGCACCTCCACCAACTCTATACTACAGGTATACAGGACCCCTATACACACTGACACTTTATACTCGGGCAGCGCCAGGTACATTTTCTAGTCTTTATCATAAAAATGAAAGTCTGTCTGTCTGTCCCATATAGACTTCCAAACGCCTGAACCGTTTGACCCCAAATTTGTTCATGGGGGCACCTCCGGGGGCATTATTAGTATATGGGGGCACCTCTGGGGGCATTATTAGTTCATGGGGGCACCTCTGGGGGCATTATTAGTTCATGGGGGCACTATTAGTATATGGGGGCACCTCTGGGGGCATTATTAGTTCATGGGGGCACCTCTGGGGGCATTATTAGTATATGGGGGCACCTCTGGGGGCATTATTAGCTCATGGGGGCACCTCTGGGGGCATTATTAGTATATGGGGGTTCCTCTGGGGGCATTATTAGTTCATGGGGGCACCTCTGGGGGCATTATTAGTATATGGGGACACCTCTAGGGGCATCATTAGTGTATGGGGGTACCTCTAGGGGCATTATTAGTTCATGGGGGCCACCTCTGGGGGCATTATTAGTTCATGGGGGCACCTCTGGGGGCATTATTAGCTCACGATGGCACAGCAAGGGGCATTATTAGCTCATGGGGCACCTCTGGGGGCATTATTAGTTCATGGGGGCCACCTCTAGGGGCATTATTAGCTCATGGGGGCACAGCAGGGAATCCTACATACAGGGGGCATCCCACATTCCTACTCGATTTACTGCACATAACACCAAACAGCGCAGTTACTATGGGAGCCGACAGGAGGGAGAAAGGGAAGGAAGTTGCTAGAAATGTGCGGAGCCTAAATTGTTTGTCTCGCAGGTTCTGAAAAGATGAAACATATCTGGAAGGAATCATCATGGAGGTCTGGGCCGGATGGAGAGGAAAAGGGAAAGTGACGCCTCAGATCAAAGAAGACGTCACCTGTGAGTCCCTGTATGACACTTTTCTTATTTTGTAGAACATCATTTAGTAGGGGCGCCCCGAGGTGACAGCTACTACATTATCTGTACTCAGAGATATCACTGTGTTATCTGTGGTGTTACATAGGACTGCAGGTGACATCTACATTATATGTACTCAGAGTGATATCACTGTGTTATCTGTGGTGTTACATAGGACTGCAGGTGACTACTACATTATCTGTGCTCAGAGGGATATCACTGTGTTATCTGTGCTGTTACATAGGACTGCAGGTGACATCTACTACATGATCTATACTCAGATATATCACTGTGTTATCTGTGCTGTTACATAGAACTGGAGGTGAAATCTACTACATTATCTGTACTCAGAGATACCACTGTGTTGTGTGGTGTTACATAGGACTGCAGGTGATATCAGGTGATTTCTCCAGGTTGCAGAAGTTCAAACTTCATCGTGCCCTGGTGTCTGTATGTGTGTATACATGTGTGCTGGTGTCTGTATACATGTGTGCTGGTGTCTGTGTGTGAGATCAATTCTAGAGAACTGGCTCATATACCCCATTTTCCCCAGTGGCTTAAAATGTAACCTCTTTTATACAGTTATAAAATTGTAGAACCTAAATGTGAACAAGGTGCAATTCAAATAGACACTTACTTGTATAGCTGCCTCTTGTGCTCTGTATGCAGTGCATTATACTCACCCTTGCAACGTACAATTTATAGCGTGTCTACAAGCCCAGCGGGGCTCATTATGATGGAGACTAAAACTTATACAAGAGTGGGGTAGGGGTTCCCCTGTATTCAGAATGCTGTTGAGTGCTAGGCAATGCCCCGTCTGGGATTATTGAATTTCGAGGGTCTATGCAGAGCAGGATAAAGACACCTCTGCTGCACAAACAGGATCTGCTAGAAAGCGTTCTAACCGCCATGTATTCACTATCACTGGCTTGGGTGAGCTATTGAGCATACCGGGGGGGGGGGGGGGGGGGGGGGATATTGGTGAACATATACAAATCAAACAGCCCCCCAGACCCTCGAAATTCAATAACCCCAAACGGGGCATTGCCTAGTACTCAACAGCATTCTGAATACAGGGGAACCCCTACCCCACTCTTGTATAAGTTTTAGTCTCCATCATAATGAGCCCCGCTGGGCTTGTAGACACGCTATAAATTGTACGTTGCAAGGGTGAATATAATGCACTGCATACAGAGCACAAGAGGCAGCTATACAAGTAAGTGTCTGTATGATGACATTTAAATTGCAACTTGTTCACATTTAGTTTCTACAATTTTATAACTGTATAAAAGAGGTTACATTTTAAGCCACTGGGAAAAATGGGGTATATAAGCCAGTTCTCTAGAATTGATCTGAACCAAATTATACCTCCCAGCAAGGCGTGGGTCGAACACACACTTTTTTTTTTATTAATGTGGTGGGCCCAGACACTTTGGTTGTATGGGGCCCCAAAATTCCTGATGGCGGCCCTGAGTGCTGCTATATGGTGTATAGCAGTACTTACATGGGGCAATTAGCATTGAGCTTGGATATGCCCTCAGTAAGAAATACAGAAATCAGAAAATATACTGGTGGTCCCATTAGTTTTTTGGAGGCTGTGGTATACAATCTGTTGGTAGCTGCACCTATACACTGTATGACACCCCCCTTACACTGGGCAATCAGTAGTGAGCTTAGATATGCCTTGAGTAAGAAATACAGAAATCATAAAATATACTGGTGGTCAGTGTCACACTAGTATTTGGAGGCCGTCGTATAGAGCCTGTGTGTAATTAGTGGTCTGTGGTCTATGGCACCTGTTACACAGTAGTGCCATAATAGTGAGCAGTGAAGTTCCTTGCAGGTGTACTACAAATCACAGCAATACAATCTACCACAGCAGCACCACCAGCCACAAAATCATAAAAGAGTACTGAGCACTTCTTAGGGGTCTGTATGCAACACCTGCTGTCCCCTTTCTGCCAGCAGCCGATCACCACAGTGTGCTGCTGAAATCATGGTAGCTGCACTGCAAGTCCCAGCCAGCAGTCTGTAGTAATACAAATTAAAAATGACTTAAAGCCCTTACTAGGGCTGTTTGGTTGTTTCGCTAGTATTCCCTGTCTACTGGAACGCTAATTCCCTCCCTAAAGCGCTCCCTGACCACCAGCAGCTCTGTCCCTAATCTCTTCCAGCACACGTCTGAAGCGAGCACTGCCGGTGCTGAGTTTTATATGGCAGGGTCATCTGATCTGGCCAAACAATCGCTGCTATCGACATGTATGGGTCCCACATGTTCGCAGGATGTACCAAAGAGTCTCCTGCATGTTTATTGGCTGAGAAATTGTGCCCAAACTTACAGGAAACGAATGATGAGATTTTCTCGAGTATCGCAAGATGCTGGTCCGAGTAACGAGTACCACTGAGTACCCTAATACTCAAATAAGTACCAAGCTCGGACGAGCACGTTCACTCATCACTAAAAGATGCCCATACCTCCCTCCAATATTTCTGTATTTTCCTACATAACCCTATCACATGTGCCATGTCAACCTCCATTTCTCCATACCTGGGGCATTCTGACGATTCCCGAACCCCCATTCCATAGAGCTGTATCGGGGAATAATAGCTATAATGCAAAATTCTAAACTGTGTCAGCCTATAGGACTCACTGGGGTAAGCTCTGTCAATGTTCTTCCATATGTTCTGACAATTTACCTCCAATAGAGGACCGAATACCTTTTTCCACTTTACCCATGCCCCGTTCCCTTTACTGATAGTGTTAACAATAGCCATTTCTGGCCTTACCCAACCCCATCAAAACTCCATTAAAAAACTCAAGTTTAAAGCCGCAGACCAGTTGCATTTCGCCAGTCTGCTTGGGGGTTGCCCACAGTACAACAAAGTCTTTTTCTGCCCTCCACTCTCCCCTCGCCAGGCCGTCGATTGGTAGCTGCAGAGTAAGGGAGAGGCAGACAACAGTAACATGTAGTATCACATAGCTATGTCATATAGCTCAAGGCTAATGCGTCACTGGGGCAAACTTTTGCACAAAAAAATAAACGGTCGCCTCCGGGATACAGTCTTACCCCTCTACTGTCCATTCAGGTCCAGGAACCGGCCGCTGACAGGTCACGCCAAGCCGCGAGGCAGGTACAGCTGACCGCCGGCCTCCAGATTTTATAGCTCCATCCCCGTCCTGGTCCTTCACTGGTCAGATGCATACACGTGAGCCCCCGCTGAAAAGCTCCTTCGGCTGCAGCCCGCCTCCCGGCCATTTTCCTGCAGCCCGGCGTCCCCTCTATTATGTCGGTTCTCCTTTCTTCTCTCCCCTATCTTCTCAGCTCAGCTGTGGCAGCCTCCACTTCCGGGATCCACTATCCCGCAGCAGCAGGAGGCATCCTATCTCAGCAACGTTCTCCTAAAACATCAGGGGTTTCACATCACTACCGGTAACCCAGAGCGGGAGGAAGAGGGAGGTGGTGCGTGTAGCAACTCCAACTTGCCGCTCAGCCCCACCCTGTCAGATGGAGAACATTTGATTTGATGCCACTGATCCATCAATGTCCACTGTTCTCCAGGGGGGAAGCGTCATTTGACACCACTAATTTAGCAATGTCCACTTCTGTCCTGGGACAAAAATGAGTTTACACCACTGATCTACCAATGTCCCCCTGCTGTCCATGGTGGAAATTGAATGGTTGAAAGGCTGATTGACATTTTCTAACTTTTGACACTATCACAGAAACAGGGGTTTCAAAAATTGCTAGTCTGTAGTAGTCCCATTATTGTAGCTACCATATTTTAACTGTTTTAATAGAATTTGTATACGATTTGTGAATTTTTGTGAATTCGCTCGAATATTTGTGATCTTCGCAAAATCAATTTTTGAGTGGTTCACTCATCTCTAAATGTGCTCTTCATGCTCAGTTCTAGCAATGAACAAAACCTCTATAATTACCAAATAAAATGGAAGTTGTCACAATTGGCACAATGTAACAGGAAGGTGGTTAGCCATAATATACAAAGAGACAATTAATAAACAAACAAATATAAATATGAAAAAAATTGTATAATAAACTAGATTTGCATTGCCAGGGTAATACATAGTGCTTGAAAAGAGCGCCCCTTTAACAGTGACTTCCCTTTAGGAGTGACTTTAACCCTTGATACCCTCCCTTTTAGAGTGACTTTGGTACAATCCCTTAAGGAGCGACTTTGGTGCTAACCCTTTAAGAGTTAACTATATACTGTCCCTTTGAGACTAGCTTATGTATTGTCCCTTTAAAAGCCACTTAGTTACCACCCTTTGAAGAGCAACTGTCCCTGTAAAACTGATTTTAGTACTGTCCCTTTAAGAGTGACTTTGGTACGGCCGCACTCTGAACCGCGGCGGTCCCGGGCTACAAGTGGCACCCGGGACCGCCGCGGTTCAGAGGTATTAGCGGGCATGGTCCGATCGCCGTGCCCGCTAATACAGTAATCAGATGCAGCTGTCAAGTTGACAGCTGCATCCGATTTCCGGACGCAGCGTCATCCCTGGTGTCTAGTGGGGAGATCGCTCCTTCGGGATGTTATCCCGGAGGAGCGATCTCCGTAACTGAAGCCGTCCCCGGCTCGGCACTCGTTTACTTCCGGCTGCAGCAGCCGGAAGTAAACGAGTGCCTATCTCATGGATCTCTGCAGCATATCTATGCTGCAGAGATCTCAATGAGAGATCAAAGCACTTATACTAGAAGTCCCCTAGGGGGGCTTCTAGTATAAGTGTAAAAGTAAAAAAAAAAAGTGTTGTTAATAGTAAAAAGCCCCCTCCCCTAATAAAAGTCTGAATCACCCCCCTTTTCCCAGGTTATAAATAAAAGTAAATAAATAAATAAACATGTTTGCTATCGCCGCGTGCGTAATCGCCTGAACTAATAAATAATCACATTCCTGATCTCGCACGTTAAACGACGTCAGCGCAAAAAAAATCCCAAAGTGCAAAATTGCGCATTTTTGGTTGCATCAAATCCAGAAAAATTGTAATAAAAAGCGATCAAAAAGTCGCATATGCACAATCAAGGTACCGATAGAAAGAACACATCATGGCACAAAAAATGACACCTCAGACAGCCCCATAGACCAAAGGATAAAAGCGCTATAAGCCTGGGAATGGAGCGATTTTAAGTGACGTATATTTGTTGACAATGGTTTGAATTTTTTACAGGCCATCAGATACAATATAAGTTATACATGTTACATATCGTTTTAATCGTAATGACTTGAGGAACATGTATAACAAGTCAGTTTTACCCCAGGGCGAATGGCATAAAAACACATTTCCCCCAAATTAACAAAATGCGGGTTTTTTTTTCAATTTCACCACACTTTGAATTTTTTTCTGGTTTTGCAGTGTACTTTATGCAAAAATTCAGCCTGTCATTGCAAAATACAATTAGTGATGCAAAAAATAAGGGCTCATGCGGGTTTCTAGGTGAAAAAATGCAAGTGCTATGGCCTTTTAAGCACAAGGAGGAAAAAACGAAAACGCAAAAATCGAAATTGTCTCTGTCCTTAAGGGGTTAAAGAGCCACTTTGGTACTGTGCTTTAAGGACAACTTATGTAACGTCCCTTTGAAAGCAACTTAGTACCGCCCTTTTAAGAGCGATTTCGGTACCTTCCCTTTGATACCTTAACCTCAGCTACATCACTGACTCATCTCTCCTACTTCACCTGACTCACCTTTGCTACTTCACTGACTCACCTCTGCTACTTCACTGACTCCGCTCTGCTGTGCCATGCGCATATCTGCTCTGCTACATATCATTACTGGCTCAGCTCTGCTGTGCCATGCGGGTATAGGCTCTGCTACATATCATCACTGGCTTATCTCTGCTGTGCCATGTGGGTATCGGCTCTGCTACATATCATCACTGGCTCAGCTGGTCTGTGCAATTCGGGTACTGGCTCTGCTACATATCATCACTGTCTCAGCTCTGCTGTGCCATGCGGGTATCGGCTCTGCTACATATCATCACTGGCTCAGCTCTGCTATGCCATGCGGGTATCGGCTCTGCTACATATCATCACTGGCTCAGCTCTGCTGTGTCATGCGGGTATCAGCACTGCCACATATCACTGGCTCAGCTCTGCTGTGCCATTTGAGTATCGGCTCTGCTGCATATCATCACTGTCTTAGCTCTGCTGTGCCATGCGGGTATCGGCTCTGCTACATATCATCACTGGCTTATCTCTGCTGTGCCATGTGGGTATCGGCTCTGCTACATATCATCACTGGCTCAGCTGGTCTGTGCAATTCGGGTACTGGCTCTGCTACATATCATCACTGTCTCAGCTCTGCTGTGCCATGCGGGTATCGGCTCTGCTACATATCATCACTGGCTCAGCTCTGCTATGCCATGCGGGTATCGGCTCTGCTACATATCATCACTGGCTCAGCTCTGCTGTGTCATGCGGGTATCAGCACTGCCACATATCACTGGCTCAGCTCTGCTGTGCCATTTGAGTATCGGCTCTGCTGCATATCATCACTGTCTTAGCTCTGCTGTACCATGCAGGTATCGGCTCTGCTACATATGATCACTAGCTCAGCTCTGCTGTGTCATGCGGGTATTGGATCTGCTAGATCACTGGCTCGGCTCTACTGTGTCATGCGGGTATCGGCTCTGCTAGATCACTGGCTCAGCTCCGCTTCTTCACTGATTCAAAGCCTTATAATGATAAAGATCATTGCTCGGTTACCATGACATTCTGTCTTATGTCAGTGAGACATACTCGTTAAGGACCTTTCTTCTTCTACATCTTCTATTGGCCAATAGTGGACATGTGACTGTGTGGATGTTGTAAGACATTGACTGACAAGACCTTAGAATTTCTATTGGCTGCTATATTTCAGCTATTTGCATATGTGCTGTGATTAGCTGTTAGCGGTTACAGTGTGGCCATTATTTCCAATCGGCCATTATTTCCAAAGGGAAATTAGAGGTCTTTAAAACGTAAAATTTCTTTAAAACGACAAATACGATCGAAAAGAAAAATAAATAGCACACCTCACACCGCCGTGGGCTTGGAAGCGCAGTTTGAAATGTGTCTGTGTACAAAGTGGTTCGGGCTGTAGTAACTCCTTCTGTACGTCCTCGGTCGGGTAGGGGTGTTCAGAGTGGGGCCACGCGGTAACCAATGTTCCCTCCAAGCTTCAGCCACTGCTGAGTGGAATGGCAAGTAAGCTAAGCAATGTTCAAGCAAAGTTGGACAAACCAAAAACCTAACAGAGGAACGTCGGTACCTTAGTCTAATGTAAGATAGAAAATTAACTCTAGTGGAACAGTCGGTGTACAGTCACATGGATATCGGTTACAGATTTGATGCAATAGTTATAAATTTAGATATATTGGTTTACACAGCATCAGGCCAGAGCAGTTACATCCAGTGACTCACGTGGGGCGTCTTCTCTGATCAGTCGCTCATTTTTCCTTTCCAACCAGGCCGGGCTGTCTTGAAGACTTCTCCTGGCCACAAATCCTCTCTCCAGAATCTGTTTCTTGCTCCGGCAAATATAGTAGTCAAGCCCCTTTGTGCCCCTGTATAGTTTTAAGGCCCCTTGCTAGGATGCCCTTAGGATTGCAGTTAACTCCTCCACTGCCAGGATGCTCCTAGTAATGTATATAACCCCTCCCTCATCTAGGATACCCCTACTAATGTATACATCTGTCCCCTGCTGTTTCACCCCATTTAGTAATAATGCCCCCTGCTGTGTCACCCCATTTAGTAATAATGCCTCCTGCTGTGCCCCCATTTAATAATAATGCCCCTTGCTTTGCCACCCCATTTAGAAATAATGCCGCCTGCTGTGCCACCTAATTTAGTAATAATGAGCGAATACGATTCAATCGGGTAGGTATTCGATCGAATTTTACGGTATTCGAAAGAGTCGAATACAATCGAGTAGTGTGTCGAATACGCGGCAAACATTCAAAAGCCCTCCCATGGCATTTGGCGCTTTTTTAAATCCAATCACCATGCAGAGAGGCCGTGAGGGACCCTGGGAGTACGCACGCAGCGCGAAAACGGCATATACCCTCATTGGATGGCTGAACCACATGACCTTGAATCTTAAATACAAGCCTCTCGACCGCAGATGCACTTTCAACCTGGTCAGGGAGAGATCTTGGAGCAGGGAGAGAGAGGTTTTAATAGCATTTTGGCCAGGCAGGCTTACTACTGAACCCAAAAGTCCTTTTCAGGGCTAATATCCAGCGAAAAAGTCATCTCTGCATCCAAAGCACTTCTCAGTGCTGAGAAAAAGATGATATAACAGCAGCAGGTGTATTCATTCCAGTATCCTGTGTGTACAATTGACTTATAGTGTCCTTGGTTTAACGCACATTAACGTTATACCTATTGTGCCAGTTACCCAGTTAAAGGCATGTGATACCTAGTGTGCCAGTTACCCAGTAAAAGGCATGTAATACCCACTAGTGTGCCAGTTACCCAGTAAAAGGCACGTGATATCCAGTGTGCCAGTTGCCCAGTAAATGGCACGTGATACCTAGTGTGCCAGTTACCCAGTAAAAGGCACGTGATACCCAGTAGGTGTTGGCATCGTTTAGGGAGGTTTCATGAGGGACTTGGTGATCTCCAAGTGGTCGAATTTGGATTTCCAAGTGACGAGATTTTTTTCCCATAGACTATAATGGGATCGAGTATTCGTTCGAATAGTCGAATCTCGGTGCCTACTCGATTCGAATTCTCGAAAGTCGAATATTTCACTAATCGCTCATCTCTAGTAATAATGTTACCCCTCTGCCTGCAATTAACCCCCCTCCGACTCCCCACTGCCAGTTATTAACCCCATTCACCCCCAATGCCTTCAATTAAATCCTTCTCACCACCAGAAATTAACGCTCCATCTCTTGGTATGGAATAGCTGGAAGAGGAAGAAAAAGAAGAAGTGGAAGAAGAATATGGATTACAATAAAATGCTTTTTCAAGCACTATAATAAGAAGTTGGCTTGATTAACCCATTTAGCCCATTCCTAGAAAATATAATCACTTACCTGTGTATATCCATAGAAGCTTAACAGCCGGGCCATGGGGAGAGTAGTGACAGAACATAAATCTCCTATAAATCCGACCACCGCATCCTTCTCCATACAGGAATAGTTTGGGGCTGTTACTGTGTGTCCAGACATTATCTGCAGAACATCTTTTATTACTTTATTCACATGTCCACAGGAGTCATATATGTGATATCCCAGAGTGATATTGGGCAAAATATCTGTACGATTGTTTATAGATTCAATTGCATACAGAAAAGCCAAAAGATGTGTATATTCTCTGTAGTGAATACTATGGAAAATATTAGAAAATGAGGTCGTTATAGGTTTTTTTTTTAATCATTATTAAGATTCTTAATTATTATATCTACAGTTTTATTTTCAACTCAAGTACCACCTCTATGATGGGAAGATCTTATGTTGTGATATTTTCTAGCTAAATGGTTTATTCGTTTATATTTTTTGAGATTTTTTCTTTTTTGTTGTTTTGTCTACATTGTTCACTATTTACTTTCTCTAGAATTAATAACAATGATACAGTTCAAAACATTTATAGTTACATAAAAAGCAATCGGGGAAGATGACCTGCTA
This sequence comes from Dendropsophus ebraccatus, assembly GCF_027789765.1. Taxonomy (NCBI): domain Eukaryota; kingdom Metazoa; phylum Chordata; class Amphibia; order Anura; family Hylidae; genus Dendropsophus; species Dendropsophus ebraccatus. The sequence continues at coordinate 20,829,771 of NC_091460.1, read as the reverse complement.
TAATGTATAGCAGGCCATCTCTGCTCGTGCCGACGATTGCTGCTATTGGCTGATCAATTCAGATCAGCCGACAGCAGCTGAAAACAACTTTCCGGGTCATCGGTGACCCGGAAAGCAATGGCAATTGGTGCTGTCCGAGACCAAGTGTAAAAATCGCCATTAGTGTCCTGGAGAGACATGGCGCCGGGGAAAGATGGCACCTGATCTGGGCGTCCCGAGCGAAGATCCGGCGGTCCTGCGGCGTCCTCTTCTTCCGTTTTCTATCTTCGGCTCCCGACGGCTCTTCGTCGTCTATCCTTGTCTATCTTCGGGCTCCCCCGTCGTCTATCTTCGGCAGCTTCTCTTTACTGCCCCCTAGCGGCTGATCGGTGTATATTATACACTGATCAGTTACTTTGGGGTAAAAAGAGTGTTTTTTTTTTCTTTTTATGCACCCTAACGCCGCTGAGTGCTGATCAGCATCGCGTGTAAGTGCGCCGCTGATCAACAACTCCTCCTTTTTGGTGCATGGGTTTTTCCTCCCTTTTTTTTTCAATATCCTACCAACACTGTCTGCTGATAAGTACCGCAAATAAGTGCAGCATTTATCGGCAATTCCTTTCTTGGCGTAGGATTTTTTTCTTACTGTTAAAAAAACTTAAAAAACACTACAGTCATGGCTAAAAATTTTGAGAATGATACAAATATTAATTTTTACAAAGTCTATTGCTTCAGTTTTTAAAATGGCAATTTGCATAAACTCCAGAATGTTATAAAGAGTGATCAGCTTAACAGCAATAACTTGCAAAGTCATTATTTGCCTAGAAAATGAACTTTATGCCCCAAAACACATTTCAACAGCATTGCAGCCCTGCCTTAAAAGGACCAGCTAACATCGTTTCAGTGATTGCTCCATTAACACAGGTGTGGGTGTTGATGAGGACAGGGCTGAAGATCAATCTGTCATGATTAAGTAAGAATGACACCACTGGACACTTTAAAAGGAGGCTGGTGCTTGGCATCATTGTTTCTCTTCTGTTAACCATGGTTATCTCTAAAGAAACTTGTGCAGTCATCATTGCACTGCACAAAAATGGCCTAACAGGGAAGAGTATCGCAGCTAGAAAGATTGCACCTCAGTCACCAATCTATCGCATCATCAAGGACTTCAAGGAGAGAGGTTCCATTGTTGCCAAAAAGGCTCCAGGGCACCCAAGAAAGACCAGCAAGTGCCAGGAAAGTCTCTTAAAAGTGTTTCAGCGTGTGAGTGCATCTGCACGCACTGTGAGGTGGAGACTCTTGGAGCAAGGCCTGGTCTCAAGGAGGACAGCAAAGAAGCCACTTCTCTGCAGAAAAAACATCAGGGACAGACTGATATTCTGCAAAAAGTGCAGGGAGTGGACTGCTGAGGACTGGGGTGAAGTCATTTTCTCTGATGAATCCCCTTTCCGATTGTTTGGGACATCTGGAAAACAGCTTATTCGGAGAAGACGAGGTGAGCGCTACCACCAGTCTTGTCTCATGCCAACTGTAAAGCATCCTGAAACCATTCATGTGTGCGGTTGCTTCTCTGACAAAATGCAAGCATTGATTGTGCAAGAATGGACTGCTTTCAGTTAGGATTTGGTCCAGAAGTTGATTGAGAGCATGCCAGGGAGAATTGCAGAGGTCCTGAAGAAGAAGGGTCAACACTGCAAATATTGACTGGCTGCACCAGTCTGCCAGTAGTTGCCAGCTGCGGAATGCGCGACGGGTTATCTGTCACCATTCTGCTCTACATAGCTCTACATATTATTTGTACCTACCTTGTACAGTATAAACTGTAGGGAACATTTCTTGCATAGTTCCAACGTGACACCCAGGAATGTACAGTGAAGATCCCTCCTATAATGACGTCTCCTTCCTGAGAATATTTGTACTCAAAGGTGTAATCCTTCATTGTAAGATGACATTGAGCTGCGGAGTCCTGGATCTCAGAGATACAGAAGGTCACACAGAGAACCAACATCAGGAACATTTTCCAAACGTAATAATATTTATCACTTTAGTGTGTACAGCATCATAGGGAATCCTGCAGCAATGCCGCACAGGGTATGACAGGGAGAGGTTTATATAATCATCTTACATCTCTAAATAAGCACAAGGAAGAATTGCTGAGTTACAGCAGAAAGACACCACAGCAAAATAGTTACATCCACCAGAGACCAAACAAAACAGACAAAATCTGGATTTTCTATTTTTTATTAACTATACACATCATCCGCATTACATTTTTACGTAAAAAAGGTTTCTTATTGTTATATAATTACTGTAGGGTTACACTTGCTAAAAAAAAAAAAAAGGTATTTGTAAAACAGTGGAGTTAATTTGTTACTATTTAAACTATTGATTGTAATGTCCTAGAATGGATGTGTCATTACTATGTTAGCATGTACTGTATATTCCGGCACTGAAAGAAGAGCCATAGACTCTGTGTTCTGAGGACTGAAGGCTGTAGTAATGCTCTCCTGCCACTAGATGTCTCACTATATCTCAAGCTTTACTAGGCTTACTAAGGTTAATTGGGTTATCCAGTGCTACAAAAACATGGCCACTTTCTTTCAGAGACAACACTACTCTTGTCTCCAGTTCAGCTGCAGTTTGCAATTAAGCTCCGTTCAATTCAATGGAAATGAGCAGCAAAACCCCGCGCAAGCTGGAGACAAGAGTGAGACTGTCGCTGGAAGACAGTGGCCATGTTTTTTGTAGCACTGGATAACTCCTTTAGCTGCCATGGGACCACAGTGTCTATGTTGAATTGTTGAATTCCCTGGAATATCCTGGCCGCATATTCGCGGGAGCGCAAGTATGCGGCTGGGATCAAAGGCATGATGAGAGAGCGTTGATGCCGTCGGACCAAAAGTCCGACGGTCCACTCATCTCTACTTAGAATACACAAACATTTTTTATAGCATAAAAACCATAAACTATTACAAAAGCTATATAAAATGGAGATCGCTGTAATCGTACTAACCTGACAAATAACAATAACATGTCTTATGTGACGTATAGTAAATGGCTTACAAAAAAATGACGAAAAACAGCTGCTAAATTGTGTTTTTTATTCATACCAGCTGATAAATTTTTTTATAAAAAATGATTAGGGTGTCACATGTCCACCAGAATGGTACATATGGAAATGTCAACTTGTCTTACACAAACATTTTGGCACCGCAAGGCACTATGACATGGTATAATGGCTAAAAAAAAAAAAATGAAATAAAAAAAGGCACCAAAATTTGCCAGGTCTCTGTCATGTCTGCAGCCTATGGTTGAGTCAGGTGAGGCACTGCGGTCACATAGGGGGATTTCTAGAAACATTGGAATAAGGGAAATCAATAGTGAGTGGTATTTCTCAGTTAGTATTTGCTGTGTTAGAGAAAAAAATTAATTAAAATATAATATCTGCAAAAAAAAAAAATGAAATTTTTAAATTTCCCCTCAAACTTGCTTAAATCTCTGGGAAACACCTAAAGGGTTAATAAACTTACGAAATGTTACTTTGAATACTTTGAGGGGCGCAGTTTTTACAGTGGAGGGATTTATGGGGATAACTAACACACAGGCCCCACAAATCCACTTCAGAACTGAACCGAACAGAACAGAATTGAAATTATCATGAACATTTTAAAAATCGCTGCAAAATTTCGAAGTCCTCTAACATCCTAACAAGTAAAAGGAAGTTCACCAAATATTTTATGTAAATAATTAATTTTTGCGCAAATGTTGTGTTTTTTTTTTTTACAAAAAATTACTGAGTATATCAACCAGTATACCACAAACATAAAGAGGAATATGTCAGGAAAAAACAATCTCAGAATAACTTTGCATCAAAGTCTAACTCTGTGGCGAGTATTGCAACATGACAAGGGTACCAAGGCAGGCATCCATCCACAGATGGCTGTTTTGGGGTATTTGCCCCTCATCAGTGAGGAGCAGGATTCTGCCTACCAAGGGCAGTGAAAAATAGACCAACAAAACACAGCAATCACTGAGCTCAAGGAGATCAGCGACCAAAAAAACCTATGGAGTACTCACTCAAGAGTCTCCACTGATACATTGCAAATTTGAATTTAAAGGGGGCAATTTATCAGTGGAGACTCTTGAGTGAGTATTCCATTGTTTTTTTTTTTTACGCTGATCTCATTGAGCTCAGTGATTGCTTTGTTTTGTTGTCATAGTTTCACAGTAGACTATTCAGGATATTTTATGTAAATAATTAATTTTTATGCGAAAGACAAAAATGTTTCCCTTGTCCTGTGCAATTTTCTTCAGGCTCTATCAGGATATTGTGACATTTCGGTAAAAACATACAGCTGAATATTCCTCCCCCTGAGGCCAATATGGCGAATATCTCTACAGTGACCATGTGTTTTCCTGTACTGCTCAGATAGGCCGGGATGGCACAGATCCAGACACTGCAGAACACCAGCATGCTGAAGGTGATGTACTTGGCTTCATTGTAGATATCAGGTAATGTCCTCACCAGGAAAGCTAGAACAAAGCTCACCGCTGCCAGAAACCCCATATAACCCAACATGAGGTAAATGGCCAAGACTGACCCTTCATTACACTGAATGATGATCTTCCCAGGATAATCCAGGTTATACTCCTGATATGGAGGAGACAGTGACAACCAGATAACTGCATTCAGGATCTGAATAGATGAACAGACCAACACTACAGTATAAGGAAGCTTAACCCCCACACACTTTCTCCAGGGACTGTCAGGTCTGGTGGCCTTGAATGCTATGCAGACTATGATGGTCTTGGCCAGGACAGAAGACACGGCTACTGTGAAGAAGACCCCATAGAAGATTTGTCTCAGCATGCAGGTTATATCCACTGGGCGACCAAAGAAGAGAAACACACAGAGTAAGCTGAACATGAGAGAGATCAGGAGAATGAAGCTGAGGTTCCGGTTATTGGCTCTGACAATGGGAATGTTCCGGAATAAAGTGAATATTCCAATTATACATAAAGTTATAAGAGAGAGTAATATGGAGATGATGGAAAAGACTAAAGCAACAACATCAGTCTCATAGGACAAAAACTCATCATCCCTCACAACACAATTGTTCCTCCCCTCATTTGGCCATTCATGGTCAGGGCATCTCTGGCAATTTTCACTATCTGGGAAAGAATAACACAAAACGAATTGACAATAGCTAATAATTTTGCCAAATGCTTCCATCAACTTGATGGTCTATACCAGGCTTCTCCAATTGTGTCTCTTCCAATTAACATTAGGATAATCTTTTCTACCATTAATTTATCTATTTTTAACAAGGAGATGGTAAGGTGGTGATTGTGGATGGTCATGAATATAGACATGCCTATGACTAGCTAAGGACATACATATACTTATACTCCTGATAAAGATGATTAAAATTTGTGTAGATCGGCATGCAGTGTATATTTAGCAACCCTAAGAGAACTATGAGTAATGTCATTAATTGTTTCTACAAAAAGGCAGGGAGCTGCCATATATAGAGATTAGTATTAGTGATGAGCGAATAGTGAGATATTCCAATATTCTATATCCGTACGAATATTCCAATATTCCATCCCATTAAGGTTTATGGGGAAAAGTATTTGATTAGTAAAAAACACCTATTTGACCATTTGGAGGGTGAAACCGGAAGCTGGGGGATTTGAACGTTTATCGAATATTTATCAAATATTCAACGGGATAGTCGTACGAATATCGAATATTCGAATACATCACTATTCGATCGAATATCTATTTGATCGAACAGTATTCGCTCATCACTATTATGTATAACTATATTAGTATTACAGTGTATTCTACAAATGGTGGATTCAAGTAATGAAAAAAACTTTTTGACAATGTAAAAAATGCCCCATAGAAAATTCAATACACCCTTTTCCCATTTTCAAAGCAAAGAAAAAAAAAATCTATAAAAAAGGTGTACGTCAAATATGTCTAAAATGCGACCTAAGAAATGATTATAATTGACACGGCGCTTAAATGTTGGCTCATATAGATGCTATAGATGCTACGTATGAGCTTACGGCCGGATCGTATATGGCGCCGTGAAAAATGAACAAGACAATTGTTTGAGGACGGAAATGTTCCAACTCACGGCCATGGATTTACATGCGGTCCCGTACGAAGTACTTATTTCAGCCAAATTGAACTTGATTTTTAGATCCAAAAGGTTCTGTGTGTTTTATTGGGCTGGGTGAAGATTTCCAAGTAAATGACCTGTTTCAGATCGCTTCGAAACAAGCTAGGGAAGCATAACTCTACTACGGGCGTATGTTCGCGGTTCGCCCGCATGTTCGCAATCCGGCCGCATGTCTATTTTTCACACGGCCGTACTTTCAGTCCCACATGTACGGCTGCGTGCGAACTACGGCCGGACTCATACGTAGTGTGAACATAGCCTTATAGTGCATGAAAAAGCACTATATTGTAAACCGTATTCTTCTTTTTACACTTCTTCTTCTTCTTCCGCTTCTTCTTCTTCCAGCCATTTTTCTGTGATTAATACAGCCCGAACCGCTTTGCGCATAGACTCCGTCCAAACTGCGTTTCGAAGCCCTCCACGATGACAGGTGTGCTATTTTTTTGTTTTGATCGGATTTGTTTTTAAGATATTTACGTTTAAAGACTCCTAATTTCCCATAGAAAATAATGGTCTATTGGAAATAATGGCCACACTGTAAACGCTAACAGCCAATCACAGCACATATGCAAATAGCTGAAATATAACAGCCAATAGAAATTCTAAGGTCCTGTCAGTCAATGCATGACAACACCCATACAGTCACATGTCCACTATTGGCCAATAGAAGATGTAGAAGATGGAAGGTCCTTAACGATTTTGTCTCACTGACATGAATAAGATTGTCATGGTAAGCGAGCAATGATCTTTACTAGAGATGAGAGAATACTATTTGATTGAACAGCTATTCGATCGAATAGTACGCTATTCGAGGTATTCGATCGCGGTCGAATATCCGTGCTAAAACGCAGTAAAAATTCGATTCACCCTCCCACATCCCCTGGCGCTTTTTTCCAGCCAATAAACATGCAGGGGGTAGGGACAGGCACTAGGAGTAGGCAGGACTTTAATATGTAAAGCAGGGAGAGGAAGGTTTTAGGTGAAGTTAGGTAGGAAGGGACCGCCAAAAGCTCTTGATAGGGGGGTAAACTATAGAAAAACAGACATTTACAAGCTGTTGTGAGACAGGCAGTGTGTCTACACTGTATAAGCATTTGTGAGACAGGCAGTGTATACACACACTGTATAAGCAGTTGTGAGACAGGCAGTGTGTATACACTGTATAAGCAGTTGTGAGACAGGCAGAGTGTATACACTGTATAAGCTGTTGTGAGACAGGAAGTGTGTATACACTGTATAAGCTGTTGTGAGACAGGCAGTGTGTCTACACTGTATAAGCCATGGGTCTCCAAACTGCGGCCCTCCAACTGTTGCAAAACTACATTTCCCATCATGCCTGGACAGTCAAATCCAATGCTGCCCTAGGCACTTTGCACGCTGAGGCCCCTCCTCTCCCGCCACTGGCTGGTTACATGCAAGGCATATACCCTGGCACTTGGGTGCCGCTCTGCTTGATGCCCGCTGTTCTCATCAAACAGACGTGATGGAGGAAGGAAGGAGGCCGGGGACATCTTAGTTTGGAGACCGCTTCTGTCCAGTGTCGGACTGGGGTGCCTGGGGTGCCTCGGACTGGGGTCCCAGTAAAAAAGTGCTCCCCCACTGGAGTACCCCTTTAATAAATCGCTGTATGCAGAGTCTCCTAGTGGCTGCAATCTGTGGGTGACAAGCATCAGCCCTGAAGGTCCAGCAATACATCTGTCTATACCGTACTACAACTCCTAGCCTATCCTGAGGGCTGCAGACTTTCAGTACATGCTGGGAGTTGTAGTGCCTGCAGCTGTTGTAGTTGGGTCCCAGGTGCATTATGCACTGGATGCTGTGTGGCATATAAGAATACAGAGTTCTGTGGGGAAGTGTAGGGAAGTGACCCCAGAACATCACTAATAGGGGATAGGGGTAGATGTTATTAGTGATGTTCTCGGGTCACTTCCCTACACTGAGCCCCCACAGAACTCTGTATTCTTATATGCCACAAAGCATCCAGTGTATAATGCACCTAGGACCCAACTTCAACAGCTGCAGGCACTACAACTCCCAGCATGTACTGACAGTCTGCAGCCCTCAGCATATGCTGGGAGTTGTAGTGCCTGCGGCTGTTGTAGTTGGGTCCTAGTTTTAAAGTTTGCGCTAGTGTACTGAAGTGACTGCGGGGCTGTGTCAGTATACTACCACAAACCATACACTAACCCATTTAGACCCCAGTGGTACACAGGCTCTGCACACTATAGAATTGATTACAGTGCAGTTACTAATGACTCACAGGTGACGTCTTCTCCGATTGCCGTCGCTCACTTTTTGCTTTCTTCTCCATCTGGCGCAGGCAGAGGGAGTAGATGGGGGCAGGAGAAGCAGCTGGGGGCAGGAGGAGCAGCTGGGGTGAAAGCGGTAGGGGGAGCAGCTGGGGGAGCAGGGGGAGCAACTGTGGGGCAGAGGGAAAAGCTCAGGGGCAGAGGGATAAGCTCAGGGGCAGAGGTAGCAGCTGGGGTGGCAGGGGGTGCAGCTGGGGTGGCAGGCAGGTAGAGAAGATGGGGGCAGCTAGGGTGGCAGGGAGAAGATGGGGTGGCAGTGGGAGAAGATGGGGGCAGGGGTAGCAGCTGGGGTGGCAGGGGAGAAGATGGGGGGCAGGGGGAGCAGCTGGGGTGGCAGGGGGAGCAACTGGGGTGGCAGGGGGAGCAGATGAGGTGGCAGGGGGAGCAGCTGAGGTGGCAGGGGAGAAGCTGGGGTAGCAGGGGAGAAGATGGGGTGGCAGGGGGAGCAGCTGGGGTGGCAGAGGAGAAGCTGGGGGGCAGGGAGAACAGCAGGGGGGACAGGCAAGGGAGCATATGGGGGCAGGGGGAGAATATGGGGGCAAGGGAGGAGCTGGGTGCAGGGTGAGAGGCTGGGGGGGTGCAGGAGGAGAGGCTGGGGGGTTGCTGGTGGAGAGGCTGGGGGGTGCTGGTGGATGGGCTGGGGAGTGCTGAAGGAGAGGCTGGGGGTGCTGAGGGAGAGGTTGGGGGTGCAGGAGGAGAGGCTGGGGGAGAGGCTGTGGGGTGCAGGAGGAGAGCCTGGGGGAGAGACTGTGGGGTGAAGGAAGAGAGGCTGGGGGTGCAGGAGCAGAGGTTGGGGGAGAGGCAGTGGGATGAAGGAGGAGAGGCTGGGGGGTGCAGGAGGAGAGGTAGCAGGAGAGGCTGGGGGGTGCAGGAGGAGAGGCTGGGGAAGGAGGGAGCGGCCGGGGAGCACCCGGGGGAGCAGAGGCAGTCTGGGAAGGTCGCTCCCCTCCAATGCAGCTTCGGGTCCGGTGAGCTTTCGGCACACACTGCCTATAACGCAGGCCGGAAGCTCACAGCTGCAGCCACGCGTGATGACGTCACGTGCGCCGCTGCCAAGCTATGAGCTTCCGGCCTGTGGTAGAGACAGTGTGTGCCAGAATATTTATTATTTTTTTGTATTGCCTTATGACTCTCTGCATGCCGGCACTTTAGCACATGCACTTTACCCATGAGTTTCTTGCAATCAGCTGTCCTGATTAATTTCATGATTTTATTGTATTTTATCTTTGATTATGATTAATAAAATTCTTCTTTTTATTATATGATTTCTGGGTACAGTATGTTTTTTGTAGGTATTTTTAGTGTATACACACACTGTAGAAGCAGTTGTGAGACAGGCAGTGTATACACACACTGTATAAGCAGTTGTGAGACAGACAGTGTGTATACACTGTATAAGCTGTTGTGAGACCCACTGATGTACACTGTAAATGTGGGATAATACCTTTTATCTTGCTACCACAAATTTGTGCAGTGTGCGTCCAGTGAAGGCATTGACCAGCCCTTTATTTCTTTTGTTGTAAAAACAATTCTATATCCGGTACACGGCTGTATACTGTGTGTGGGATTATATAGCTGTTATCTTGCTTCTACTGATTTGCGCAGTCTGCGTCCAGGGAAGGCATTGAACAGGCCTTTATTTCTTTTGTTGTAAAAACAATTCTATATCTGGTATACGGCTCTATACAGTGTTTGGGATAATATAGCTGTTATCTCGCTTCTACTGATTTGCGCAGTGTGCGTCCAGGGAAGGCGTTTACCAGCCCTTTATTTCTATTGTAAAAACAATTTTATATCCAGTATACGGTGGTATATAGTGTGTGGGATAATATAACTGTTATTTCGCCTCTAGAGATTTGCGCAGTGTGTGTCCAGTGAAGGCGCTGACAGCCCTTTATTTGTATTGTTGTAAAAACAATTCTAGATCTGGTATACGGCTGTATTCAATGTGTGGGATTATATAGCTGTTATCTAGCTTCTACTGATTTGCGCAGTGTGCATCCAGGGAAGGTGTTGAACAGGCCTTTATTTATTTTGTTGTAAAAACAATTCTGTATCCGATATACGGCTGTATACTGTTAGAATACAGTATAATGCACAGTTCACACTCAGCTTTCTTTTTTTTTTTTTTTTAGAACTTATGCATTTGCGTGTGTTAGCAATGTCCCATGTTTAGATCTCATTCACAGTGCGTTTTTTCACCACTACCAACTCTGCACACTATTGCACAAGTTATTTTACATATATTGCACATGTTTGTTTATTCAGTACACTTACGAAATACAATTGTTTGCAGAGTTATATACTGCCCAGCCAGTGATGTGAATTGCACACATGTATATATCTCTATATCATATAAATGAAAGTGTGTCTTTCTGTCTGTCTTTCTGTCTGTCTGTCCGTCTGTCCCCTATAGACTTCCAAACGCCTTAACCGTTTGACCCCAAATTTGGCACACGGATACCTTGGGTACCCGTGAAGGTTAGAGCGAAGGTCCCGTCCTTGCCAGATGTACAGGAGGGGAGGGGGATGCAGAAGAGAGCCCCATAGAAATGAGTGGGAAAATCTCCACACTGCACACAGGTGATATAATTAGTGCTTCAGCTTGCCAGCAGAAACGACAGTTGGAAGCCTTAGCAACCAATAGGATTACTGCTTTCTTTTTCACAGGGAGCTGGATTAATTGGTTGCTAGGGCAGCTGCCTCACAACATCCACAGAAATATATACAGTAAGGGTGGCACACCTACTGGATCCGCAGCTGATTTCACACTGCGAATTAACTGCGAAATCCGCTGCGGATCCAGTGTCATTCAACCCTATAACACTACATACACGCAGTAGGATTGACATCCCGCTGCAAGTATGTAAAATAACCCCCTCGGCGGCCGGAACATGACTTACACTGACAGAGGCCCCCATCATCCCGCCAACACAGACCGCTGTTAGATCGTGCAGGCTCCCCTCCAGTGTGTTCAGCGCTGTGCTGCTGCTGCCGGGCACAGCTCTCTCCTCACGGCTCTGGACGCTGCACACACCGCTCCAGCTTAGTTCCGGGAGAACGTCGACAGCCGTGAGGATAGACCCGTGCCCGGCAGCAGCAGCACAGCGCTGAACACACTGGAGGGGAGCCTGCACGATCTAACAGCGGTCTGTGCGGGCGGGATGATGGGGGCCTCTGTCAGTGTAAGTTACACTCCGGCCACCAAAGGGGTTAATTTACATACTCGCACCGGGATGTCATAGAGTTGAATGACACTGGATCCGCAGCGGATTTCACAGAAAATTTGCAGTGTGAAATCCGCTGTGGATACGGTAGGTGTGAAGGCGCCCTTACAGTGTACCTGCGGAGTGGTGGTGTCGGGGAATGTATACAGTAAGGGGGTGTTAGGGAATGTATACAGCATGGGGGCCACCTTGGAGGTTGAGGTGTATACATCATGGGGGCTACTTGAAGGGGGGAGTGTATACAGCATGGGGGCTACCTAAAGGGGGGAGTGTATACAGCATGGGGGATACCTGCAGTGGGGAGTGTATACAGTATGGGGGCTACCTGCAAGGGGGTGTATAGAGTATGGGGGCTACCTGCAAATGGGGGAGTGTATAGAGTATGGGGGCTACCCGCAGTGGTGGGGGGTGTATACAGTATGGGGGCTAATTGCGGAGGGAGTGCATACAATATATGGGCTACCTGCAGGGAAGGAGTGTATACAGTATGGGGACTACCTGCAAGGGGGGGGGGGGTATACAGTATTAGAAACTTTGAAACCTCTTCTGTTTTGTCCTCACCAAGGATGAAATGTAGAGCCTAAGAGGGCCAGATTATGATGCAGGATTGTGTATGCACTTATTATTATAAGCTGCAGGTTTTCTGCACACTTACTTATGGTATGCAGTCGGCGGGGGGTGGGGGGTCGACTCCTGACCCCCAAACTACACACTACAGGTATACAGGTAATACAGGACCCCAGAACTATACACTACAGGTATATTGGACCTCCACCAACTATACATTACATATATAATGTTGCATAAAACCAGGCTCAGCATAACACTACCAATGTTGTATATAACCAGGCTCTGTATAACACTACCAATGTTGTACATGACCAGGCTGTATATAACACTGCCAATGTTGTATATAACCAGGCTGTATACAACACTACCAATGTTGTACATAACCAGGCTGTATATAACACTGCCAATGTTGTATATAACCAAGCTCAGTATAACACTGTTAATTTTGTATACCAGGCTGTATACTGTATAACACTGCCAATGTTGCATATAACCAGGCTGTATATTACACTGATAATCTTGCATATAACCAGGCTGTATATCAAACTGACAATGTTGTATATAACCAGGCTCTGTATATAAAACTGTCAATATTGTATATAACCAGGCTGTGTATACAGTCTGATCACACGATGACATCTCAGTTTGGCTATAAGGTATTTATGATGTTTAAAGTTTTTAGTTAAAAGGAACCCCATTTTGCTCTTAAAGGTACGTATTTCGCTCTTAAAGAGACCCAGGTCGCTCTTAGAGGGACCCAGGTCACTCTTAAAGGGATATGTTTCGCTCTTAAAGGGCCCCAGGTCGCTCTTAAAGGGCCCCAGGTCGCTTTTAAAGGGACCCATTTTGCTCTTAAAGGGACCCAGATCGCTCTTAAAGGGACCTATTTTGCTCTTAAAGGGACCCAGGTCGCTCTTAAAGGGACCCATTTTGCTATTAAAGGGACCCAGTTTGCATTTAAAGGGACCCATTTCGCTCTAAAAGGGACCCAGGTCACTCTTAAAGGGACATATTTCGCTCTTAAATGGACCAGGTCACTCTTAAAGGGAACCATTTCACTCTTACAGGGACCCAGATCGCTCTTAAAGGGACCCAGGTCGCTATTAAAGGAACCCAGATTGCTCTTAAAGGGACCAGGTCGCTCTTAAAGGGACCCATTTTGCTCTTTAAGGGACACATTTCGCTCTTAAAAGGACCCAGGTCGCTATTAACCTCTTAAGGACCCATGACGTACGGGTACGTCATGGAATCCTGTCACTTAACCCTTTGAGGACCAGGCCCAAAATGACCCAGTGGACCGCGCAAATTTTGATCTTAGTGTTTCCGTTTTTCCCTCCTCCCCTTCTAAGAGCTCCAGCACTTTCAGTTTTTTATCTACAGGCCATGTAAGTGCTTGTTTTTTACAGGAATAGTTGTACTTTGTAATGGCGTCTTTCATTTTACCATAACATGTATGATGGAATCCCAAATATATTATTTATGAAGATATAAATTGGTGAAATCGCAAAAAAGAATGCAATATGGTAACATTTGGGGGGTTCCTGTGTCTACGTAATATACTATATGGTAAAAGCGACATGATACCATTACTCTATAGGTCAGTACGAACACAACCACATGCAGGTTTACGCAGATTCTCTAATGTTATATATTTTTTTTAAATGAAATCCTTTTTTTTGGCAATTAATTATAAATAAAATGGGACTATTGTGACGCTTATAACGGTTTTATTTTTTCACCTACGGGATTGTATGGGGTGTCATTTTTTCCGCCATGATCTCTAGTTTTTATTAATACCATATTTGTGAAGATCGGACGTTTTGATCACTTTTTATTAATTTTTTTATATATATAATGTAACATAAAATCGGTAATCCGCGCACTTTTTTCCCTCTTTTCGTGTACGCCGTTTACCGTTCGCAATGACGCTTGTTATATTTTAATAGATTGGACAATTACGCACGCTACGGTATATTATATGTTTATCTATTTATTTATTTTTATATGTTTTATTTATATAATGGGAAAGGGGGGTGATTTCAACTTTATTGGGGGAGGGGTTTTGGGGTAGTGTGTTAGTGTTTTTAACTTTTTTTTTTTTACACATTTGAAGTCCCTTTGGGGGACTTGTACATACATTACTTGGATTTTTACACTGATGAATGCTATGCCATAGGCATAGCATTCATCAGTGTTATCGGCGATCTGCTCATTGAGCCTTCCTGTGCAGGCTCAGTGACCAGAGCGCCGATCGGACCGCACGGAGGCAGGTGAGAGAGCTCCGGCGGCCCGTTTTACCGATCGGGACCCCCGCAGTCACACTGCGGGGGTCCCGATCGGTAGGTGACAGGGGACTCCCCCTGTCACTTACACTTAAACGCCGCGGTCGCGCCGCGATAGCGGCGTTTAAGGAGTTAATGACACGCGGCAGCGCGATCGCTGCAGCGTGTCATTACCGGTGAGGTCCCGGCTGCTGATTGCAGCCGGCCCCCACCTGCTATGAAGCGCGCTCCGCTCCGGAGCGCGCTTCATAGCGTGAGAAACACCCAGGGCGTACAGTTACGCCCTAGGTCGTCTGGGGACAGACTTCCATGGCGTAACTATACGCCCTGGGTCGTCTAAGGGTTAAGGACCCATGACGTACCCGTACGCCGGTCCTTTAAGGGGCTGCCGCGGGCCGCCGTGTCGCATCTGTGGGAAGATGGCTGCTGTTTATTACAGCAGCCATCTTCCTGTATCACGTAGGGGGCATCATCACGCCCCCCCCTATGACGGCGATCGCTGTGATTGGCCGTTCAATTCCGATCGGCCAATCACAGCAATATTCTAGTATACCGGGCGGGTATACCAGAATAGAGCGGTGATTGGTGCTGTCTGAGACAGCACCAATCACCGCAGTTCCTGGGGGTCATGTGCCCGTGGCACCATGCCCCCGATCGCCCGTGATTGGCCTGTCCGGCCCATCACTGGCGAATCTCCTTCTCTGCTCGCTGAGAATCAGCAAGCAGAGAAGGATCGGGTGCCGCCGCATCTTACCCGCATGTCCCCCGCTGCCTGGCCGCCTCCTCCGTGTGTCCCCCGGCTGCCTCCATCTCCTCCGTGTGTCCCCTGGCTGCCCTCACCTCCTCCGTGTGTCCCCCGGCTGCCCCTGCCTCCTCCCTGCTGCCTCCTTCCCCACGTGTCCCCACCTCCTCCCTGCCTCGTTGCCCCCTTTGCCACCCTCTCTTCTTACCCTCTCCTCTTTCTTGCCACCCTCTCCTGCTTCCCTCTCTTGCCACCCTGTCCCCTCTCCGCTGCCACCCTCTCCCCTTGATCGGTGGTGAAATAGTGTCCCCTGGCCTCTGCTTTTTTTTTTTTTTTTTTAGTAAAAAGTCAAAGTCAAAAACACACACAAATAAAATGTAAAAACAGTACATAACACTAACACTTACACGTGTAAAAGCATAACACTTACACCCCCCCTCTAAGGATGCCTTCATACGTACCGGATCCGCAGCAGATTGCACGCTGCGTATTCGCACCAAAATCTGCTGCAGATCCAGTATCAGTGCATCTGTATGAGAATACATACATGCAGCGGGAATGACATCCCGCTGCATGTATGTAAGTTAACCCTCCGGCGGCCGGAGCGTACATTACCTCCTCCCTGCTCTGGCTTGCTTCAGGGGTTCTCAGCAGGATGTCCTGCTCAGCCAATCAGTGGCTGCGGCAGGGCAGCACACTGATTGGCTGCGCGGGATGAGCAGCCGGGAGCCCCGAAGCAAACCAGAGCGGGGAGGAGGTGATGTATGCTCCGGCCGCCGGAGGATTAACTTACATACATGCAGCGGGATGTCATTCCCGCTGCATGTATGTTTTCTCTGGATACTGGATCCACAGTATTCAATCCACTGCGGATTCGGTGTGTGTGAAGGCACCCTAAAGAAAAAAAACAAAAAAATGGCCCACAGGTTGTTCTCGGCAGAGGAGGCATACGCTATTATTGCCTCTGATACTGAGACAACCAGTGGGGGAGAAGAGGAAGATCCCTCGTTCCTTCTTCCTTACTCTTCTTCCTCATTGTCATCATCATTTAGTGATAATAAGCCCCCAAGGCGACGCCTCAGGACTAGGCCCCAGGAAGCCCCACAAGCCCCCTCAAGTGACCCCACCTGGACCCCAGTCTCTGACACGTACGAGCCACAGATTCCTGAGTTTGCTGGGGTCACTTGTGTGTGTGTGTGTGTGGGGGGGGGTTACAATGCTTTGGCAGCATGGGGGCTCTTGCGAACCCTTCATCCTCCATTCTGGCCAAATCCAGCTTCCAAAATCCAAAATGCATTCCTTACCTTTGGAGGCGTTCCATGCGCCGGCTTTGCATTTTGTGTCCACATGTGTGGTACTACTGTAATTGGGGGAAATTGCTCTACATGATTAGTGGTTTGTTTTTTCTTTTAACCCCTTGTGAACATGAAAAATTCAAAGTTACACTAACGTTTTAGTGTAAAAAATAAAATTTTTCATTTTCACGTCACATTGTTCCACATTTGTGCCTGTCACCAGTGGGGTCCATATGCTCGCTACACCTCTTGTTAGATTCCTTGAGGGGTGTAGTTTACATAATGGGGTCACTTGTTGGGGGTTCCCATTGTTTTTGCAGCACGGAGGCTTTGTAAACCCAACATGACCACCATCCTCCTTTCTGGCAAAATCCAGCTTCCAAAAGCCAAATGGCGCACCTTCCTTTTAGAGGCGTGTCCTGCGCCATCATAGCACATTATGTCACCATGTGCGGTATTTTTGTACTCGGAGGAAATTGCTCTACAAGTTTTTTGCTTTTTTTTTTCCTTTTAACCCCTTGTGAACATGAAAAAATTAAGGCTAGACCAAGTTTTAGTGTAAAAAAAATAGAATTTTTCATTTTCACTGCACATTGTGCCTGTCACCAGTGGGGTCCATATGCTCGCTATACCCCTTATTACATTCCGTGAGGGGTGTAGTTTCCATAATGGGGTCACTTGTGGGGGGTTTCCAATGATTTGGCAGCACGGGGGCTCTGCGAACCCGACATGGCCTTTGTCCTTCATTCTGGCCAAATACAGCTTCCAAAATCCAAATTGCATTCCTTCCCTTTGGAGGCGTTTTGTGCGCCTCCTTTGCACTTTGTATCCACATGTGGGGTACTCCTGTAATCGGGGGAAATTGCTCTACATGATTAGCCATTCATTTTTTCTTTTAACCCCTTGTGAACATAAAAAATTCAGAGTTACATCAACATTTTAGTGTAAAAAAAAATATTTTTCATTTTCACGTCACATTGTTCCACATTTGTGTCTGTCACTAGTGGGGTCCATATGCTCATTATACCCCTTGTTACATTCCTCGAGGGGTGTAGTTTCCTAAATGGTGTCACTTTAGGGGTGTTTGTTAGGTTTCGGTACCCCAGAGCCTCTGCCAACCAGAAGTGGTACTTTGAAAATTGTCCAATTGTAATGGAGGCTTCAAAATTGACTAGGCGCTCCTTTGTATCTGAGGCTTGTGGTTGAGTCAAATAGCGCAATAGGCCCACATATCATAGATTTCTATAAACGGCAGACATGGGGCGATAAAAATTATGGTGCATTTCTCTGGAAATAGGGTTTCTATTATGAAAGATATTGGATCACATTATAATTTCTGCAAAGAAAATTGAAATTTTCAATTTTCTTACACACTTAGCTTTTATTTCTGTGACTCACCTAAAGGGTTAAAAAAAACTTTCAAGAATTGATTTTGAACAGTTTGAGGGGTGCAGTTTCTAAAATGGGGTGCTTTGTGGGGCTTCATAACATACAGTCCCCTCAAATCTACTTCAAACATGAACTGGTCCCTTGCAAAATCTGATTTTGAAATTCTTGCGAAAATTTTGAAAAATGCTGCTAAACTTTGAAGCTTTCTATTGTCTTAAAAAGATTTAAAGGCAAGTTTAATAAATGCCGCCAACATGAAGTAGACATGTTGCTAATGCTATTTCATATCTAAATTATGCAGCATAACAATTTTCCTTGCAAGCAGAAAATTTCAAAGTTAGGAAAATACAATTTTTCACAATTTTTCACATTATTTTTTTTTTTTTTATAAAGATAGGCTACAAATATTGGCTCAAATTTACCAGAAATATAAAGTATAAGAAAACAATCTCAGAATCAGCTGGATAGGTAAAAGCATCCCGAAGTTATTAATGGATAGAGTGACACTGGTCATATTGCTGAAATTTGCTCCGGTCCTTAAGGCCATTTTGGGCTCCGTCCTTAAGGGGTTAAAGAGACCAATTTCACTTTTAAAGGGACCCATTTCGCTCTTAAAGGGACCCATTTCGCTCTTAAAGGGACCCATTTCGCTCTTAAAGGGACCCATTTCACTCTTAAAGGGACCCAGGTTGCTCTTAAAGGGACCCAGGTCGCTCTTAAAGGGACCCAGGTCGCTCTTAATGGGACCCATTTCGCTCTTAAGTGGGCCCAGAACACTCTTAAAGGGACCCAGGTCGCATTAAAAGGAATCCATTTTGCTCTTAAAGGTACATATTTCGCTCTTAAAGAGCCCCAGGTCGCTTGTAGAGGGACCCAGGTCGCTCTTAAAGGGATCCGGATCGCTCTTAAAGGGACCAATTTCACTCTTAAAGGGACCCAGGTCGCTCTTAAAGGGACCCAAGTCGCACTTAAAGGGACAGAGGTCGCTCTTAAAGGGACCCAGGTCGCATTAAAAGGAATCCATTTTGCTCTTAAAGGTACATATTTCGCTCTTAAAGAGCCCCAGGTCGCTCTTAGAGGGACCCAGGTCGCTCTTAAAGGGACCCAGGTTGCTCTTAAAGGGACATATTTCGCTCTTAAAGGGCCCCAGGTCGCTCTTAAAGAGCCCCAAGTCGCTTTTAAAGGGACCCACTTCGCTCTTAAAGGGACCCAGGTCGCTTTTAAAGGGACCCATTTTGCTCTTAAAGGGACCCAGTTCGGTCTAAAAGGGACCCAGGTCGCTCTTAAAGGGACATATTTCGCTCTTAAAGGGACATATTTCGCTCTTAAATGGACCAGGTTGCTCTTAAAGGGACCCATTCCACTCTTACAGGGACCCAGATCGTTCTTAAAGGGACCCAGGTTGCTATTAAAGGGACGTCGATCGCTCTTAAAGGGACCAGGTCGCTCTTAACCCCTTAAGGACAGAGCCTGAAATGGCCTTAATGACAGAGACAAATTTTATGAATATGACCAGTGTCACTTTAGTCATTAATAACTTCGGGATGCTTTTACCTATCCGGCTGATTCTGAGATTGTTTTCTCGTGACATATTGTACTTTACATTTCTGGTAAATTGGAGTCGATACTCATAACAAATCTTTATGAAAAAAACCCAAATAATGTGAAAAAATGTGAAAAAATGCATTTTTCCAACTTTGAAACTTTTTTGCGTATACAGAAAGTGGTTATACCACATAAATTATATATTAAATAGCATTAGCAACATGTCTACTTTATGTTGGCGGCATTTATTAAACTATTTTTCATTTTTTTTACACAATAGGGAGCTTAAAACATTAGCAGCAAATTTCCAAATTTTCAGTAAAATTTCAAAATCAGATATTTTTAGGGACCTGTTCAGGTTTAAAGTGTATTTGAGGGGCCTGTATGTTAGAAAGCCCCACAAAGCACCCCATTTCAGAAACTGCACCCCCCAAACTCTGCAAAAGCACATCCAGAAAGTGTTTTAACCCTTTAGGGGAGTCACAGAAATAAAAGCTAAGTGTGTAAGGAATTTGAAAATTTTAATTTTCTGTGCAGAGATTTTATTGTAATCCAATATTTTTCATAATTATAAACCTATTACCAGAGAAATGCACCCCAATAATTATTGCCCCGTTTCTGCAGTTTATAGAAATACCCCATATGTGACCCTATTGCGCTATTTGACGCAACCACAAGCCTCAGATACAAAGGAGCGCCTAGTGAATTTCAACGCCTCCGTTATATTTGGTCATTTTTGACTGTACCACTTCAGGTTGGCAGAGGCTCTGGGGTGTCAAAACCTAAAAAACACCCCTAAAGGGACACCATTTAGAAAACTACACCCCTCAAGGAATGTAACAAGGGGTGCGGTGAGCATCTGGACCCCACAGGTGCTTCACAGATTTTCCGAACAATATGGCGTGAAAAAAGAAAAATTTATTTTTTACACTAAAACGTTGTTCTAGCCTTCAATTTTTCATTTTCTTAAAGGGATAAGAGGCAAAAAAGACAAAAAATGTGTAGCGCAGTTTCTCCCGAGTACAGAAATACCCCACATGTGGCGATAAAGTGCCAAGGGGGCGCAGGACGAGCCTCCAAAGGGAAGGAGTGCCAATTGGCTTTTGGAAGCTGAATTTCACTGGAAAGGATTTCAAGGGCCATGTCGCATTTACAGAGGCCCTATGCTACCAGGACAGTGGAAACCCCCCACAAGTGACCCCATTCTGGAAACTACACCCCTCAAGGAATCTAACAAGGGGTGCAGTGAGCATATGGACCCCACTGGTGACGGGCACAAATGTGGAACAATGTGACGTGAAAGGGAAAAATTTCATTTTTTCACTTTCATGGCACAAATGTGCCCGTCATCAAGGGGTCCATATCCTCTTTCCCCCCCCTGTTAGATTCCTTGAGGGGTGCAGTTTCCAGAATGGAGTCACTTGTGGGGGGTTTCCAGTGTTTTGGCAGCACGAGGGCTCTGTAAATGCGACATGGCGTTCATCATCCATTCTAGCCAAATCCAACCTCCAAAATCCAAATGGCGCTCCTTCCCTTCGGAGGCTTGCCCTGCGCCCACATGGCGCTTTATGTCCACATGTGGGGTATTTACGGACTCGGGGGAAATTGCTCTACACATATTGTGTGTTTTTTTCTCTTTTAACCCCTTGTGAAAATGATAAATTCAAGGCTAAACCAACATTATAGTGTAAAAAATGTAATATTTCATTTTCACGCCACATTGTTCCACATTTGTGCCCGTCACCAGTGGGGTCCATATGCTCACTACACCCCTTGTTACATTCCTTGAGGGTGTAGTTTCCATAATGGGGTCACTTGTGGGGGGTTTCAACTGTCTTGGCAACACAGAGGCCTTTTGAATGCAACATGGCCCCTCAAAATCCATTCCATCCAAATCCAGCCTTCAAAAACGAAATGGTGCTCCTTCCCTTCGGAGGCTTACCCTGCACCCGAATGGCGCTTTATGTCCACATGTGGGGTATTTACGGACTCGGGGGAAATTGCGCTACACATTTTGTTTTTCTTCTCCTCTTTTAACCCCTTGTGAAAATGATATATTCAAGGCTAAACCAACATTATAGTGTAAAAAATGTAATATTTCATTTTCACGCCACATTGTTCCACATTTGTGTCCGTCACCAGTGGGGTCCATATGCTCACTACACCCCTTGTTACATTCCTTGAGGGGTTCAGTTTCCATAATGGGGTCACTTGTGGGGGGTTTCAACTGTCTTGGCAACACAGGGGCCTTTTGAATGCAACATGGCCCCTCGAAATCCATTCCATCCAAATCCAGCCTTCAAAAACCAAATGGCGCTTCTTCCCTTCGGAGGCTTACCCTGCACCCGCATGGCGCTTTATGTCCACATGTGGGGTATTTCCGTACTCAGGGGAAATTGCTCTACACATTAAATGTTTTTTTTTTATCTTTTAACCCCTTGTGAAAATGAAAAAACATGACAAGTTTAATAATTTAGAGTAAAAATTTACAAAAATTACACTAAATGTTGGTCTAGCCTTGATTTTTTTCCATTTCCACAAGGGGTTAAAAAAGAAAATGAACACAAAACGTGTAGGGTAGTGTCCCCTGAGTACGAAAATACCCCACATGTGGGCATAATGTGCCATATGGGCACAGGGCAAGTCACCAAAGGGACAGAGCGCCATTTAGAGGCTGGAATGGAGGATGGAGGCCATGTCGCAATTACAAAGCTCCTGTGCTGCCAGGACAGTAGAAATCCCCAACAAGTGACCCCATTCTGGAAACTACACCCCATAAGGAATCTAACAAGGGGTGCAGTGAGCATATGGACCCCACTGGTGACGGGCACTTACGTAGAACATGTGCCGAGAAAATAAAAAATACAATTTTTTTCATTTTCACGTCCCAAATGTGGCCGTCACCAGGGGGCCATATCCCCGCTGCCCCCCTTCTTAGATTCCTTATGGGGTGTAGTTTCCAGAATGGGGTCACTTGGGGGGGGTTTCTACTGTCCTGGCCGCACAGAGGCTTTGTAATTGCATCATGGCATCCTCTAATGGGAATGGTGGCCATACCTACTTAGCTGGGGAAAAGGGACAATTCTAATTTATTTGGGGGCAATTGGGCCAATTATTAGTTTATAAGGTTGGAAATGACAGGTGTCCATCAAACTCAACCTGTGTTGATCCAGAGGAAGGCAAAAACCCCTCGTGAGGCAGACGACAGTAGCCTCATCACAGGGAAAAATTCCTTCCCGACTCCATAATGGCGATCAGAATAATCCCCGGACCAACGTGACCCCTGAAATAGGAATAAGGGACAGAATTTAGATAATGTAGAACCCCAGTGACGTGTGGTGCGCCTTGGAGCGATCCAGTATGCAGAGGCCGGGGGTATCAGGACAGGTGTCACACTGGAAAATGGTGTCCTTCCTGATCCCCTGTTACCCCACACTCTGCACTTCTTCTGGGGTCTCCTGTTCTCCAGTGTGGGGGACGTCACCTGGAAAATGTTGTCCTGGTGCGATACGGGGTCCCACATATCCAGAAGCGCTGGGTCCGCTCCATGGCTGCTAAATATTAGGGCGCTATTACTACTTCTGATATGTTCGGATCGTGCCGCAAGCTACAGTAGCTCGGGCAGTGAGGGACCGGAAGAGGGGGGTGCTGGTATAAATGTTATCCCCGTACAGGTGGTAACCTTTATCCAGCAGTGGGAAGATCAGTTCCCGGACGATCTCCCCACTAACTCCGAGGATGGGGGGGGGGGAGTGGGCATCTGGGGGCTGGATTCGGGTGTCCCTTCCTACATACACTCTAAGGGTACATGCACACTGCGGAATCGCGACAGATAACCCTTCGTGCATTCCACAGCTGGCACCCGCCGGCGGACTGATGCAGGCGCACGTCTCCACACGTGTCATAGACTCCATTCTATGCACGGGCGGATTCCGCTCTCCGTCCAACGTGTTCATTCTTTGGATGGACGACGGATTCCGCCCGTGCATAGAATGGAGTCTATGACACGGGTAGAGACATGCGCCCGCATCAGTCCGCCGGTGGGTGCCAGCTGCGGAATGCACAAAGGGTTATCCTTCGCCATTCCGCAGTTTGCACGTACACGAAATCTGTAAGTGTACCCTGAGGTACTGTCACAGAGTTTGTAGAATTTCACGCCATACCGTGATCTCTTTTTGGGACGGTACTGGCAGAAAAGACGTGTCTGGGGGGCAGCGCACACTACGCTACCCCCAGACACGTCACTGGATGATGAGGATGAATGGAGGAAAGAAGGACCCCCCCATTCATCCTCACTGGCTGTTTCGGTGTCGGAGGTAATAATAACGTATCCCTCTGACGCCGAAAACACCCTTGGGGGCCATCTTTATATGGGGACTAGTATATGGGGTATGTAGTGGTGTAGTGTCAAACTTTATTCAATGTAGTGTGGTGTAATGTAGTGTTTTTTACGTGTTTTTTTACAGTAAGTATAAAAAAAAAACCTACGCCAACAAAGGAGTTGCTGATAAATGCCGCACTTATGTGCGGCACTTATAAGCAGACCGTGGCAGTAGGATATAGAAAAAAAACACCCTACGCCAAAAAGGAGGAGTTGCTGATTAGCAGCGCACTTTCGTGCGATGCTGATCAACACTCAGCGGCGATAGGGTGCGGAAAATAGAAAAAAAAAAAATTTGGAAAAAAAAAACAACCTTTTTCTACATTCTGAATATCCCTGTAGCTGCTGATAAGTGTATTACACATATCAGCCGCTAGAGGGCAGCAGAGCGCAAAATCCGGAAAATGACGAGGCTGGAGCCGAAAATAGCCGAAAGAAGACGACGGGGACCGCCGGAAAGACCCGAAGACCGAACGGAATGACGGAGGACGCCGCGAACCCGGAAGACGCCGATCAGGAGCCCGGGACAGGTGAGTAATGTACAAATACCTGCTCTGGACCCCTCGGCTACCTAGCTGAGGGGTCCAGGGCAGGTATTTACTATATTGTGGGACTCTGATCGCCGTGCCACCGGCCCGATCGCCGTGAACGGCCGGCCGGCCGTTCACGGCGATCGGGCCGGTGGCACGGCGATCACCATTACTTTTTACAGTAATGGCGGTCGGTGCCGTCCTCGGACAGCACCGACCGCCATTTTTTTCCGGGTCATTGGGTCGCCGATGACCCGGAAAGGTTCCGATCGCCGCTATTGGCTGATCTGAATTGATCAGCCTATAGCGGCGATCGTAAGCACGGGGGGTGTTAACCACCCCCCGTGCCGTGAAGCTAAGATGGCCTGCTATGATTTATAGCAGGCCATCTTCCCCGACCGCTGTGTGTGAACACGCAGCGATCGGGGAAACATCGGGCGTACCCATACGC
This sequence comes from Dendropsophus ebraccatus, assembly GCF_027789765.1. NCBI lineage: Eukaryota > Metazoa > Chordata > Amphibia > Anura > Hylidae > Dendropsophus > Dendropsophus ebraccatus. Next base: position 20,804,880 of record NC_091460.1, on the reverse strand, counting down.
CCGTTTGCGTTAAAGCCCAGGCAACGGGGGCGTATGGGTACGCCCGATGTCGTTAAGGGGTTAAAGGGACCCATTTTGCTCTTAAAGGGACCTATTTTTGTCTTAAAGGGTCCCAGGTCGCTCTTAAAGGGACCCATTTCACTCTTAAAGGGAACCAGGTCGCACTTAAAGGGACCCATTTCGCTCTTAAAGGGACCCAGTTCGGTCTAAAAGGGACCCAGGTCGCTCTTAAAGGGACATATTTCACTCTTACAGGGACCCAGATCGCTCTTAAAGGGACCCAGGTTGCTATTAAAGGGACGTCGATCGCTCTTAAAGGGACCAGGTCGCTCTTAAAGGGACCCATTTTGCTCTTTAAGGGACATATTTCGCTCTTTAAGGGACCCAGGTCGCTATTAAAGAGACCAATTTCACTGTTAAAGGGACCCATTTCGCTCTTAAAGGGACCCAGGTTTCTCTTAAAGAGACCCAGGTCGCTCTTAAAAGGACTCATTTTGCTCTTAAAGGGACATATTTTGCTTTTAAAGGGACCAGGTCGCTCTTAAAGGGACTCCATTTCTTTTACTTCGATTTTGCATAATCCTGATTTCCTGCCAAGGAACCGCTCGGCTGCCTTTTTAGGTGTACGACCAGATAGACCCCTGTTTATTAAACAATTTCTTACAGCATCTGCACTTAAGAGGTCGCTGACTTACTTTGAAGACCTACAGTATGTACAGCCCCTGTTTCCCGAGACATGCTATATCTCTGACATATAAACGATTCTGCCCTCCCCCTACCACTCTCAGCCTCCTGCATTCCGGAGTGGTTGGGGAAAAAACCTCGCCCATTCGTTTTCTTCTCCTAACTGGGGAAAAATGTATGACTTTTGTCATAAGTCCTCGGTCTCTGTCAGGTATCAGGAAATGAATTACAAGATACTATCTCGCCAGTACTCTGTGCTCCTTCTCCTTGACCTATCTTCTGCCTTCGACACAGTTGACCATTCTCACCTTTTACAAATTCTTTCATCCCTTGGAGTCACTAGCTCAGCCCTCTCCTGGATCTCCCCTTACCTCTCCAACCGCACTTTAGTATCTCCCACTCCCACACCACCTCCTCTCCTAGTCCCCTCACTGTTGGTGTTCCCCAAGGCTCTGTACTCGGGCCTCTTCTCTTCTCCATCTATACTTCTAGTCTGGGACAATAGAATCCCACGGCTTTAGGCACCATCTCTACGCTGATGACACTCAGATCTACCTCTCTGGTCTACCTCTTTGCTATCTAGAATTCCCGAGTGTCTATCAGTTATATCTTCCTTCTTTTCCTCTTTCTGAAGCTCAATATGGACAAAACAGAACTAATCATCTTTCCCCCACCTCGCTCCACCCCGCTGTCTAATCTGTCAATCACTATCAATGGCTGCACTCTGTCCCTCAAGTACGCTGCCTTGTGGTAACCTTTGACTCTGGTCTGTCTTTTAAACCACACATTAAGGCCCTGACCACCTCTGTTTTTATTTTTATTTTATTTTATTAAAAAAAAAAAAAAAACCCGTGCAGTAAGTTGTATAATATAACTTTAATTGCAATGCCGTTACTGTGGTGGAAAATCAAACAAGTACAATGTAATTGCAAAACTGTGCAGTCTGTATGAGAGCTCCCTATAGACCTGATGCAATGAAGATGATAGTTGCAGTTTATTTCCCGGATGAATGTTGCTCTTACGAAGTCTTTTATCTCTATCTTCTATCTCTTATCTCTGGAGATTTCAATGAAGAAAATAAGAAACTGATTTATAAATGATATATGAGTGATGTAAGATTTAGAAACATCTGTTATCCGTACCTCGCATTATGATCTGGAAATAATATGGGACCTTATGTAACTACTCGAGCCCTTGTCTTTCTATTTGGTGCAGGTCTTCCAACTTTCTGCAGGTCACTGAGCAGTAAATTAATTCATGTAAAATATTAGAGAACTACTGAAAGATAAAGCTGTCATCCAACCATACCTGGTTATTTGCCAATTACAATCCGAGTTGTCCTTGAAACAATGACATTTGTTTGGCTTCAGCTTAAGTCTATAGATTCTTCAGTACCATCTTTAGGTTATTTTGACTCACAGTAAAATAATATTAAATACCACTGTCATTTTGAAGTTAAAATATTTTTAATAATAATAATAATAATAATAATAATAATAATAATAACAACAATATGTATTTGTATAGCGTTAATAGCTTCCACAGCGCTATTTTTGAAATATATGAAATTATAGGAATAAATAAAAATACAAAGTATGTACGAGACCTAATGCGCTCCTTTGAAGACAATGGGAAATCGGCCAGCAAAATTACGTCCCTAATCAATTGTGATGTTATCACCTGCTTTTGCAAAATATGTTTTTTTTTTATTTACCTGTTCACACATTGTTTTATGTTCACTCAAAATTACGTTGGTATTTTGGTATTATTTTACTGGGTGTGAACAGAGCCTTAATCTGTGCAAAGATCTCTTGAAACTGGAAATGACTTGTTGTTATCTTAGTCACAACTTATTGCTTGTTGAGTTTTTATAATTTCACTTTATTGCATTTGCTTGCATTTAACTGCTGTGATCAGTGCAATATACCTTAAAGGGGTACTCCGACCTTTTTAAATTTCTTATATGCTGCTGCGCTTGTATAGAACATAATAAAGAGTCTATTCTTACCTCATCATGCTCCCCTGGGGTCCCCCTGCAGATATGTTGGGTCCCCCGCTCGATGCTCCCACCGCCACTTCCGAGACAGACTCCTCTTAGCAGTGAGCGCCCGCTCAGCCAATCACTAGCGGCAGCACCGTCCCGTCTCAGTTCTCTCAATGCTGAGAGGAGTCAGTCTAAGAAGTATTTTTTTCTCATCGTTTTGCAATGAGAATTCCTCAGTATGAACCCACCCTTAGCCTGAATAGACCGGTGCTGATGCAGGAATGCATGTGTACAGTAGTGGATTATAATAGGGGCGTTTTGGGCGGCAGCCCGGGGCCCTGAGCTCCTGGGGGGCCCATGACCACCCAAAAAGACTTTCACTGGTGTACTGTCTCCTGGCTACACTTCTGCCATGATTTGCAAAAATCAGTTTTTTTTTTATGGCAATTTTGCACAAATCAGGACATCATGACATTATCTATCCTGTACTATGAACGCCAGGCTAGTGCTTCCATAGTTACAGTGGGGTGGGGAGGCCCAGGCTTGCTGAACAGCCCGGGGCCTATGGTAAAGTTAATCCGCCCCTGTTGCCAGTGTCATGGTCCTTTTTTTTTTTTTTTTAACTGCGGCCTGGTTCCTGCAAGTTAATTTCCAAGCATCGTCTGTGCATGAAGCACTGGGGGGCGATTTTCCTTCCCTCTGTGACAGGGTTCTGGTAAAATAATGGACCCGCGTCACAGAGGGGCAATGGTCGACTGAAAATTGTGTATCTAATGGTACATTCTCTGTAAAGTGTACATGTTGTTACAACTATCAAAATCTAAATCAACAGTACATGTGAAATGAAGCAAGTTTGCAATTTACATTCAATTTTTTTTTTTTTATCAGACTTTTCAGACTTATCTGAAATCCAGGTCCAGTCTCCTGAAGCTTTTTAGTCTTCTGCTGGTTGAAAGAAAGAAACTAAACACATTGGGGGAGATTTATCAATTTAGACTGGTGCAAACTGGCCACAGCAACCAATCACAGCTCCTGTTTCCTTTCACCAGAGCTGGAAGCTGAGCTCTGATTGGTTGCTGTGGCCAGTTTGCACCAGTCTAAATTTTACACCCTTTGATAAATCTCTCCCATGAAGTCCGGCCAGTACAGAGAGTAACGGCTCAATGTGTCCATCAATCACATGACTGCCGTCTCTGTGAGCGCTCAGATGACCTGGGAAACACGGGACTTCCTGTGCTTAGACTCTTTGAAAAGTCACAACACATGCATGATAACTAACTAGAAGAGTGTCAGCAGCAGATAGCTTCTAACTTCAATGGGCCTACCCCTGCCACAGCTCCCCATGAACCCTCTCGCTCGCTGTCTATGCGTGTAATAGCACAGACAGCATGTGGGGAACGAGGGGGAAGCAAGCGCTGACCTGACCGGTCGACACTTGCTTTCTCCTCAATATTGTTCCCTGTAATACGGCCTTTACTGTATTACAAGACTGTGGATTTACAATCACCTGCATTTTCTTAAAGAAGTATTCTGTCTATATAGAATATACACATTAGATCTAAAACTAATACATGTGTAGCTTCCATCCCATGATCTATATAGAAAATATGGAGAACAGCTCAGGGCTAGCAGTTATATATACCTCTATTGAATGTCCACATATAATAGAAGTATATACAATAGTTGTGAACCTTAATCTCTACGTGAAATTATTTCAACCTTCCTATAGTCTCATGTGGATCTTACTGAAGTGAATACAAGACAGTTACTAACAATTACACAGTACAATGAGGTCATGATAGAATTTTATTGGAATTCCATTATTACAACTACAGAACAATATGGCACTAGGAGTCACCTGTCCAATTTTATAATCTTCCTTGTATGCAAAATTATTACTTTATGGACTTCATAGAGAGGAGGTTACTGTTATGGTAAAATAACTACACGTTAGTCTATTAACAGCTTTAGATCAGGCAGATGGTATGGGAAGGCTTTCTGTACAAATTCTGATGGGTGGAGAACTGCTGTGGAGTAAGGGCCCTATTAAATGGAAAAATGGTCGTGTGAAAAATCGTTCATACTTAAGCCATAATTAGAGATGAGCGAACCGGGTTCGTGTTCGAGTCGATCCGAACCCAAACGATCGGCATTTGATTAGCTGGGGCTGCTGAACTTGGATAAAGCTCTAAGGTTGTCTGGAAAACATGGATACAGCCAATGACTATATCCATGTTTTCCACATAGCCTTAGGGCTTTATCCAGCAGCCACCGCTAATCAAATGCCGAAAGTTCGGGTTTGGATCGACTCGAGCATGCTCCAGGTTCGCTCATCTCTAGCCATAGTCTTTTGTATAATCCATTTTTATCAACATCCGTCACAAGTCACATACAGTACACAAGCAGAATTGCAATATTAGATGGCCAATAACACAAGCTGCTCGTGATAGAACGGTGTTTTATAAATCTTATCAACGTTGAACATAGCAAAAATATATGATGAACAAATCTTGGTATTCTACTATAGATTTCACCCCCAAAGCTCCTCAAAAAGGAAACATCTGAGCCAAAACTTAAATTTTAGAAACAATTGATCAAGTTTATTGGAACAATTAATTTAAAGACATGATAATAGAACAAGCATCATAAAAAAATCTTTATAAAACGGAGGACGACACAAGGACAGACAGCACAACACAAGGAAAGGGAGACAGCACGGATCATGCATGTGTCATGCGGGAGAGAAGTAAAATGCATGCTTTAGCCAACAAATTTTAGATATTCCAAAGTGCCATGAGCAAAGCGGGCCAGTAATATTAATAGTAAAGAGCAAGGTAATTCTCAGAGGTGAAAAATGAAAGACAGTGTAAAGTGTACTATAGATTCCAGCACATAGTGGTCCACAATATTGGACCTCTTCCGACCTAACTATTGAATTTCTCCAAAGAAGAGAAGAGAAAAATCATTTAGAGATGGTACAAACCACACAAAGAGAGAACGCAATAGGGTAGCGGTAGGGGATGAGCAAAATGTTGTCATGTATTGTATCAATCATTAAAAGAGATGAGCGAACCTTGAGCATGCTCGAGTCCATTCGAACCTGAACTTTCGGCATTTGATTAGCGGTGGCTGCTGAAGTTGGATAAAGCCCTAAGGCTATGTGGAAAACATGGATATAGTCATTGGCTGTATCCATGTTTTCCAGAGAACCTTAGGGCTTTATCCAAGTTCAGCAGCCCCAGCTAATTAAATATCGATCGTTCGGGTTTGGATGGTCTCGGACTCGAACCCGGTCCGCTCATCTCTAATCATTAACCGTGGTGAGGTAAGATTGGGAGTCATTATCCCAATCTGTAAATTTCAGTCACATACTCACTCGAAGGTCATTGAGCCAATGCCCACGGCAATCCCAGAAAGATGATGCTCCAAACTGGCCTCCCAGGTGAAACCATTATATTTTTAAGCAGCCAGCCTTAAAAACTCAGAGGAGTTCATCAATTGGTGTCGGGGGACCAAGTTGCCTCACATTTTGCTGAGCAGTTATGTTTCTTTGCCCCAATTTCCTCCATCCTCCTTATTTCCTTGACCTCCACTGTCCATTCACTAAGAAGCAGAGTAGCACGGCTTTTCCAGTGCCTGGGTATAATGGTGAGGGCCGCTGTAATTAAGGGTCACAGGATGCCCTTCTCGACATGCGAAAGCGATCCAGGCAATAAAGAAAGCAAAGCCACCTGAGGCGTGTGTGGTATCTTTTTACTTGCCTAAGCTTTGTAGATCCCTAATACTTTATCCCACAACGGCTGGATATCTGGGCTGGACCACCAGACATTTAATAGATGCCCTCGACCAATTAGGAATCTCCAGCAGTGATCAGAGGCCTCTGAAAACATGGCATGGTGTCTTGTTGGATAGTAATTAGAGATGAGCAAATAGGTCCAATATTGTGGATAATTGCACATTCGTTCACTCAAGTTCTGCATTTGTTTACTACTCGTTCAGTATAATTGCACATTGTTCATTGTTTTGCTGAGATCAGATGGAGTAAACGATCGCAGTAACGTTCCCAATAACGATCGGAACTAACTATAATTCTGTGTAATATGGTGAACGATGTCAGGTTAACGAAAAACAATCTTGTTTGCAATCGTTTGTCGGTTAACGTTAAAAAGAGGACCCTTAACACACTGGGGGAGATTTATCAAAGGGTGTAAAATGTAGACTGGTGCAAACGGCCCACAGCAACCAATCACATTCACAATGACATTAAGAAAAGCATAAATTGATTGCAAATTACATAATATTTTATATAAATAAGTTTGTTTTAAGTGGGAGACATTTTTGTTTCCTCTCTCCATTACTCTTCTTTTCAGGCTCCATCAGGATATTGTAACATTTAGGTAAAAACATGCAGCCCAATATTCCTCCCCCTGAGGCCAATATGGCGAATATCTCTACAGTGACCATGTGTTTCCCTGTACTGCTCAGATAGGCCGGGATGGCACAGATCCAGACACTGCAGAACACCAGCATGCTGAAGGTGATGTACTTGGCTTCATTGTAGATATCAGGTAATGTCCTCACCAGGAAAGCTAGAACAAAGCTCACCGCTGCCAGAAACCCCATATAACCCAACATGAGGTAAAAGGCCAAGACTGACCCTTCATTACACTGAATGATGATCTTCCCAGGATAATCCAGGTTATACTCCTGATATGGAGGAGACAGTGACAACCAGATAACTGCATTCAGGATCTGAATAGATGAACAGACCAACACTACAGTATAAGGAAGCTTAACCCCCACACACTTTCTCCAGGGACTGTCAGGTCTGGTGGCCTTGAATGCTATGCAGACTATGATGGTCTTGGCCAGGACAGAAGACACGGCTACTGTGAAGAAGACCCCATAGAAGATTTGTCTCAGCATGCAGGTTATATCCACTGGGCGACCGATGAAGAGAAACACACAGAGTAAGCTGAACATGAGAGAGTTCAGGAGAATGAAGCTGAGGTTCCGGTTATTGGCTCTGACAATGGGAATGTGCCGGAATAAAGTGAATATTCCAATTATACATAAAGTTATAAGAGATAGTAATATGGAGATGGTGGAAAAGACTAAAGCAACAACATCAGTCTCATAGGACAAAAACTCATAATATCTCAGAACACATTTGGTTTTCCCCTCATTCGGCCATTCATGGTCAGGACATCTCTGGCAATTTTCACTGTCTGGAAAAGAAGAAACAAAATGAATTAACAATAGTTTATAATTTTGCCAAATGCAGGGTGGAAGAGTTATTTCCATCAACTTGATGGTCCATACTAGGCTCTTCAGATTGCATCCCTTCCATTTCACATTAGGATAATATTTATTTATTTATTTATTTATTTTCTTTCTTAAAACCAGGAGATGGCGAGCTGGTGGTTGTAAATGATCATAAATATAGACAGGGGCGTAGCTAATGTCTCCTGGGCCCTGGAGATCAATGCCCCCCCCCCCCCTTTGCGACCAAGTAATGCTATTGGTGTATGTATGTATATATATATATATATATATATATATATATATATACATATACACACACGCCAAGACAGATATTATCAATAACACCAGCGTAAAGGAAGAGAAAATATTATCACCATACATATTACCACCATACTGTAACTGACCAAATCCTGTATACTGAGACCAATATTACCAGTATATAGGAAGGAAATATTACCGCCACACCACAACCACTACCATCACCACCATATTGTTACTGACCAAATCCTATATACTAAGACCAATAAAAAACACAGTACCAGATAACAAGTAACAAATAATTCCACCACATACTGACTAACACCACCACATACTGACTAATACCACCACATACTGACTAACACCAAAGCTGCTACTGAATAAGATCCACTGTACACAGATCACTATAACCTCATCCAGTCATATAGAGGTGGACGCAGCTGTACACAGGCTCTGTACTCCATATACATTACAGCGCAGTTATATCAGGTGACTCACAGGGGACGTCTTCTCTGATCAGAGTTCTTCCCTTTTCATTTTCTTCTCCATCTGCCCTGGGCCGTTATGAGAACTTGTCCGAGCCACGAATCCACAGAATCTGCAAGAGAAACATATTAGGCTCCTCACTCTGACACCATCCTCCTCTCTATACACACTGCACATCTGTATTGGCCCCTGTATGCCCTCATTTAGTAGGTAGGCTGACTCTATGTGACCCCATTATAGTATATGCCCCCCTCTGTGCAGACTCCTTATAAATGCCCCCCCATGTTGCCGCCTTATAGATGGCCCCCTCTCCCCCTGTGTTGCCCCCCTTATAGATATCCCCCTCTCCCCCCCCCTTATAGATGCCCCCCCTTATAGATGCCCCCCCTTATAGATGGCCCCCTCTTATGCCCCCCTTATAGATGGCCCTCTGTCTCCCACCACCTATAGATGGCCCTCTCTCCCCCTCCCTCCTATCGATGGCACCCTCTCTACCCCCTCCTTATATATGGCCCCCTCTCCCCTTCCTCCTATAGATGGCCCCATCCTATAGATGGCCCCCTCTCCCTTTCCTCCTATAGATGGCCCCCCTAAACCCCCCTCCTCCTATAGATGGCCCCCCTCAAACCCCCCTCCTATAGATGGCCCCCTCAAACCGCCTCTCCTATAGATGGCCCTCCTCACCCCTCCTCCTATAAATGTCCCCGCTAAACCCCCCTCCTCCTATAGATGTCCCCCCTCAACCCCCCCCATCTCATAGAGATGTCCCCCCTAAACCCCCCTCCTCCTAAAGATGGCCCCCCTCAAATTCCCCCATCTCATATAGATGGCCCCCCTCAACCCCCGTCCTATAGATGGCCCCCCTCAAACCCTCCTCCTATAGATGGCCCCCCTCAACCCCCCTCCTCCTATAGATGCCCCCCCCAAAAAAAACCCTCCTCCTGTAGATGGCCCCTCTCAAACCCCACTTCTATAGATGGCCCCCCCAAACCCCGCTCCTATAGACGGCCCCCTCAACTCCCTCTCATATAGACGGCCCCCCTCAACCCCCCTCCTCCTATAGATGGCCCCCCCTCAGCCCCTCCTCCTATAAATGGCCCCCTCAACCCTTCCTCTTCCTATAGCTGTCCCCCCTCAAACCCCCCTCCTTTAGATGGCCCCCCTCAAACCCCCCTCCCTCCTATAGATGGCCCCTGCAGGCAAATTAAAAAAAACAAACACACACACAACTCACCTAACCTGCTCCCCCGTCGATCCTCTCCTTCAGACTCCGTCTGCCCCCGGCTGATGCGCGGCTGCCGGGGGTGTCGCTTCCTATCCCCGGCAGCGCGTGCATCATAAAGTTCCCTGTGGCTGTGACGTCCTGCACAGGGAGCGCACGTTAGAGATACCCCCGGCAGCAGCCCATCTGCCGGGGGCAGACGGAGTTGGCCTCTTGTGACCGCAAGCAAAACAATGCTTGCGGTCACAAGAGTGGCCGATGGGGGGGCCTCGGGGGCCCTACAGGCCCCGCGGGCTTCCCCTTGTGGCGGGCTGGGTGGCAGCGGCGACCGCTGCCACCCTGGTAGTTACGCCACTGAATATAGACATGGCCATGACTATCTAAGGTCAGACATATACCTAGAGGAGGCTTTCTTCACAACTTCTCATGGTTTTCAAAGCACTTTGAAAAATGCAGGGAAGGGATAACATGGATGTAATTGCTGAAACCTTTATTCAATAGCTGATGATAGAGAACCCTCATCAGGGCCGGCTCCAGGTTTTTGTAGGCCCTTGGGCGACAGAGCCTCGGTGGGCCCCTTTGAGGAGCAAATCATGGAGATACAGGAGAGGAAAGATTTGCAGCTGCGGCATATCTTTCTCCTCCTGTATCTCCTCATCTCTGCGGGTGTCACATTGCAGAAGCTATATACAGGAGAAAATTAAAAGACCCAGCATGTCCATGTTGTATATATCACAGACATGGGCTGTATATAGGAGAACTACAAGCCCCAGCATGTTCACGTTAAAAATACACATAGCAGGAGCTGTATACAGGAGAACTAGAGGTATCAGCATGTCCATGTGTTATATATCTCACTGCAGAAGCTGTATACAGGAGAACTAGAGGTTTCAGCATGTCCATGTTGTATATATATCACTGCAGGAGCTTTATACAGCAGAACTAGAACCTCTAGTCCTGTATACAGCTCCTGCTATGTGTATTTAACATGGACATGCTGGGGCTTGTAGTTCTCCTGTATACAGCTCCTGTAGTGATATATATAACACATGGACATGCTTGTGCTTCTAGTCTAGAGGTCTCAACATGTTCATATGTTATATATGCCCTCCATCAAGTGTCCGATCACATGATCAGTGACATCATGAAAGGTCCTGCATCCCCCATAGGTGCAGCAGCTACTCAGCAGCTGTAGGGAAGTTTTCTGCAGAGAAACATGTGCCCGGGACTCCAGTATGTACCGCTGCCCCCTAGCTGTCCTATGCGGGCCTCTAGTGGCCCAGTCCCCTCTGTTACTACACTTTTTTTCTGACAGCATCAGACGGTATTGGGCCCCTAGAGGCGCTGTGGCCCCCCCCGGACTTGCCCTAGTCGGCCGGGTGCTGACGCCGGCCCTGGGCCCCCATCACCCCATCCTGCCCAGATTTTCCTGCTCCCTTATGCTGAATATCTTCAGTATAGGGAATCTAAATGAAAAACTGTGCAGTAGGGGGAATTATAACTCCTGAGAAAGCAGATCAAAATGTATATAGCGGGATGCAGTGTATACGGAGCAAGCCTGAGAGCACTATGGGTAATGCCATTAATTGTTTCTACAGAAGGACAGGGAACTGTCATATACAGGAATTAGTATAAATATATTAGTATTGCAATGTATTTTGCAAATAATGGCCAGCGTAGATGGCCTAAGCTGATTCAAGTAATGAAAAAAGTCAAAAGTTTTTTTACAACATAAGAAATGCTCCATGGTTTATGCTCCATAAAAAATAAAAAAAAACACCCCTTTTCCCATTTTCAAAGCAAAAAATTTATTAAAAAAAAAAAAAAAAAACACAAAGTAGGATTATATGTCAATTATATTTAGTATTTATCGCACAGTGAACACCATTATTTTAAAGAGTCACTGTCGCGAGAAATAGACAGGGTTCAGATCGCAAGTCGTTTTGCAATATAAGTTTTCTGGGTGACATTTATCAAGATTGGTGTCCCTGTTCCTGGTGCTGGCATTAGGCAACAAATCTACGTCTGCTTGGGAGCAGGTACATATTTGTGCCATGATTTACACCTGTCAGCAAATGTAAATCATGAAAAATCAGGTGTGGGAAAAGGCCACACCTCCTGCCCACCCATCAGGCGAGAGGGCTATATGGCTGGTGTACACCATGGAAAAAGGGCAAATCTGCCCCTTTTCCCTGACATATGCCAGGAGCGCATTTTAATAAATGTCCCCCTCTATGTTTAAATTTTACATCATAAATATGGGCACTAACGTCTCCATTCACTGCACATGTGTATAGCTACTGCACGTCCACATTCAGTAGCAGAGAATCCTTGGGTTGCTCACATTGTATGGTCAGCTCTCCTGTCACACATCACCAAAACCTCTGTACCCTTATACCCAGTGACATTATACTGATATTAGCAAATATTGGCATGGACCACAGTTTGGCCATATGTATGACAATGATTTAAAGGAGAATTGTGGCCAGGGAGACTTCTTCTTAGGAGGCCTACTTATCCAGTCAGTGGGGTAGCGGGGTCCTGTCTCTGCCACTGACTGGCTGAGCGGGAATGGATTATTATGTCCCAGGAAGCCGTTGGGGATCGGGGCATCAATATGCAGGCACCAGAGCTGGAGCTGCGGAGGTAAGTGCATGTTATTTTTTTCATCCTCCTCAGCACTTTTTAAAAAATCTCCCTGCCTCAACACTTCTCTTTAAACATAGATAAAATGAAAAAATAAAGTGATTATATTGCAAAACCTCTTTAGATCACAACTCCTGTTTATGTAAAAAAAAAAAAAAAAAAGTTAGCTTAAGGTACGCTTTACTGCTGCTATATAGTTAGATGAAAGTAGCGGTGGGTTGGGTTGTTGAAGTCTTGTGAACAGTCCGGGATCTAGACTACATTCAATCCATATAATCCCCCCTTTAGCTAAAGAAAAAAGAAATGAAAAATTAATCCTTACCTGTATTATTGGTAAATTCTCCTTCTGGACATGGGGCGCAGTCATAGCAGCAGCTGTGATATCCTTCCCTGAGAACCTTCCTGCTTCCTGGCCGACAGGGGTCATTACATCGGCCTTTTGGCATCTAAATAAAGTATATATTGTCTGAATACCTTCCTGTATATGATGCAATTTTTGTGTTATTTTATCTACCTAAAACAGGGTTGTCCAACCTGCCGCCCAGGATCACAATGAATGCAGCTCAGGACAAAAGTGTAAACTCACTTACATTATGATAAAATGTCGTGTTCTCTGGAGTCATTCAGTGTCTATCCCCCTGAACCTCCCCCTGTACATGGGCGTAGACTGAAACGTATGCTTCTACTGTATGTTCCTTATTTGTTAGTGAATGTTTGTTGAACACGAAACCAAACCGATCACGATAATTCTTTATTATGTTCGTGTTTGGGATCTAAACCGAACATTGGGATCACTGTATGGCTATGTTCACACAAGGTTTTTTCATCTCCGTTTGAAATGACGTCCGTCATTTTGAGTCTAAGATAACGGACGTCATTTAGCTGTCTAGCCTTCCCCTAGTGCAATGACGGCTGTTGGTCCATTATTCTAGTTTGGGTTACTAATTGGCCTTTGGATGCGTCTTAATTGAAAAGTCAATTGAATTTAATAGTAAAAACGGAGAAAGAACGGAGACAAAAGAAAAACTGTGTGTGAACAACTAATAAAAAAAAGTCTGCTTTTTGCAAAAGACGTCCGAAAATAATGATCATGTTCACCATTTTAACGTCTGCAGTAAAAACGTCCGTTATTCAATACACTGTATGCATTGGACGTCTGTCTTCCCATTGGCTTCAATGCATTGCATTGCAGTCAGTGAAATTGCGGTAAAAATGGACGTTATTTTAGATTGCAAAAGGGGATCCCTTTACTCTATTTTTGACGCTGTGTGAACATAGCCTTACTGTTCTCCGATCTTAAAGTGTTGTTATAACTTTCAAAACCTAAACAATAGATGTAAACGAACAACATGTTCCAGCAGCACCAGAAAAATGAAAAAAATTAAGGGTGCTTGTCTCACCAAACCGGACCTAGGTACGTATAACCATCCAGAAGAAGCAATGTGGAGACAGCACGTCCAAAAAAACTTTGCTTTTATTCACACCAATGCAACGTTTCGGCTCTTATTGTAGCCTTTCTCAAGCAGTGATACAACACACTTCCAAGTCTCAGTATACATGTGCAAGTGTTCAATATACAAGTGATTACATCATAATAATTTCAATTAGATTGTAGACAGCAAATGTAAACATATGTACATAGATCATGTGGCAAAAATCGCTAATGTGATAATGTGTTAATGTGCACACAGGTTCAGATAAATAAATAATAAACAGAACCCAGATGAATATACATTCATAGCGTCATGCAAGGAAATCCACATGGTAGATGGTCAGCTGGAGAGGACGCCGGCTCCTATGACTGACGTCACTAGCGCCGGGCAAAGGAGGCCATCACGGGCGGTCACATGATCGGTCACATGATCCCACCCATATCACGTGACTCGGGCTCACCCCCGCGCATGCGCATCGTGGGTCAGGGAAGGGGCCGGCGCCGCTCCACTGTCCTGGTATCGGTACGTCCATCTTGGAAGAGGGCAATTTTGCCCACCTCCAAAACCTGCGTATGCTGTATACAGAAATGAACATACAGAAAGGGGAAAACTATAAATGGAAAGTTCTTATAGAGATATGGGCAAATAGTAGGGTTTACATAATGGAATAAAGCAAACATAACGATAAAGTAAAGGGTTTCATGTGAAAGAATATCTCCACATATATATCGGGCTATAGCATCGAGCAGATCCTCGGGAGGCATAGCATATATTATATAATACTATAATAGAGCAGGTCCTAGGGAGGCTTAGCACGTCCTATGTGGCTACATTGAGCAAATAGGGAGAAAGACCAGAACACCATCCTGGAGAGATATGCGGTCCTTTGATACCCTTAAAGGGACCACAGACCGCAACAGACCAGGTACCAGACCAGGGCCAGCCATACCAAATGTATGTGGTCCTGGACAGTAAAATGGTTACATCAGTCCTCTCACCTAAACATACAGGTATCATACCAGCCTCCCAAGTTATAGACCAAAAGCTCATAAGATATATACCAAAAGCTCATAAGTGTAATGGGGAATAAAAATAAGGAGTGGACCGTATTGCATAAAGCATATGTTCATCCATGTATATCCATACTGTTTGTGCTGTTAAAAAAATATCAAAAAGAAAAAGAGAACAAAACATAGCACAGCTAGGAGGCAACAAAAAAAAGGGGAACAGAACAAGGTCCATGTAGATTCCGACGAATGTGTGTAGAGGTTCCGAGGAAAAAGGTCCAAAATCTTATTCAGAAAAATTTCCAAACTGAAAAAGATGCGAGAGAAGGTACAATGTAATAACTATTTACAAAATAATAGTTTCCATAACAAATAAAGTAATATAATAGTTTCCATAAAAATAAGGTCATGTAGTACAAAAGCCATTACTTGTCTATGTAAGGAATATTCTTATTGGCATAAATATACGTATAATAGATGGAGTGTATCGTATGAGATAGTCCCTGCTACTGGATTGGCGGCCGGGAACCCTAGTCTTGAAGTCCAGGGGGGAGAAAGTAAAAGGATAGAACAATGCAGAGAGAAACAAGAGTGGATTTAATCCACCTTTCAATGACCCTGTGGTCGATGCCTTTATCACTACCACCAAACAACAACTTCACACACTGAAGGAACATCAAAGTAGTCATATTCCACACAACCTCACCAACAAAGAGTCACTAGCTCTGAAAAATCTTATGCAGGATAAATCCATAACCATCAAACCGGCTGATAAAGGCGGTGCGGTGGTAGTTTGGAACACTACTGACTATGTCAATGAAATACGCCGACAACTAAATGACAGTTCTGTATATGAACCCCTGACACATGACCCCAAATTCAGGATCAAACGGCGCATTGATACGCTCATCAATGAGGCTTATATGATCAATATCATTGACAAGGCCCTCAAAGACTTTTTGACTGTCACAAATCCAATAACCCCGGTTCTATATGGGTTACCCAAGATACACAAATCCTTGGTCAAACCACCTGCACGACCCATAGTGTCAGGGATGGGCTCTCTTTAATCCATTAGCACAATTCCTGGATAAAATACTTCGCCCCTATGCAGTGGGAGCAAAATCATACATTCAAGATACATCGGATTTTTTGAACAAACTTGCTGAACTACACGATCTTCCAGAATGTATTTTGGTATCCTTCGATGTGAAGGATCTGTACACATCTATCAATCACAACAGAGGCATAGAGGTAGTACGAGAGATTTTGAACAACAGCAATTTTTCCCACCATGCCACTGACTTTCTTCTCGAACTCTTGGAGATCATCCTGACGGAGAATTATTTTCTCTTCCAGGATGACTTCTTTGTCCAAAGGAGGGGGACCGCGATGGGCTCCAACGTGGCGCCGACATATGCTAACATCTTCATGTCGGCGCTGGAGGAGACACACATCTATGTATCTCGCCACTTCAGCCATATGCTGAGGTGGTGGAGATACATCGATGACATTTTTGTTATTTGGACGGGCTCTGAGATACAGCTTCATGATTTTTTTGACTTTCTCAATCATACGGACCCAGACATCAAATTTACCAGAGAATTTTCATGCACATCTCTTAGCTTCCTTGACACTAGAATTTACATCAAGGAAAACAAACTTTTCAGTGATCTATATACAAAACCTACTGACCGCAACACCTTGCTACATTTTCGAAGCCACCACCCACGCCCAATGATAGAATCATTACCCTATAGTCAGTTGTTACGAGTCAAGAGAGTAGTGCAGGATCCAGACACATGTGAAACACAGCTAGACAACATGTGCCAAAAATTTGTCCAAAGAGGTTACCCCACACGTATTGTTAGACAACAAAGGGACAAGGTCACCACTGTCAACAGACCAGATCTACTGAAACCTAAAGAGACACAACAAAAAACGCCCAGATTGCCTTTTGTATCTACATTTGGTCATCAGAGCAAAAAAATTGCACAGATCATCCGCAGGGAATGGGGTATACTGTCCAGGGCATTCCCTAACATACCAGAACTTTGCACACCACCGATCATGGCATACAGACGCTCCAAAAACTTGAGGGACAAACTTGTCAAAGCAGACTTGGGCCCACCTCTCGACCCAGCTAACACACAAACACTGACTGGCAGACCTAGAACAGGTTGCTTCCCTTGCTTGGGATGCAGCAATTGCAATCTGATGTTGAAGGGTGAAGTGTTCATACATCCGAAAACAGGCAAGAGATTTCCAATCAAATATTTTTTGACATGCAGACTGGAATATATAATATATGTTCTTCAATGCCCGTGCAAATTGCTGTATGTAGGAGAGACAAAAGGACAATGCAGGATACGTCTCAACCAACACAGGTCAACCATACGAACAGGTAAAGTGGAACTACCTGTTCCACAACATTTCATGGAAAATAATCACACCATCTCTGATCTTAGATTCACCATCATTGATCACGTTCCCAGACCGAGAAGGGGTGGAGACAGGGTAACCCTATTAAAAAGACGTGAATTGGAGTGGATCCATAAACTAGAGACTCTGACACCACATAGACTGAATATTGATTTCAAATTAGGACCAGCTACAGGACTATAATATGTCTTCTCTCTCACTATCATCTTGCCCCCCTTTTTTCTCTCTTTTTTTCTCTTTTTTTCCCCTTTTTTTCTTTCTTTTTTTCTTTCTGGTTCTTTGTTTCTCTCTGCATTGTTCTATCCTTTTACTTTCTCCCCCATGGACTTCCAGACTAGGGTTCCCGGCCGCCAATCCAGTAGCGGGGACTATCTCATACGATACACTCCATCTATTATACGTATATTTATGCCAATAAGAATATTCCTTACATAGACAAGTAATGGCTTTTGTACTACATGACCTTATTTTTATGGAAACTATTATATTACTTTATTTGTTATGGAAACTATTATTTTGTAAATAGTTATTACATTGTACCTTCTCTCGCATCTTTTTCAGTTTGGAAATTTTTCTGAATAAGATTTTGGACCTTTTTCCTCGGAACCTCTACACACATTCGTCGGAATCTACATGGACCTTGTTCTGTTCCCCTTTTTTTGGTTGCCTCCTAGCTGTGCTATGTTTTGTTCTCTTTTTCTTTTTGATATTTTTTTAACAGCACAAACAGTATGGATATACATGGATGAACATATGCTTTATGCAATACGGTCCACTCCTTATTTTTATTCCCCATTACACTTATGAGCTTTTGGTATATATCTTATGAGCTTTTGGTCTATAACTTGGGAGGCTGGTATGATACCTATATGTTTAGGTGAGAGGACTGATGTAACCATTTTACTGTCCAGGACCACATACACTTGGTGTGGCTGGCCCTGGTCTGGTACCTGGTCTGTTGCGGTCTGTGGTCCCTTTAAGGGTATCAAAGGACCGCATATCTCTCCAGGATGGTGTTCTGGTCTTTCTCCCTATTTGCTCAATGTAGCCACATAGGACGTGCTAAGCCTCCCTAGGACCTGCTCTATTATAGTATTATATAATATATGCTATGCCTCCCGAGGATCTGCTCGATGCTATAGCCCGATATATATGTGGAGATATTCTTTCACATGAAACCCTTTACTTTATCATTATGTTTGCTTTATTCCATTATGTAAACCCTACTATTTGCCCATATCTCTATAAGAACTTTCCATTTATAGTTTTCCCCTTTCTGTATGTTCATTTCTGTATACAGCATACGCAGGTTTTGGAGGTGGGCAAAATTGCCCTCTTCCAAGATGGACGTACCGATACCAGGACAGTGGAGCGGCGCCGGCCCCTTCCCTGACCCACGATGCGCATGCGCGGGGGTGAGCCCGAGTCACGTGATATGGGTGGGATCATGCGGCCGATCATGTGACCGCCCATGACGGCCTCCTCTGCCCGGCGCTAGTGACGTCAGTCATAGGAGCCGGCGTCCTCTCCAGCTGACCATCTACCATGTGGATTTCCTTGCATGACGCTATGAATGTATATTCATCTGGGTTCTGTTTATTATTTATTTATCTGCACCTGTGTGCACATTAACACATTATCACATTAGCAATTTTTGCCACATGATCTATGTACATATGTTTACATTTGCTGTCTACAGTTTGTTCACCGCACTGTATAATTATATTTACCTGTTTAGATTTTTTGCTACACAAGCATTTTTACACATTTTTTTGTTCTGATTTCCTAATTGAAATTATTATGATGTAATCACTTGTATATTGAACACTTGCACATTAGGCTATGTTCACACTACGTATATTTGAGGCTGTATATTTAATTCTGTATAGCAACCAAAACAAGGAGTGGATTGAAAACACAGAAAGGCTCTGTTCACACTATGTTGAAATTGAGTCGATGGCCACCATTTAATGGCAAATATTTGCTGTTATTTTAAAACAACGGCTGTGGTATTGAAATAATGGCAGTTATTTACCGTTATATGGCGGCCATCCACTCAATTACAACATTATTTGAACAGAGCCTTTCTGTGTTTTCAATCCACTCCTGGTTTTGGTTGCTATGAGGACCTGACATGAGGACCAAATACAGCCTCAAATATACATAGTGTGAACCCAGCCTATATATACTGAGACTTGGAAGTGTGTTGTATCACTGCTTGAGAAAGGCTACAATAAGAGCCGAAACGTTGCACTGGTGTGAATAAAAGCAAAGTTTTTTTTGACGTGCTGTCTCCACATTGCTTCTTTTAAACAATAGATGTGATATAAAGCAATTAACATCCGTTATTTATGTATTTAGTTATTGTGGAAAACACGGCACTTCCTGTGTCCTGACTCCCAGGTCATCTAAGCGCTCACAGAGAGAAGGCAGTCATGTGATTGATGGACACATTGAGCCGTGACTCTGTACTGGCCGGGAATTCCTGTGTCTAGTTTCTTTTTTTTCAACCAGCACAAGACTAAAAAGCTTCAGGAGACTGGACCTGGACTCTGGTAAGTATGGCTTTGTTTTACAACTTGATAACAAAAAATAGGAATAAGAATATTGAATGTAAATTGCAATCTTGCTTTATTTCACATCTACTGTTGATTTAGAATTTGAAAGTTATAACGACAGTGACAGTGTAAAACTTGTCAGTTTTGGAGCGAGGTGTCAGCTCGGGGCTTGTGCAGATTTTCACCATTATTTAAGCCTACAGGCATAAATCATGGTAAATGAGGACAAGGAGGAGTTCTGGTTACTAAAAGTGCCTGAGTTGCTAAAAGTTACTGCCTGATGCTCTCTTTGTATTCTGAACACCTGAGCAGCACAAGGTTCTCAGTCGAGGACCCCAATGCTTGACCAAGCACCATGCTCCACCGAGAATGCTTGAGCAACACAACTTACTAATAATTCTAATCCAGAATTAGCTACATTTTATCTGGTTACAGAAATAGATGGGCGAGATACAAAAAGGAGGAATAGACATGGATCTCCTCCTGTCCATGCCTGTGTACTTAGGACTGTAGCTTCTGGGAGGATGGGCTGCATCATACAGAATGAGTGGTGGGATATTTGCACACGACAATTCTTCGTATACCTGTGTTACGCTCCGTCCTCCTTTCTTCTGCCTTGTCTTCTCACTGTGTCATAAAATGTTTTATGAAAGGGAGATGAGGTAAGGAGGTAAAGTAGGAGGGAGGCAAAGTATATGCTAGAGTGACAGAAAGGATGCTGGGACGCAGCACTTTAGTATATACTTTGTATCTGTGTTGTTAAATAGAGGGTTATGGGGGGTAAATAGACTTATGTATTAGAATCTGTATAACATACCACATTATGTTTCCATGTTATCCCTGATGGTATAATATTGAGCTGAGAATTTAAGGGATCAAACTCTCCGACAAGTGTCTGCATATCAATCACGTCTGATTCAGATTTTCTGGATCGCCAATTTATCAAATTCAGTGGTATTACCCATTCTCCATTCTCAAGGAGACCTAGGCGGCCTAGGAAATTATTTTTTCTTATGTTCTCTGCCAACTTTCAAAGAAAATAATAATTATTATATCATACAAAGAACATGTAATGGAAATATTTAGTACAGGCATGACTGGGGTACTGTCAAGTTCCTTCTTGTTTTACCCATACCTTTTAATAAACACACCACTCTGGCTTGGATTTAAATTGGCCACAGCAGTCACTTTATTAACATAAATATAACATGTCATTACATGATCCAACCCCAGAAATACAACCATGGGAAGTGGTCCTCAAAGCCCCAAAACCATGGCGGTCACTTTTCACTTTTCACTTTATACATTTGCACCCGGAGCCGGTTCTCACAAGCTCAGAGGCACCTAACTTAACACCTGTATGCCCTCAGTACTTCTACCATACTGTAGAAGTATGATACCAATATACACTTATTACGGGAAATGCTTATAAAGTGCTTTTTTCCCTGCACTTACTACTGCATCAAGGCTTCACTTCCTGGATAAAATGGTGATGTCACGAACCGACTCCCAGAGCTGTGCGGGCTGTGGCTGCTGGAGAGGATGGCAGAGGGACACTGAGGGACACAGGGCACTGGAGGGACACTGAGTATCTCTCTGCCATGATCCTCTCCAGCAGCCACAGCCCGCACAGCTCTGGGAATCGGGTCGTGACATCGCCATTTTATTCAGGAAGTGAAGCCTTGGTGCAGTAATAAGTGCAGGGAAAAAAAAACACTTTATGTGCTTTTTCTGTAAAAAGTTTGTATTGGTAATTTGTATAACTTTTGAGGGGCAATACAATACTTTAATAAAAATTTTCACTGGATGATAAGGCTAGGGGGATGTGATTTTACCTTTTTGCACCATATCTGTATGACTACACACATATATATATATATATATATATATATATATATATATATATATATATATATATATATAAATCACCACCTCATTTATGCCTTATTAACATTTGTCAACACCTTATATGTTATCTGACTATAAAATGTGATTACCATAATAAAACGTGGCCATTATTATCATTGTCTTATCTGTGTCTGTGATTTATAAGTGACGAGTTAGTGATACTGCGGTTTACAGCTCTAGCTATCAAATGGGAACCATCCATCCTGGGAGGATCTGGCTCCAAAGAGGCAGGTCAAAATCTAAATTTAGACTTATCAATTTGCGCCCTTGGCAGGGACTTGGCAGAGACCCTATGTTCTGCAGGAATCTTGCCCTTGGTCAGCTGTTGAATTAGTTACTTTGATTTAAAGTGCCCCTGACCTGATAGTAAGACCATTGCCTTTATGGAGGTGGGCAGCCTAAATTCAAATAGTGTACAATGCCATATAAGTGGAGATGGATAAGGAAAACAGTCCAGCTCATTGCTAGATATAGTACTGAGAGAGCTGAATAGGGTAATGAATGCTGGAGGAGTTTAGCAGCATACAATTATTTGGCACATAATGTGGGTTATTTGTTATGTTTTGTACAAGGTCATCAAATAGCTCTGAGGGCTGCAGATCACATGCAAGCAGAGTTAGAGAAAAAAAAATCTAAAATAAAAAAAATCAGAGCTGTTAATGTAATCCCCTAAACTATATACTGTTATATTGCAGCCAGTTTTACAAAACTGGTGTTTCCCCTTTAGAAGTAGTTATGTGACTTGTTACAAAAGAGCCAACCACTCCCCCATATCATCCACGTCTGTATTATAATTGTGACGTTTCAAAACCACGCCCTAAGCCAACACCTCTACATCCGGTTATCTAGTCCAGTGGCCATTTTAACTCCTGGCATTTCTGTCCCCCGCCCATACTGCTTAGTGTCACCGAGGGGGGCGGGCACAGGACTCTCCGATAGAGTTTAACAACTGTTTTGCACATTTATTAATGAATGTTATTACCTGATGGTTAGGAAAGTTAGACAAAGGTTTGTTTAAAGGAAAAGCAATGAGACTGTTTGAAAGAGCAGGGTCTATTAGACCTTTTAGTGTATAAGATTGTTGGTCGGAAGTGTCAGTAGGAGTCAGAGAGAAAAAGCAAGTTTTATTAGGAATGTCAAGAGAAAAGTGATAATTGGTAAAGATCAAACGCAGAATTTTGTGCACTTATTTAGAACCCGATGGTATGAGAGTCCGCAGTAACTTTGTTGTCATAACACACACATATATTTATATATATATATATTTCTTTGTAACTTTATGTAAAAAGTCTTAATAGATATATTTATCCAAATACATTGTAAGCAGATTTTCTTTAAGTGTGTGTCCCCAATGTGCGATATTTCTAAGAAGTTTTTCACTCTTGTAATCTATGATTTTACTGCTCAAGGTTAGTAGTGAGGCACAGAACATTTTGCCCGGCCTACTGATAAGAGCAGCGTATTGAAAGAATGGATTCATTTCAGCTAATAATGGTACAAATTAGGCTGAAGCTTCTGACACATAAAAAGAATATTCTATATACTGTATGTTTTACATTTCATCTTCCAAGGTGTGTTTTATTTGATTTATAGCAAAAGAAGGTTAAATGAAACTAGCCGAGTGTAAAATGCTTTATTATTATTATTTTTTTTATTATTATTTTTAGGGTTAACAGTTTTGTGATGATTATAGAAAACTAGTTCATGTCTTTATATATATTGTCTTATCACTAACAAAGCCAAACCCATATCCACACCTCCAGTCTGCACTCCTTATCAGCCCCTTATGCCCCCCAGTGTGTATATATATATTTATGTATATATATATATATATATATATATATATATATATATATATATATACAGTGGAACCTTGGTTTAAAAGTAACTTGGTTTAAGAGCGTTTTGGTTTAAGAGCTCACAGTTTTTCAAAATTATGACTTGGTTTAAGAGCATTGCTTTGGTTTAAGAGCTCCCTGTGCTGGGTGGGAGCGCGAGTGGGGGAGGGGCATGGTCTGCATAACGGGGTCTACAGCACTGTATTTTGATCCAGGAAGTCTCCCTCACCTTCCAAATCATAGCAAATCGACTTCAGGCTTGGGCTTACATCAGAGGACAGGACGGTGGAGGTAATCTCTCCATAGCTGTAACCCCTCTCTCCCCAGACAGAGAGTGCTGCATGTATGTGCCCACATCTGCCCTGCTCATTCCTTCATGCTCCCTGCAGTCTCTGTCAGCCCTTATGTTTCCCATACTCTCCATTACTGTACAGTAAGTTATAATATCACATATTCTGCAGTTTCTGAATGCTTGTTTCATTAGTTTTACATGTTATTCACAATAATAAATCATTATTTGGGGGGTTTGGAACCAATTGTCTGCATTTCTATGATTTCTTATGGGAAAATTTGCTTTGGTTTAAGAGTGGATTTGGATTACAAGCACGGTCCTGGAACCAATTATGCTCGTAATCCAAGGCACCGCTGTATATTGTTTTTTGCTAAGTGCATTGAATCCAGCATCTCTGTTTTGCCTCTTGATGTAGATTCAAATGGGGGAGGGGATAGAAGTGAATGGAAATGGGAGTAGCCCATTTTGATGCCATTTAGATTTTTTTTTTTTTTTTTTTTTAAAACACCGTATAAACTTTTTATTTTTGAATAAATATGTTTTTGTTACTTATTGTGTTTGATATTTTAAATCTGAAGGATGAAAATGTAATTGAAAGCCCAAATATTAATGAAAGTTTAAAAGTTTTCATTGTAGATTATCCCAGACTTTTCAAAGATGGATGACACAAGACGCAAGGATATATGGTGACCGCCATGCAGAGTGACGTTCAACTGCAGAAATCGCTCCTGCCATAAGCTGGAGGTGAGGACAATCACTGAGACATGTAAGATGGTTGACGGTAACTTTGCAGATGTCTATATGAAGCCCACTATTATGGGTTGATTGGCAAATGAGAGATTTGCCAATAACTAACCAAAAAAAAAAAAAAAAAACTGTCCAAAGAAGAAAAGCTGCCATAGAGTGGCTAACCCAACATTCAGGTTCACACAGTCAACTCCAGAGACGGATGATGGACGAAGCTGCCAATGCTGTGGTTTCTGTGCTCTTCCCAAGGTAACCGTACAAAGCGTACAAGGGAATGGGGAGATGCTTCCAGTTTCTTCCTGAGGTAACCGTACATAGTGTACAGGTGGATGGGGAGATTTCCTTGTGATAGAGTCAAGTCTGTTATATGCAGTGATAAGACAATAAGGTTTGGTTATTTTGATAAAATCCGGAGAGGTATTTGATATATATATATATATATATATATATATATATATATATATATATATATATATATATATATATATACAGTGGTGCCTTGGATTACGAGCATAATTGGTTCCAGGACCGTGCTTGTAATCCAAATCCACTCTTAAACCAAAGCTAATTTCCCATAAGAAATCATAGAAATGCAGACAATTGGTTCCAAACCCCCCAAATAATGATTTATTATTGTGAATAACATGTAAAACTAATGAAACAAACATTCAGAAACTGCAGAATATGTGATATTATAACTTACTGTACAGTAATGGAGAGTATGGGATACATAAGGGCTGACAGAGACTGCAGAGAGCATGAAGGAATGAGCAGGACAGATGTGGGCACATACATGCAGTACTCTCTGTCCGGGGAGAGAGGGGTTACAGCTATGGAGAGATTACCTCCACCGTCCTGTCCTCTGATGTAAGCCCAAGCCTGAAGTCGATTTGCTATGATTTGGAAGGTGGGGGAGACTTCCTGGATCAAAATACAGTGCTGTAGACCACGTTATGCAGACCATGCCCCTCCCCCACTCGCGCTCCCACCCAGCACAGGGAGCTCTTAAACCAAAGCAATGCTCTTAAACCAAGTCATAATTTTGAAAAACTATGAGCTCTTAAACCAAAACGCTCTTAAACCAAGTTACTCTTAAACCAAGGTACCACTGTGTATATATATATATATATATATATATATATATATATATATATATATATATATATATATATATTGGCTTTTATTTGTTTTGTTATAACTAAGCTGTATATTGGCGTATACTGTACAGACTCACCCATTGTTTATGGGTCCAGCCCTGGAGAAGATGTGACCCCTCAAGCAACACTCGCCGGCTTGGGAGAGCATCTGAGGAACCATCTGGCTATTCACCAACTCTAGTGATCCCAGTCCAGGCTTCACGGATGTCAAATGGGGGACTGATAAGGCTAGGGGGATGTGATTTTACCTTTTTGCACCATAACTGTATGACTACCCACACACATATATATATATAAAGGCATTTGAATTAGAAGCACCAGCACATAAAAGTAGAGAGTCCCTGATAGGGTTAATTTTATGTTTCTAATGTCTGGGAAATTCCTTTACCTTGAGACTTTTGATACATGGAGACAATAAGGAATTTTCTCATGATTTCTCACTATTTCACTCAGAAACTTCTTATCAAGCTTTGAAGGACATTAGAAGAAACTGGACTGTTTGGTCTATTGTGCTTTTGGAATGATGGGAAAGTATCTTTGCAAAGAATGTATTGTTCTAACCTTTTTGACCTTATTAATATAGATGCCATTGCGCATGACTGAATATCTAAATCACTTGCAGCGCCTCATTTATGCCTTATACAACATTTGTCAACACCTTATATTTTATCTGACTATAAAATGTGATTACCATAATAAAACGTGGCCATTATTATCCAGGCTTATAATCCTGATACATTGTCTTATCTGTGTCTGTGATTTATAAGTGACGAGTTGGTAATACTGCAGGTTACAGCTCTAGCTATCAAATGGGAACCATCCACCCTGGGAGGATCTGGCTCCATAGAGTCAGATCAAAATCTAAATTTAGACTTCTCACGGGACTTCTCCTTTAACCCTTAGAGGGCCCGGCCAATTTCAATTTTTGTGTTTTCTTTTTTTCCTTCTTGTGCTTAAAAGGCCATAGCACTTGCATTTTTTCACCTAGAAACCCACATGAGCCCTTATTTTTTGTGCCACTAATTTTACATTGCAATTACAGGCTGAATTTTTTCATAAAGTACACTGCGAAACCAGAAAAAAATTCAAAGTGTGGTGAAATTGAAAAAAAAAAAAAAGCTTTTTTTTATTTGGGGGGTATTTGTTTTTACGCCGTTCGCCCTAAGGTAAAACTGCTTATTATACATGTTCCTCAAATCATTATGATTACGACGATATGTAACATGTATAATTTTCATTGTATCTGATGGCCTGTAAAAAATTCAAACCATTGTTAACAAATATATGTTCCTGAAAATCGCTTCATTCCCAGGCTTATAGCGCTTTCATCCTTTGGTCTATGGAGCTGTGTAAGGTGTCATTTTTTGCGCCATCATGTGTTCTTTCTATTGGTACCTTGATTGAGCATATACGGATTTTTGATCGCTTTTTATTACAATTTTTTGCACTTTGGGATTTTTTTGGCGCTTACGCCATTTACCGTGCAAGATCGGAAATGTAATAAATTAATAGTTCGATCGATTGCGCACGCGGCGATACCAAACATGTTTGTTTATTTATTTGTTTATTTTTATTTATAACATGGGAAAAGAGGGGTGATTCTGACTTTTATTAGGGGAGGGGGCTTTTTATTAATAATAACACTTTTATTTTTACTTTTACACTTATACTAGAAGCCCCCCTGGGGGACTTCTAGTATAAGTGCACTGATCTCTCATTACGATCTATGCTGCATAGATAAGCAGCACAGATCGATGAGATAGGCACATCGACTACTCCAGCTGCTGCAGCCGGAAGCAATCGAGTGCCGAGCCGGGATCAGCCCCATTACAGCGCTGACCCCGGACAGGGTAAGATGTGAGGATCGCTCCTCCCCACTAGACACCAGGGAAGTGCTGCAGTAAATAATCGGATGCATCTGTCAAATTTGACAGATGCATACGATTACTTTATTAGCAGGCACGGAGATCGGACCGTGCCCGCTAATAGCCGCGGTCCCGGGCTACGAGCGGCACTCGGGACCGACGGTTCAGAGAGCGGTTTAAAGCGAAGGTACGTCCAGGGTCGCCTAGGGGTTAAATGCTTGATGAGGCAAATCATTTCAGGGGTAGGTGGGTTGACAAGCAATCTCTCCATGTATTTGGATCTGATCCTGCAGCCATATGTCCAGAATCTGGAGAGTTTTCTGATGAAATCGAAAAACCTAATATCCATCCTAAGAGGGATAACATGAGAGGCAGGGATGTCTTTGGTCACTATTGATGTTTTGGCCCTGTACACCATCATACATCATGATCTTGGGGTCCAATGTGGGAAGGAATTTCTGGACCAGGATGAACAAGTCCCAGTGGGACAAACAAAGTTCCTGATTGAAGCATTAGAATTCATACTCAAAAACTTTTTTAAGTATGATGGTGTCACCTACTGTAGCATCAGATCCTGGGCACAGCCATGGGTATGTGGGTGGCACCGTTGTACACAAATTTTTTATGGGGGTGTTTGAAAACACACATATCAAGTCCTGTCTCCTTTTTAAAACACATGTTTTGTTCTACAAGAGATATATAGATGATTTGTTTTTCCTGTGGAGGGCTGATCCAAATATGATTAGTGATTTTGTACACTATATTAATAACACATGGGGCATTCAACTAACCCCTAACCACTCCAAGATGCAGGTTGAATTTCTGGTCTCATCAATTGGTCATAAAATGGACGAGATCATCACGTCAACGTTCTTCAAGGAGGTAGACCCTAATAGCTACCTATCCTTTAAGAGCGGCCATCTGAAAAAATGGAAGACAAATGTCCCCTACAGCCAATATAAACGCAATCGGAAGAACTGTACAGAGGACTTTACATTCAAGAAATAAGCAAGTATACTGAAAAAAAGGTTTACAGCAACAGGTTACCCCAAGACGTTACTGCATAATGCATATCAAAGAACATGTCAACTCTCTCAAGACATCTGTCTAAGTAGAAGTGTAAAGGCTCCAGAACAGCAGGAAAAAAGTAGAGTTAACCGTCATCACCCGATATAGTAGATGAATTAGCACATACAGAGGATCCTACAAAAAACACTGGCACCTCTTAAAAGTAGATCCCTATATAAGTCCCCTACTCCCGGATAGACCTTTGATCACCTACAGAAGGGCACCAGCCATCAAAAATCTGGTTGCCCCCAGTAGTCTACATAGACACAGGGAAGGACGACCGCAAAACAAATCAGAGATCAGGCAGAGATAACAAAATGTAATCAGAAGAGATGTCTTTGCTGTTATTCCATCAAAGCAGGGACTACTGAGAATCGAAGCAACACAACTGGGCAGAGTTTTACCATCAAGCAGTGACTAAATTGCAAATCCTGTTGTGTAATGTTGAAATACCCCTGTGGACTCAAACACGTGGGTCGCACCACTCAGCCCCTACACTGTCGATTAAATGGACACAGGTTAAATGTGAAAAAAGGTTTCCCTAAGCATAGGGTCTCATGAAACACATAACTTTGATCCAACGTCATCTCCTAGATACATTTCTTAAGCAAAGTAAATAAAAAAAAAAAGAAAAACACAACTCGAGTCTCCAGTCGCTCCCACGCTGCTGTGTGCCTCTGGATGCTTCCTGGTACAGACTGCCCGGCAATCTTATTGAGAAGTCTGTGCAATCTAGAAGTGAACGCTGATTGCTGGAGGCAGGTGTCTTTTTCTAGCCACTAGCAAAGTAGATTTTTTTATTTTATTTTTTTAATAAGATTCAGTAATGTCTACAAGTTGTTACTATTAGATTATGTTACACTCACCTTGTATTTATATTCATGTATATTTGCATTGTTGCGTTTTCCATTTTTATTAAAAATTAAGTCCATATTATGCAGACTGTGTGCCATCATACCGACTGCAATGAATACTTGAAAAGGAACTGTGTCTGATGGATAATAGAAATGTTTGGTAAACAGTTTCTCTCCTGAACAGTTATGGAAAGGAAATGGATATATCTTTGAAAAAAGAAAGTTTTTTATTTCATTTTTTGAGAAGCAATAAAATGATATCATCCAAAGCTCTTCTAGTAACGGGTCAGAAGGTCGATTAGATAATTTTACTTTAGAAATATATTCTTTAATTCCTGGAATATCGTACATGGAGAGTGTAAACACTAAACTGCAGTTAGCAGGAGAACCCTCCCTGGTGCGTATAAGCTCATTTGGAAAGGACCAGGATTTCAGGAGTATAAGAGTCTTGTTGTTTAGAAATGGAGCTGCATGTATTAGAAACTTGATAGGAGTCATACTGTATGAGCCACAGATAATAATAACATCAGTAGAACAACTCTGCAGGTCCAAAGGAACACTATATCTACTTTTCATTATAGGTACCGAAACCTTGAATTCCACACAGATCTGATGAGCTGTGAATAGTTTGATTAGTTCTTGTAGCTCCCTCTGTCCACTGTCATCATCTGATGTGATGACCCCGACCCAGCTCCACTGGAAGCTTTCCAATAGCTTCACCAGTGCCTTATAGTGTATTGTGTCATCCGGAGCTGTTTGATGGAAATTTGGGTGAAGAGTTTTATCTCTTAGGAGAGGATCTGTGGTTCCATAACTGATCTAGGATAGAGAAAGGGGATGTAAAAATAATAAACAAAATCATACAAATTTATTTTATAGTTCTAAAGAAATTAAGTTCTGCAGTGGGAGCTCTCTCAGCCAATCACTGACTAAAGCGTGACAGCGCAGCAGCTACTGATTGGCTGATCCTGGTCCTCCAAACATTTGTAGATGGATTTCAAATGGGCTTGACATGTTGCAAACCTTTGGTAGCTTGTCAAGTTGCTTTCCCAAAGAAATGTTTGAGTAGACGCTAATATCAACACATTTATTATTTGATGTTTTTCTTGTTTAATGTATGAGTAATATCAGTTTATATGCACTTGTCTTTGACAGAATCAGCTCAATGGAGAACATACCTTAAAACAGGCCCCCGGCAAAAGAGCTGCTGGCGAGCCTAGCACTCCCCCCCAGACTCTCAGCCCCTCTATTCAAAGGATCTCCTACAGGAATTGCCTGACAGGCAAGACCTTGAAGAAGGCCTTGAGACTCCCAGAATGGACAGGCTCCAAAGGAGTCAGGAGAGACAGACAGGGGCGAAAGTCTTGGATCCTCCCATATGGCTACAGAGAGCTTGGGAGAGACTTGGGAGACTTTCATCCCAGACTACAATGATGATGATGTCGCAAACCCGAAATGGAATCTGGGTCCAGAGATAACATCCTCAGCATCATAGTAAGGGGATGATGTTGTATTTGTGCCATCGACCCAGCATCAGCCCCTATCTGCCGCTCTTGGGTCAAGAGGAAAAAGAGGGAGGGGGAAAATGTCAGCAAGTCCAGGTTGGCAAAGCCCAGGCACTGAACGGCTACCCACAGGCAGCGGCAGCACTCCAGAACAGGCTGCCAGTAAGCCATCTCCCAAGAAACGCCCACTCACATCACCAGTGTGGCAGTTTTTCATTCTTGGTGAAAGCAAAGACTATGCAGCCATATGCCACAACTGTGAGCATAAAGTGGGTTGTGTTTCGGGTTCAA
Organism: Dendropsophus ebraccatus; assembly: GCF_027789765.1. NCBI lineage: Eukaryota > Metazoa > Chordata > Amphibia > Anura > Hylidae > Dendropsophus > Dendropsophus ebraccatus. The sequence goes on along the minus strand of NC_091460.1, from coordinate 20,773,370 downwards.
ATCAAGGGACTGCTTTTATGTGACAGCATATGGAGCGACACCAACCTTGCTGCCTGGAAGATGTGCAGTGGACCACCACTGCACATCTTGCCGGGAACAGCAAATGGCTGCAATTACTATCCCTGCATCCAATAGCAGAAAGCCAGGATTTTGTAACCTCGGTTGGAAGTAGTGGGTTTATCCCATTTACCTCTACCTCCTCCATCAGCAGGAGTAAGCAAACTCCACCACTGATGAGACAGAAGCGATGACAAGGAGAGAGCATTACTCCTACAACCAGCCAACAGCACAGACGCTAAACGCCCTGCAATCCCTTTCATTTGCCATTATTAGTGGACTCAAAGCCATTTAGGGATCTGAGGGCTTGTGCACATCTGAGATGGAGAGTGCCCAGTCGCCACTTCTTTTCCAACAAGGTGATTCCATCAATGCACTTAGAGGTGGCAACTCTTTGGGTCTCTCTGTGTCTAATTGGGGGCACATAAGCGCAGCAATGTGGAATTTGAAAAAAAACACACCTGGAACTAACTCCTTTGGGCAATGGAGGATAACATTGCAAAGTGGCTGACCCCTTGGCATTTGCAGTTAGTCAACGTAGTGGCGGAAAACGGGCATAACATAATTTCTGCACTGCAGCGGCGAGGGTTCCCGCACATTCCAATGTGCTGAACCTGATCATGCATAGGTTCCTCCACTCCTTCCCAGGACTGAAAGATCTCCTGAAAATGGCAAGGAAACTGTGCACACACTTCAACCACTCCTACATGGCACGAAACGTCCACCGCAAGAAACAACGATTACATGGACTGCAGGAACATCAGTTGATCTGCGATGTGCAAATGTGGTGGAACTCGTCTCTGCATATGTTGAATCAGCTGTACCAACAGAGATCAGCGGTGACTTCCTTGTCATGCATTCTGGCAGCTTCACGCAGAACTACAATTTCCAGGTCACTGATTGGCTGCGTGATTTCTGCTGATTGCTGGTACTATTCGAGGAAGCCACTCTGTTGGTCACCTGCAATGAGTATGATGTGAATGACATCATCCCCCTGCTTCACATCATGGAGGCCGCACTAAATAACATTATCGCAGAGGGGACTTGGGGCGACAGAGCCTTGAGATTGACCAATTGGTGCTGGAGGAGGAAGAGGTATACAGCCAGCTATTCAAAACTCCACCAGTTACCATCTCTGGCTTGGAAACACCAAAGGAAATGGAGTAATCTGTTTGGGAAGAGGCTGACCGTAGCACAACCTGGCATTACACCAAGGATACGGATAAGGAACAGCAGTCGGTCAAGCTCCTTCATATGGTCACGTGCCTCTTGGAATGCTTGAACGACATGCGTAAGATGGGCAAGTTCTGGCTGGCCACCCTGGTTGACCCTAGTTTCTGGCTGAAAATGATAGATTTTTTTGCACTGTCGGACAGGATCATAAAAGTCAAACAGTACTATCAACTACTGCTAATTCATTTGGTTGAGGTTTATCAAGAACAACACCATTCTGTATGCCCAACACGTTAGGAGGACCTTGCTGAGTCTACAACATCAACAAGTAGCACAAGCGTGAGGGCCAGCAGTATCCATGGTATTCGTTTTAGTCTCTGAACAATGCTGAACGATTTCCTGAAACCACCAGAAGAATAAACCCGGCAGCCCCTCACTGAAGATAACATCAGGCAGCAGAAATTTCAAGTAAAATCCTACTTAAAATCCACCTTGCTCCTGAATATCTAAGACCTGGTGCAATTCTGGGCAGAAAAACTGGACATCTGTCCACAGCTGTCAGTGTTTGCTTTTAACCCCTTAAGGACAGAGCCTGAAATGGCCTTAAGGACAGAGACAAATTTTATGAATATGACCTGTGTCACTTAATTCATTAATATCTTGGGAGTGCTTTTACCTATGCGGCTGATTCTGAGACTGTTTTCTCGAGACGTATGGTACTTTACATTTCTGGTAAATTGGAGTCGATACTTATAATGAATCTTTATGAAAACCACAAAATAATGTGAAAAATTGTGAAAAATGCATTTTTCAAACTTTGAAACTTCTCTGCTTATACAGAAAATGGTTATGCCACATAAATTGTATATTAAATAGAATTAGCAACATGTCTACTTTATGGTGGTGGAATTTATTAAACTATCTTTCATTTTTTTAGACAATAGAAAGCTTAAAACATTAGCAGCAATTTTCCAAATTTTCAGTAAAATTTCAAAATCAGATATTTTTAGGGACCTGTTCAGAATTAAAGTGCACTGTATTTGAGGGGGCTGTATGTTAGAAAGCCCCACAAAGCACCCTATTTCAGAAACTGCACCCCTCAAACTCTGCAAAAGCACATCCAGAAAGTTTTTTTTAACCCTTTAGGGGAGTCACAGAAATAAAAGTATGTAAGATATTTGAAAATTGTAATTTTCTGTGCAGAGATTTTATTGTAATTTAATATTTTTCTTAAGTATAAACCTATTACTCAGCAGCGTAGCTAGGATTCATGGGGCCTCATAGCAAAAAACTGTATGGGTCCCCCCCTTCCCTACACACACACATAGATAGATAGATAGATAGATAGATAGATAGATAGATAGATAGATAGATAGATAGATAGATAGGAGATAGATAGATAGATAGATAGATAGATATTAGAGATGAGCGAACCGGGTTCGGGTTCAAGTCCATCCGAGCCTGATCGTTTGGTATTTGATTAGCGGTGGCTGCTGAACTTGGAAAAAAGCTCTAAGGTTGTCTGGAAAACATGGATACAGCCAATGACTTTATCCATGTTTTCCACATAGCCTTTATTCAAGTTCAGCAGCCACCGCTAATCAAATGCCGAACGTTCGGGTTCGGATGGACTTGAACCCGAACCCAGTTCGCTCATCTCTAATATATATATATATATATATATATATATATATATATATATATATATGTGGAACAAAAGAAGAGAAAAGGTGAGGGCGCCTCCTGGTGTAGTATGTCAGGGAGAGGAAGATGTCCTTACACGGAAACAAAGATGAGTCTCACTCACCTGGGGGAGTTGTGCAAACTTATAGGCACAACTCTATGTAGCACATAAAATGGAACAGCTCCTTCCGAAGCACGTCAAGGAGAACATGCGATTCTGTAACTTGTATGTAGACCAAAGCGGGCTGATGGACCATAGATTACTCGGCTTACTGTGGGTGCAGGTGTTCAGAAAGCCACGAATATGGCAATGGTTAATGGTTAATTTATATATATACACACAAACATACATACTTGGTGATGTGGCCAAAAAAAATTCTCTTGTGGCAAGAGGCAGAATCCTATGGTTATATACATAGGTGCAGGAGCAGACTACCTTTTGCTTAACCCTTTATTTACTGCAGTGTGTAAGTAACCCAATGTTCTCTTACATGCTGCAACACAAAAAAAGGGTTAATACAGAAGACAAATAGCTCTCTCCTTCACTACTTCTGCAATAATAACCCCTAACCTCTGCAGGAGCTCAGAGAACAGAGGTCAGATGTTATCAGAGTGGTCAGGCAGAGAGCAAATTGTCTTCTCTATTTTTTTTTTTTTAAACAATATTTTATTAGTGGCTTATGTAATATTTGAACATACATATTGAAAATTCATTACCTATTCAAAAAGAAAGTCGCTCACAGGCAACAAAGGATTGTATGTTTACAATATCATACAGATACAATGAGCCTTTGTAATAACTTTAAAAGATATATTATCATATACAATACAACGTAGTCTTACCAAAAACATAAGTAGAAAAACAGTAATTCATAATATCACCTTAAAACATGGTATAGATGTCAGATATTCAAATATGCTACCAATAGAATGGAGAGAATTGTCTTTAACAGAGAAAGGGAAAAGCTTAAGATATTTGGAGTGCTCCCAGAGTTCTATTTGTCTTCTGTATTAACTAGAGATGAGCGAACCTCGAGCATGTTCGAGTCGATCCAAACCCGAACTTTCGGCATTTAATTAGCGGTGGCTGCTGAACTTGGATAAAGCCCTAAGGCTATGTGGAAATCATGGATATAGTCATTGGCTGTATCCATATTTTCCAGAAAACCTTAGAGCTTTATCCAAGTTCAGCAGCCCCAGCTAATCAAATACCGAACTTCGGGTTCGGATCAACTCGAACCCGAACCCAGTTCGCTTATCTCTAGTATTAACCCTTTTTTTTATTTTGCAGCATGTAAGAGAACACTGGGTCACTTACACACTGCAGTAAATAAGGGGTTTAGCAAAAGGACACAGGAGGCTCTTATCTTCCCTGGGCCACCAGCCCCATAGCAACCGCCTTCCCTGCCTCTATGGTAGCTATGACACTGCTATTACTAGAGAAATAATACCAGACACCACGATGGGTAAGCGTCTCATTACATGATTATTTATATTGTGGATATAGGCTGACATTATTTTCAGCGATCCGAGGCTATGTAGATACACTGCAGGGCTATATGAATATTGATTGTGACGTTTACATGCTATAGCGACATATGTTAGAGTCATCATTAGAAGTATGGTGGTCTGGTGACCAATTACTGCTGGATTCCCTTTTGCACTAGAAATAGATCAATGGTTTTACTGATTTTTTAATCATGTTTAATAAAAATTAATATATTTTAAAATTAGCTTTGTGTGGTATAATTACTAGAGAAATGCATCCCAATATTTATTGTCCCGTTTCTGCAGTTTATAGAAATACCCCATATGTGGCCCTAATGTGCTATTTGACGCAACCACAAGCCTCAGATATAAAGAAGTGCCTAGTGAATTACAACGCCTCCGTTATATTTGGTCATTTTTGACTGTACCACTTCAGGTTGGCAGAGGCTCTGGGGTGCCAAAACCTAAAAAGGGACACCATTTAGAAAACTATACCCCTCAAGGAATGTAACAAGGGGTGCGGTGAGCATTTGGACCCCACAGGTGCTTCACAGATTTTCAGAACAATGTGAAGGGAAAAAGGAAACATTAAATTTTTTACACTAAAATGTTGTTCTAGCCTTCAATTTTGCATTTTTACAAGGGGATAAAAGAAAAAAAAAAAAGACAAACGTGTAGCGCAGTTTCTCCCGAGTACAGAAATACCCCACATGAGGACATAAAGTGCCAAGCGGGCGCAGGACGAGCCTCCAAAGGAAGGAGCGCCAATTGGCCATTGAAAGCTGGATTTTACTGGAATGGATTGTAAGGGCCACGTCACATTTACAAAGCCCTCGACATTTTGACTGTCTTTAATCCCTGTGGGGATTAGTCGGGAGTGGCTGCGGTTCAGTCACATGGTATCAGTAAGAGTTGTGCCTTATACCAGCACAACCTACTCAGGTGAGAGTTCTAAGTGATACTTTCACCACTTCAGCCCTGTCTGAATTACGCTATGGAGCGCTGTCTTATATTTTGTTCCGATGTAATATAGACCAACAGGAAGGTGGTAAGCCATATTTTACAAAGAAACAATTAATATACAAACAAATATAAATATGAAAAAAAATTATATATATATATATATATGGGAAGAGACGGCACTCCGGAATGAAGTGATGGTGTACTTTATTCACCCAACACGAATGGCAACGTTTCGACTCTGCTCTAGAGTCTTTCTCAAGCAGTTACAAAGTGGTAAATGAGTGACATTTATATCGGAGGTTCCGCCCACCGGCCATGCCTCCCAATTAGTGACATCATAAAATGTGCATATATCAACAATGTATAAGGCAGCTCATCGCAGCATCAAAATAATGTGAATCATATATACAAAAACAATGTGTATGTTACAGACTCCATATAAAACATAATATACATCTTGTGTATCAAAAGAAAGTTATTTTAGCCATATAACTATCCCAATGAGGGATCGAGAGGATGAGGACGTCACTCACCGGCCCATCTAGCGAGCCAATCCGCTTTCATAATCGCCACGTGACACACCGTTTGTAAACAAAGCGTCCACGCAGGTCCGGAAGTGTCCCGGTCACATGGTGTGCACGTGACTTCCATCAGGGGGTAGGCACTATGAAGGTCCAGGTGCATGCGTATTGAGGTATATAGAGTTACCGGGCGCCATCTTGGAGCATGGAAAGACAGGCTCTCTGTTGCCCAAAGGAAAACTCAATTCCGATCACATGATCAACCTCACGCACGCGCACATTATAAGTCAAGATTATCGGGCGCCATCTTGGAGTCGGGAAACCACTCTCCGTTGCCCACTAGAATAAAAATTAGTCCGAGAGGGGTTTCAAAATCACGTCCACCAACTATAAAGAGAAACCACTGGAAAAAACACGTCCATACGGTCTCACTGTGCCCAATTTTGCTATGGTGATATTCTCACACTTGCAGGTGCAGCTCGACCAGACTGTGTACTTCCTTCTACTCGAATGCACACCAGTGGTGACTCCTAGTGGACGGACTTGTCCTCCCTCTCAGTCAAAACAACGTAAAGGCCAAACCCTGAAAAAGAAGTGTAAAGAAAAAATTGCATAAACACAGGCTCGATGGGTCAGGTGAGTGTAGATCCTCATTCCATCTACAAAGAAAAGATGGAATGAGGATCTACACTCACCTGACCCATCGAGCCTGTGTTAATGCAATTTTTTTTTATATTACTAAGTTGAAGGTACCTGGGGTCGGTTACCTGAGCCGTGCACCCTCAAGCTAGAAGCTTTTGGACTGTAAGTCAACACAGTGCCGTTCTACCTCTCTACTGGTATATATATATATATATATATATATATATATATATATATATATATTTATATATATATGTTTGTTTGTTTGTTTTTTTTAACAAATTGGCTTGATTAACCTATTAGCCCATTCCTAGAAAATATAATTACTTACATGTGCATATCCATATAAGCTTAACAGCCCGGCCATAGGGAAAGTAGTGGCAGAATGTAAATCTCCAATAAACCCGACCACCGCATCCTTCTCCATACAGGAATAGTTTGGAGCTGTTACTGTGTGTCCAGACATTATCTGCAGAACATCTTTTATAACTTTATTCACATGTCCACAGGAGTCATATATGTGATATCCCAGAGTGATATTGGGCAGGATATCTGTACGATTGTTAATAAAATCAATTGAGAACAGAAAAGCCAAAAGATGTGTATATTCTCTGTAGTGAATACTATGGAAAAAATTAGAAAATGAGGCAGTTATAGGTGTTTTTTTATTTTGAATATTAACATTCTTAATTTTTTTATTTAAGTACCACCTCTATGATGGGAAGATCTTGTGTTGCTATATTTCCTAGCTAAATGGTTTATTGATTTATATTTTTTGAGATTTTCTATTTAGTTTTTGTTTTTTTGTCTACATTGTTCACTATTTACTTTCTCTAGAATTAATAGCAATGGTACAGTTCAAAACATTTACAGTTACATAGTTAATATGGTTGAAAAAAGGCAAGAGTCCATCAAGTTTAACCCACAGTCTAACCCTACTATGTTGATCCAGAGGAAGGCTAAACTCTTATGAGACAGATGCCATAAAAAATAAATTCCCGACTCCAGTGGCAATCAGAATCAATCCCTAGATCAACATTCTATCACATCTAGTCTAATGTCCATAACTTGTAATATTATATGTATCAAAAAAAGCATCCAGGCCTCCCTTGAACTTATTTAATGAATTAGCCACGACAATATCATCTGGCAGGAAGTTCCTCAGTCTAACTGCTCTTACACTGCTGTACTGTCTTAAAAAACACACATAAATAAAGTATTCTACCCTTTTCATTCCCAGTAGACTATGCCCCCCCCCCACCCCCCCCCCACCCCCCCAAAAAAAAAGATAAACAATTGAATTACAGTACATCCATGGTCTGTCCTATCACCTATATAAATAAATTATTTAGTTCCCTCAACCATTTACGTATGAATGCACACTAAATCATGCAAGGCAACCTGCCTTTTAGCATCACAATACTGCTGGTTGTAGCTTTAGAAGATTGTTCCATCACAGTTAGAGGTATCATCCTCTGTGATAAATACCCCATGACAAAACTTTTCTTTAGCCTTATACTACTGAAGAGACCATGAGAGTGGTTAAAAACTCACACAATAAATACTTTTTGTTGATCCATTGTGCAAAATCTAACTATCCTGGTGATATTCTAAAAACTCCAAGACCATTTATCAGCAAGTCACCATACGTGTCTGTAAAAATGGAACATGAATGCTCCTATTCCTTGTCACAAGTGCCAGTTACTAAAACCCCCACGGCTATGGTAACAAGAAGGGAAATGTCCTCTTTGAGAAAGATAGTCATGGGCATTTGTGTATGGATAATATTGTTTTTGGGGTATGGGTTGTATAGTACACTTTGTGGAGGCATTGAGCTGCTGTGGATAATACTGTATATGCCTGTGTTGGAAATGGTGTAAACTTTTGGGGACACAGCCAGTTTTGGTGTTTATGACACAGCTAAAGTTTTCAAATATTACAGGTGTCAGGGCAGGAAGGTACGGACACAACAAGACAGTGGGCCCTAGGTCTGAACCCACCCACTGTCCCTACCTACTTGCCTCAGTCGGCCCTAGGCGGCCGGGGACAACCACGAAGACGATCCCTAAGCTGTATAAGTGACACACAAAATGGGACAGACAGACAAACACAATAGAGAAGGGTAAACAAGCCAAGTCAAAACCACACGGACAATGCAGTACAAAATCAGCAATACAATCGGATAGTCATGGGTCAGGCGGGAGGTCAGATAACAAGTCGAGCAGTCAGAGGGAATTAGGAAGAGAGACGCAGGAATAGACACGGGGAGCTGGGACCAGGAGTTAACCTAATAGCCAGCGATGAGTAAATTACCGCTGGCTCTTTAAATACAAGACCAGGAGCCCGGACCAGAACATCATTGGTCCGGACTCCTGAGTCCTGATCACAGACAGCTGTAGCACTGCAGAGCGAGTGGCAGTGGTGTCTGCCACTCACTCTGAGTGCTAAACACCGCCCAACTGAGCGGCTGAGTGAACATCACACGGCAGGATATTGACCTTTTTGACCCAGAACTGCACCGGGTCTAAAATATTTAGGGGCATGACTATGACTTCACCTGTCAGGTAAGAGACTGAGGGAGACTTTAATGTTTGGCTGACAGTTTTTTTTGGTTTTGTTTAATTTTTGGCTCTTCTTACCCCGGCTTTTGTACCCCTCTCCTTGGCATTGTGCTTCCCTAACCTTTGGCTACCATGACCAGAATTTTCTGTGGATTGTGATTTGGTACATCTGCTGGCTGTTTTGTGTGACCTCGGGCACAGATGCCCACCCGTTGGTGTTTTAAACCCTCTGCCCATATAACTCATCCTCCACCACCATTTTGCCCCTCTCCGGGCTCAGGTTCACATGGTAGATCATAGCATTGCCCCCTAGGCGATGATGTTCCTCAATGCAGTCTCCATGATCTCATGATGTAATTTATACTGTAATCGCTGTAGCTGACCAACGGAGTATCTACCTCAAATGGTACCACAAATGGTTAGACATCTCGCATCATCGAGGGGGGGGGGGGGGGATACGGGTACAACGAGAAAAGCTTGCACACAGATTTTCAGCAGAAATCAACAGTTTAGGGGGAAGGAGACTAAATAGATAATCACAAGTAAGGAATCAATTGTTAGTCTCACCATGGGCAGAAACATAGTTATGTTTGAGCGGAATACCTCTTTAAGCCTTGCTTCTGAGTCAAAGTTTATGCTAGGTGTCAGCATACAACATAGTTACATATCAAATCTGTGTATTTCCTATGATAGCAGGCCCTGTACTTATGCTGTTGCTGAAGTCCCAAGACTCATTGTTCATGAACTTTCCTTTCTGTGTTCGCTCTACATATTATTTGTACCTACCCTGTACAGAAGAGGCTTTTGGGAACATTTCTTGCATAGTTCCAAGGTGACACCCAGGAATGTACAGTGAAGATCCCTCCTATAGTGATGTCTCCTTCCTGAGAATATTTGTACTCAAAGGTGTAATCCTTCATTGTAAGATGACATTGAGCTGCGGAGTCCTGGATCTCAGAGATGCAGAAGGTCACACAGAGAACCAACATCAGGAACATTTTCCAAACGTAATAATATATATCACTACATTGTGTACAGCATCATAGGGAATCATGCAGCAGTGCCGCACAGGGTATGACAGGGAGAGGTTTATATCATCATCTTACATCTCTAAATAAGCACAAAGAAGAATTGCTGAGTTACAGCAGAAAGACACCACAGCAAAATAGTTACATCCACCAGAGACCAAACAAAACAGACAAAATCTGGATTTTCTATTTTTTTTATTAACTATACATCATCCACATCACATTTTTAAGTAAAAGAGGTTTCTTATTGTTATATTATTACTGTAGGGTTACACTTGCTAAAAAAAAAAAAAAAAAGGTCTTTGTAAAACAGTGGAGTTAATTTGTAACTATTTAAACTATTGTAACGTCCCAGAATGGATGTGCCATTACTGTTAGCATGTATATTCCGGCACTGAAAGAAGAGCCATAGACTCTGTATTCTGAGGACCGAAGGCTGTAGTAATGCTCTCCTGCCACTAGATGTCTCACTATATCTCAACCTTTATTAGGCTTACTAAGGTTAACCCCTTAAGGACAGAGCCTGAAATGGCCTTAATGACAGAGACAAATTTTATGAAAATGACCTGTGTCACTTTATTCATTAATAACTTCGGGATGCTTTTACCTATCCGGCTGATTCTGAGATTGTTTTCTCGTGAAATATTGTACTTTACATTTCTGGTAAATTGGAGATGATATTTATAACGAATATTTATGAAAAAACCCCAAATAACGTGAAAAATTGTGAAAAAATGCATTTTTTTCAACTTTGAAACTTTTTTGCTTTTACAGAAAGTGGTTATACCACATAAGTGATATATTAAATAGCATTAGCAACATGTCTACTTTATGTTGGCGGCATTTATTAAACAATCTTTCATTTTTTTTAGACAATAGAAAGCTTAAAACATAAGCAGAAAATTTTCAAATTTTCTGTAAAATTTCAAAATCAGATATTTTTAGGGACCTGTTCAGGTTTAAAGTGTATTTGAGGGGCCTGTATGTTAGAAAGCCCCACAAAGCACCCCATTTCAGAAACTGAACCCCCCAAACTCTGCAAATTCACATCCAGAAAGTGTTTTAACCCTTTAGGAGAGTCACAGAAATAAAAGCTAAGTGTGTAAGAAATTTGAAAATTTAAACTTTCTGTACAGAGATTTTATTGTAATCCAATATTTTTCATATTTATAAACTTATTACCAGAGAAATTCATCCCAATATTGATTGCCCCATTTCTGCAGTTTATAGAAATACCCCATATGTGGCCCTAATGCATTGGTTTACGCAACCACAAGCCTCAGATACAAAGGAGCGCCTAGTGAATTTAAATGGCTCCGTTCTGACTGTACCACTTCAGGTTGGCAGAGGCTCTGGGGTGCCAAAACCTAAAAAACACCCCTAAAGGGACACCATTTAGAAAACTACACCCCTTAAGGAATATAACAAGGGGTGCGGCGAGGATCTGGACCCCACAGGTGCTTCTCAGATTTTAATAACAATATGACATAAAAAAAGAAAAAAAATTTTTTTACACTAAAACGTTGTTCTAGCCTTACATTTTTCATTTTCACAAAAGGATAAAAGGAAAAAAAAAAAAAACACAAAACGTGTATCGCAGTTTCTCCCAAGTACGGAAATACCCAACATGTGGACATAAAGCGCAATTTGGGGGTTGTTACCAACCACCTGTAAGAGCAAACTAAGTACCTGTAAGAGCGACCCGGGTCTCTTTAAGAGCGACCTGGGTCCCTTGAGGGGGTAAATGGGTCCCTTTAAGAGCGAAATATGTCCCTTTAAGAGCGACCTGGGTCCCTTTAAGAGCGAAATGGGTCCCTTTAAGAGTGATCTGGGTCCCTTTAAAGGAAATATTTTGCTCTTAAAGAGACCCATTTCGCTCGAACTGGGTCCCTTTAAGAGTGAAATATGTCCCTTTAAGAGCGACCTGGGTCCCTTTAAGAGCGACCTGGGTCCCTATAAGAGCGAAATATGTCCCTTTAAGAGCGACCTTGGTCCCTTTAAGAGCGAAATATGTCCCTTTAAGAGCAAAATGGGTCCCTTTAAGACCGATCTGGGTCCATTTAAGAGCGAAATATGTCCCTTTAAGAGCAAAATATGTCCCTTTAAGAGATAAATTGGTCCCTTTAAGAGTGACCTTGTGGTCCCTTTAAGAGCGACCTTGGTCCCTTTAAGAGCGACCTGGGTCCTTTGAGGGGGGAAATGGGTCCCTTTAAGAGCGAAATATGTCCCTTTAAGAGCGACCTGGGTCCCTTTAAGAGCGAAATGGGTCCCTTTAAAAGTGATCTGGGTCCCTGTAAAGGAAGTATTTCACTCTTAAAGAGACCCATTTCGCTCTTAAAGAGCGACCTGGGTCCCTTTAAGAGTGAAATATGTCCCTTTAAGAGCAACCTGGGTCCCTTTAAGAGCGACCTGGGTCCCTATAAGAGCGAAATATGTCCCTTTAAGGGAAAAATGGGTCCCTTTAAGAGCGAAATATGTCCCTTTAAGAGCGAACTGGGTCTCTTTAAGAGCAACCTGGGTCCCTTTAAGAGAGAAATATGTCCCTTTAAGAGCGACCTTGGTCCCTTTAAGAGGGAAATATGTCCCTTTAAGAGCGAAATATGTCCCTTTAAGAGCAAAATGGGTCCCTTTAAGAGCAAAATATGTCCTTTTAGGAGCGACCTGGGTCCCTTTAAGAGCGACCTGGGTCCCTTTAAGAGCAAAATGGGTCCCTTTAAGAGCGAAATATGTCCCTTTAAGAGCGAAATATGTCCCTTTAAGAGCGACCTGGGTCCCTATAAGAGCGAAATATGTCCCTTTAAGAGCGACCTTGGTCCCTATAAGAGCGAAATATGTCCCTTTAAGACCGATCTGGGTCCATTTAAGAGCGAAATATGTCCCTTTAAGAGCAAAATATGTCCCTTTAAGAGATAAATTGGTCCCTTTAAGAGTGACCTTGTGGTCCCTTTAAGAGCGACCTTGGTCCCTTTAAGAGCGACCTGGGTCCTTTGATGGGGGAAATGGGTCCCTTTAAGAGCGAAATATGTCCCTTTAAGAGCGACCTGGGTCCCTTTAACCTCTTAAGGACATAGGACGTATGCGTACGTCATATGTCCTCACTTGCACTTCAAAGCGGGGCCGCGCGGCGGCCCCGCTTTGAAGTGCCGCGATCCCGGGTGCCGCGAGTAGCCCGGGACCGCTGCTATTAGCGGGCACGGTCTGATCGCCGTGCCCGCTAATTAGCTAATCGGAGACAGCTGTCAAAGTTGACAGCTGCCTCCGATTACCGGAGGCAACGTTTCCCTGGGGTCTAGTGGGGGAGATCGCTCCTCCGGGACCTTGTCCCGGAGGAGCGATCTCCGTTACTGATGCCGGCCGGGGATGCGTCCAAGATGGCGCCGTCCTCGGCTCGGCACTCGTTCGTTTTCGGCTGCAGCAGCCGAAAGCAAACGAGTGCCGATCTCATGGATCTCTGCAGCATATCTATGCTGCAGAGATCTCAATGAGAGATCACAGTGTATATACTAGAAGTCCCCCGGGGGGGCTTCTAGTATATGTGTAAAAAAAAAAAAAAAGTGTTGTTAATAGTAAAAAGCCCCCTCCCCTAATAAAAGTCTGAATCACCCCCCTTTTCCCAGGTTTTAAATAAAAGTAAACAAATAAATAAATAAATAAACATGTTTGCTATCGCCGCGTGCGTAATCGCCCGAACTATTAATTAATCACATTCCTGATCTCGTACGGTAAACGGCGTCAGCGCAAAAAAATCCCAAAGTGCAAAATTGCGCATTTTTGGTCGCATCAAATCCAGAAAAATTGTAATAAAAAGCGATCAAAAAGTCGTATATGCGCAATCAAGGTACCGATAGAAAGATCACATCATGGCGCAAAAATGGCACCTCGCACAGCCCCATAGACCAAAGGAGTAAAGTGCTATAAGCCTGGGAATGGAGCGATTTTAAGTGACGTATATTTGTTGACAACGGTTTGAATTTTTTACAGGCCATCAGATACAATATAAGTTATACATGTTATATATCGTTTTAATCGTAACGACTTGAGGAACATGCATAACAAGTCAGTTTTACCCCAGGGCGAATGGCGTAAAAACACATTTCCCCCAAATAAAAGAAATGCATTTTTTTTTTCAATTTCACCACACTTTGAATTTTTTTCTGGTTTCGCAGTGTACTTTATGCAAAAATTCAGCCTGTAATTGCAAAGTACAATTAGTGACGCAAAAAATAATTGCTCATGGGGGTCTCTAGGTGGAAAAATGCAAGTGCTATGGCCTTTTATGCACAAGGAGGAAAAAACGAAAACGTAAAAACGAAAATGGGCCATGTCCTTAAAGGGTTAAGAGCGAAATGGGTCCCTTTAAAAGTGATCTGGGTCCCTGTAAAGGAAATATTTCACTCCTAAAGAGACCCATTTCGCTCTTAAAGAGCGACCTGGGTCCCTTTAAGAGTGAAATATGTCCCTTTAAGAGCAACCTGGGTCCCTTTAAGAGCGACCTGGGTCCCTATAAGAGCGAAATATGTCCCTTTAAGGGAAAAATGGGTCCCTTTAAGAGCGAAATATGTCCCTTTAAGAGCGAACTGGGTCTCTTTAAGAGCAACCTGGGTCCCTTTAAGAGAGAAATATGTCCCTTTAAGAGCGACCTTGGTCCCTTTAAGAGGGAAATATGTCCCTTTAAGAGCGAAATATGTCCCTTTAAGAGCAAAATGGGTCCCTTTAAGAGCAAAATATGTCCTTTTAGGAGCGACCTGGGTCCCTTTAAGAGCGACCTGGGTCCCTTTAAGAGCAAAATGGGTCCCTTTAAGAGCGAAATATGTCCCTTTAAGAGCGAAATATGTCCCTTTAAGTGCAAAATCGGTCCCTTTAAGAGCGACTTTGGTCCCTTTAAGAGCTAAATATGTCCCTTTAAGGGCAAAATGGGTCCCTTTAAGAGCAACCTGGGTCCCTTTAAGAGCGACCTGTGTACCTTTAAGAGCGACCTGGGTGCCTTTAAGAGCGAAATATGTCCCTTTAAGAGCAAAATGGGTCCCTTTAAGAGCAACCTGGGTCCCTGTAAGAGCAAAATATGTCCCTTTAAGAGCGACCTGGGTCCCTTTAAGAGCGACCTGGGTCCCTTTTAGATAAAAATGGGTACCTTTAAGAGCGAAATATGTCCCTTTAAGAGCAAAATCGGTCCCTTTAAGAGCGACCTGGGTCCCTTTAAGAGCGCAATATGTCCCTTTAAGAGCGAAATATGTCCCTTTAAGAGCAAAATGGGTCCCTTTAAGAGCGAATTATGTCCCTTTAAGAGCAATCTGGGTCCCTTTAAGAGCAAAATGGGTCCCTTTAAGAGCGACCTGGGTCCCTTTAAGAGCGAAATATGTCCCTTTAAGAGCAAAATCGGTCCCTTTAAGAGCGACCTTGGTCCCTTTAAGAGCAAAATATGTCCCTTTAAGAGAGACCTGGGTCCCTTTAAGGGCGAAATATGTCCCTTTAAGAGCAAAATCGTTCCCTTTAAGAGCGACCTTGGTCCCTTTAAGAGCAAAATATGTCCCTTTAAGAGATAAATCGGTCCCTTTAAGAGCGACCTTTGTCCCTTTAAGAGCGAAATATGTCCCTTTATGGTGCGTTCACACCTACAGGATCTGCAGCTGATTTTCTGCAGCAGATTTCATTTAAATAACTGAACACAGCATCAAATCTGCTGCAGATCTGCTGCAGATCCTGTAGGTGTGAACGCACCCTTAAGAGCGAAATATGTCCCTTTAAGAGCAAAATGGGTCCCTTTAAGAGCGACCTGGGCCCCTTTAAGAGCGAAATGGGTCCCTTTAAGAGCTAAATGTGTCCCTTTAAGAGCAAAATGGGTCCCTTTAAGAGCAAAATATGTCCCTTTAAGAGATAAATCGGTCCCTTTAAGAGCGACCTTGGTCCCTTTAAGAGCGAAATATGTCCCATTAAGAGCGAAATATGTCCCTTTAAGAGCGAAATGGGTCCCTTTAAGAGCGACCTGGGCCCCTTTAAGAGCGAAATGGGTCCCTTTAAGAGCGAAATATGTCCCTTTTAGAGCGAAATATGTCCCTTTAAGAGCAAAATCGGTCCCTTTAAGAGCGACCTTGGTCCCTTTAAGAGCGACCTTGGTCCCTTTAAGAGCGAAATATGTCCCTTTAAGGGCAAAATGGGTCCCTTTAAGAGCAACCTGGGTCCCTTTAAGAGCGACCTGTGTCCCTTTAAGAGCGACCTGGGTCCCTTTAAGAGCAAAATATGTCCCTTTAAGAGCAAAATCGGTCCCTTTAGGAGCGACCTTGGTCCCTTTAAGAGCGAAATATGTCACTTTAAGAGCTAATTGTGTCCCTTTAAGAGCAAAATGGGCCCCTTTAAGAGCGAAATATGTCCCTTTAAGAGATAAATCGGTCCCTTTAAGATCGAACTTGGTCCCTTTAAGAGCAAAATATGTCCCTTTAAGAGCTAAATATGTCCCTTTAAGAGCAAAATGGGTCCCTTTAAGAGCGACCTGGGCCCCTTTAAGAGCGAAATGGGTCCGTTTAGGAGCGACCTTGGCCCCTATAAGTTACCTGGGCCCCTTTAAGAGCGACCTTGGTCCCTTTAAGAGCGAAATATGTCCCTTTAAGAGTGAAATATGTCCCTTTAAGGGCAAAATGGGTCCCTTTAAGAGCAACCTGTGTCCCTTTAAGAGCGACCTTGGTCCCTTTAAGAGCGAAATATGTCCCTTTAAGAGTGAAATATGTCCCTTTAAGGGCAAAATGGGTCCCTTTAAGAGCAACCTGTGTCCCTTTAAGAGCGACCTTGGTCCTTTTAAGAGCGAAATATGTCCCTTTAAGAGCTAAATATGTCCCTTTAAGAGCAAAATGGGTCCCTTTAAGAGCAAAATATGTCCCTTTAAGAGCGACCTGGGTCTCTTTAAGAGCAAAATGGGTCCCTTTAAGAGCAAAATCGGTCCCTTTAAGAGCAAAATCGGTCCCTTTAAGAGCAAAATCTGTCCCTTTAAGAGCGACCTTGGTCCCTTTAATAGCAAAATATGTCCCTTTAACCCCTTAAGGACAGAGCCAATTTCGATTTTTGCGTTTTCGGTTTTTCCTCCTTGTGCTTAAAAGGTCATAGCACTTGCATTTTTCCACCTAGAGACCCACATGAGCCCTTATTTTTTGCGTCACTAATTGTACTTTGCAATTACAGGCTGAATCTTTGCATAAAGTACACTGCGAAACCAGGAAAAATTCAAAGTGTGGTGAAATTGTTTGTTTGGGGAAAATGTGTTTTTACGCCATTCGCCCTGGGGTAAAACTGACTTGTTATATATGTTCCTCAAGTCGTTACGATTACTATGATATATAACATGTATAACTTATATTGTATCTGATGGCCTGTAAAAAATTTAAACCGTTGTTAACAAATATACGTCACTTAAAACCGCTCCATTCCCAGGCTTATAGCGCTTTACTCCTTTGGTCTATGGGGCTGTGTGAGGTGTCATTTTTTGCGCCATGATGTGATCTTTCTATCAGTACCTTGATTGCGCATATACGACTTTTTGATCGCTTTTTATTACAATTTTTCTGGATTTGATGCGACCAAAAATGCGCAATTTTGCACTTTGGGATTTTTTTGTGCTGACGTCATTTACCGTGCGAGATCAGGAATGTGATTAATTAATAGTTCGGGCGATTACGCACGCGGCGATAGCAAACATGTTTATTTATTATAGTGCTTGAAAAGCACTATATTGTAATCCGTATTCTTCTTCTTCTTCTTCTTCCAGCCATTTTTCGCCGCGTAATACAGCCCAAACCGCTTTGTGCACACACTCCGTTCAAACTGCGTTTCGAAGCCCTCGGCGGTGTGTGGTGTGCTATCTATTTTTCGTTTCGATCGGATTTGTCGTTTTTAAGAAATTTACGTTAAACGACCCCAAATTTCCCATAGAAAATAATGGCCCATTGCAAATAATGGCCACACTCTAACCGCTGACAGCCAATCACAGCACATATGCAAATAGCTGAAATATAGCAGCCAATAGGAAGTCTAAGGTCTCGTCATGCAATGTATCACAACATCCACAGTCACATGTCCACTATTGGCCAATAGAAGATGTAATATATGGAAGGTCCTTAACGATTTTGTCTCCCCCGACATGAGTAAGAT
This sequence comes from Dendropsophus ebraccatus, assembly GCF_027789765.1. Lineage (NCBI taxonomy): Eukaryota > Metazoa > Chordata > Amphibia > Anura > Hylidae > Dendropsophus > Dendropsophus ebraccatus. The sequence continues at coordinate 20,755,118 of NC_091460.1, read as the reverse complement.
TGTCATGGTAACCGAGCAATGATCTTTACCATTATAAGTACTCAGATCGCTCTTAAAGGGACCCAGGTCACCCTTAAAGGAACGCAAGTCGCTCTTAAAGGGACCCAAGTCTCTCTTAAAGGGACGGGAGCCATGTCGCTCTTAAAGGGACCCAAGTTGCTCTTAAAGGGATGGGAGCCATGTCGCTCTTAAAGGGACCCAAGTCGCTCTTAAAGTGGCGGGACCCAAGTCGCTCTTAAAGGGACGGGACCCAAGTCGCTCTTAAAGGGTCCCATGTAGCTCTTAAAGGGATCCAAGTCGCTCTTAAAGGGACGGGACCCAAGTTGCTCTTAAACGGACGGGACACTCCAAAAGGTATGGGACCCATGTCGCTCTTAAAGAGACCCATGTCGCTAGAGCGACCTGGGTCCCTTTAAGAGCGGCCCGGGTCCCTTTTAAGAGCGACCTGGGTCCTTTTAAGAGCGAAATATGTCCCTTCAAGAGCGACCAAGGTCCCTTTAAGAGCGGCCCGGGTCCCTTTTAAGAGCGACCTGGGTCCTTTTAAGAGCGAAATATGTCCCTTCAAGAGCGACCAAGGTCCCTTTAAGAGCCAAATTGGTCCCTTTAAGAGCAACCTGGGTCCCTTCTAGAGCAAAATATGTCCCTTTAAGAGCGACCTGGGTCCCTTTAAGAGCAAAATATGTTCCTTTAAGAGCGACCTGGGTCCCTTTAAGAGCGAAATATGTCCCTTTAAGAGCGAAATATGTCCCTTTAAGAGCGACCTGGGTCCCTTTAAGAGCGAAATATGTCACTTTAAGAGCAAAATGGGTCCCTTTAAGAGCAACCTGGGTCCCTTTAAGAGCAAAATGGGTCCCTTTAAGAGCGATCTGGGTCCCTTTAAGAGCAAAATGGGTCCCTTTAAGAGCGAAATGGGTCCCTTTAAGAACGAAATGGGTCCCTTCAAGAGCGACCTGGGTCCCTTCAAGAGCGACCTGGGTCCCTTTAAGAGCAAAATATGTCCCTTTAAGAGCGAAATATGTCCCTTTAAGAGCAAAATATGTCCCTTTAAAAGCAAAATTGGTCCCTTTAAGAGCGACCTGGGTCCCTTTAAGAGCAAAATGGGTCCCTTTAAGAGCGATCTGGGTCCCTTTAAGAGCAAAATGGGTCCCTTTAAGAGCAAAATGGGTCCCTTTAAGAGCGACCTGGGTCCCTTTAAGAGCAAAATATGTCCCTTTAAGAGCGAAATATGTCCCTATAAGAGCAAAATATGTCCCTTTAAGAGTGAAATATGTCCCTTTAAGAGCAAAATGGGTCCTTTTAAGAGCGACCTGGGTCCCTTTAAGAGTGAAATGGGTCCCTTTAAGCGCGAAATGGGTCCCTTTAAGAGCGAAATGGGTCCCTTTAAGAGCGACCTGGGTCCCTTTAAGAGCAAAATATGTCCCTTTAAGAGCGAAATATCTCCCTTTAAGAGCAAAATATGTCCCTTTAAGAGCAAAATGGGTCCCTTTAAGAGCGACCTGGGTCCCTTTAAGAGAGAAATTGGTCCCTTTAAGCGTGAAATTGGTCCCTTTAAGAGTGAAATTGGTTCCTTTAAGAGCGACCTGGGTCCCTTTAAGAGCGACCTGGGTCCCTTTAAGAGCGACCTGGGTCCCTTTAAGAGCGACCTGGGTCCCTTTAAGAGCAATCTGGGTCCCTTTAAGAGCAAAATGGGTCCCTGTAAGAGCGATCTGGGTCCCTTTAAGAGCGAAATGGGTCCCTTTAAGAGTGAAATTGGTTCCTTTAAGAGCGACCTGGGTTACTTTAACCTCTTAAGGACAGAGCTTGAAATGGCCTTAATGACAGAGACAAATTTTATGAATATGACCAGTGTCACTTTAGTCATTAATAACTTCGGGATGCTTTTACCTATCCGGCTGATTCTGAGATTCTTTTCTCGTGACATATTGTACTTTACATTTCTGGTAAATTGGAGTCGATACTCATAACAAATCTTTATGAAAAAAACCCAAATAATGTGAAAAAATTTGAAAAAATGCATTTTTCCAACTTTGAAACTTTTTTGCGTATACAGAGAGTGGTTATACCACATAAATTATATATTAAATAGCATTAGCAACATGTCTACTTTATGTTGGCGGCATTTATTAAACTATGTTTTATTTTTTTTAGACAATAGAAAGCGTAAAACATTAGCAGCAAATTTCCAAATTTTCTGTAAAATTTCAAAATCAGATATTTTTAGGGACCTGTTCAGGTTTAAAGTGTATTTGAGGGGCCTGTATGTTAGAAAGCCCCACAAAGCACCCCATTTCAGAAACTGCACCCCCCAAACTCTGCAAAAGCACATCCAGAAAGTGTTTTAACCCTTTAGGGGAGTCACAGAAATAAAAGCTAAGTGTGTAAGAAATTTGAAAATTTTAATTTTCTGTGCAGAGATTTTATTGTAATCCAATATTTTTCATAATTATAAACCTATTACCAGAGAAATGCACCCCAATAATTATTGTCCCGTTTCTGCAGTTTATAGAAATACCCCATATGTGGCCCTATTGCGCTATTTGACGCAACCACAAGCCTCAGATATAAGGGAGCGCCTAGTGAATTTCAACGCCTCCGTTATATTTGGTCATTTCTGACTGTACCACTTCAGGTTGGCAGAGGCTCTGGGGTGCCAAAACCTAAAAAACACCCCTAAAGGGACACCATTTAGAAAACTACACCCCTCAAGGAATGTAACAAGGGGTGCGGTGAGCATCTGGACCCCACAGGTGCTTCACAGATTTTAAGAACAATATGGCTTGAAAAAAGAAAAAAAAATTTTTACACTAAAATGTTGTTCTAGCCTTCAATTTTTCATTTTCTTCAAGGTATAAGAGGGAAAAAAAGACAAAAAATGTGTAGCGCAGTTTCTCCCGAGTACGGAAATACCCCACATGTGGCGATAAAGTGCCAAGGGGGCGCAGGACGAGCCTCCAAAGGGAAGGAGCGCCAATTGGCTTTTGGAAGCTGAATTTCACTGAAAAGGATTTCAAGGGCCATGTCGCATTTACAGAGCCCTCGTGCTGCCAAGACACTGGAAACCCCCACAAGTGACCCATTTCTGGAAACTACACCCCTCAAGGAATCTAACAAGGGGTTCAGTGAGCATATAGACCCCACTGGTGACGGGCACAAATGTGGAACAATGTGACGTGAAAGGGAAAAATTTCATTTTTTCACTTTCATGGCACAAATGTGCCCGTCATCAAGGGGTCCATATCCTCACTGCACCCCTTGTTAGATTCCCTGAGGGGTGCAGTTTCCAGAATGGGGTCACTTGTGGGGGGTTTCAACTGTCTTGGCAACACAGGGGCCTTTTGAATGCAACATGGCCCCTCGAAATCCATTCCATCCAAATCCAGCCTTCAAAAACCAAATGGCGCTCCTTCCCTTCGGAGGCTTACCCTGCACCCGCATGGCGCTTTATGTCCACATGTGGGGTATTTCCGTACTCAGGGGAAATTGCGCTACACATTAAATGTTTTTTTTTATCTTTTAACCCCTTGTGAAAATGAAAAAATCATGACAAGATTAATGATTTAGAGTAAAAATTTTACAAAAATTATACTAAATGTTGGTCTAGCCTTGATTTTTTTCCATTTCCACAAGGGGTTAAAAAGAAAATGAACACAAAACGTGTAGGGTAGTTTCCCCTGAGTACGAAAATACCCCACATGTGGGTATAATGTGCTATATGGGCACAGGGCAAGCCACCAAAGGGACAGAGCGCCATTTAGAGGCTGGAATGGAGGATGGAGGCCATGTCGCAATTACAAAGCTCCTGTGCTGCCAGGTCAGTAAAAACCCCCCACAAGTGACTCCATTCTGGATACTACACCCCATAAGGAATCTAACAAGGGGTGCAGTGAGGATATGGACCCCACTGGTGACGGGCACTTACGTAGAACATGTGCCGAGAAAATAAAAAATACAATTTTTTTCATTTTCACGTCCCAAATGTGGCCGTCACCAGGGGGCCATATCCCCGCTGCCCCACTTGTTAGATTCCTTATCGGGTGTAGTTTCCAGAATGGGGTCACTTGTGGGGGGTTTCTACTGTCCTGGCCGCACAGAGGCTTTGTAATTGCATCATGGCCTCCTTTAATGGGAATGGCGGCCATACCTACTTAGCTGAGGAAAAGGGACAATTCTAATTTATTTGGGGGTATTAGGGCAATTATTAGTTTATAAGGTTGAAAATGACAGGTGTCCATCAAACTCAACCTGTGTTGATCCAGAGGAAGGCAAAAAACCCTCGTAAGGCAGACGACAGTAGCCTCATCACAGGGGAAAATTCCTTCCCGACTCCATAATGGCGATCAGAATAATCCCCGGATCAACGTGACCCCTGAAATAGGAATAAGGGACAGAATTTAGATAATGTGGAACCCCAATGACGTGTGGTGCGCCTTGGAGCGATCCAGTATGCAGAGGCCGGGGTGATCAGGACAGGTGTCACACTGGTAAATGGTGTCCTTCCTGATCCCCCTGTTACGCCACACTCTGCACTTCTTCTGGGGTCTCCCTTTCTCCAGTGTGGGGGACGTCACCTGGAAAATGTTGTCCTGGTGCGATACGGGGTCCTTCATATCCAGAAGCGCTGGGTCCGCTCCATGGCTGCTAAATATTAGGGCACTATTACGGCTTCTGATATGTTCGGATCGTGCCGCAAGCTACAGTAGCTCGGGCAGCGAGGGACCAGAAGAGGGGGGTGCTGGTATAAAAGTTATCCCCGTACAGGTGGTGACCTTTATCCAGCAGTGGGAAGATCAGTTCCCGGACGATCTTCCCACTTGTTCCGAGGATGGGGGGGGGGGCATCTGGGGGCTGCATTCGGGTGTCCCTTCCTACATACACTCTGAGGGTACGAGCACACTGCGGAATCGCGACAGATAACCCTTCGTGCATTCCGCAGTTGGCACCCACCGGCTGACTGATGCAGGCGCACGTCTCCACACGTGTCATAGACTCCATTCTATGCACGGGCGGATTCCGCTCTCTGTCCAACGTATTCATTCTTTGGACGGACGATGGAATCCGCCCGTGCATAACATGGAGACTATGACACGGGTAGAGACATGCGCCCGCATCAGTCCGCCGGCGGGTGCCAGCTGCGGAATGCACAAAGGGTTATCCTTCGCCATTCCGCAGTGTGCACGTACCCTAAATCTGTAAGAGTACCCTGAGGTACGCTCACAGAGTTAGTAGAATTTTACGCCATACCGTCATCTCTTATTGGGACGGTACTGGCGGAAAAGACGTGTCTGGGGGGCAGCGTACGCTAAGCTACCCCCAGACACGTCACTGGATGATGAGGATGATGAGGATGAATGGAGGAAAGAAGGATCCCCCCATTCATCCTCACTGGCTGTTTTGGTGTCGGAGGCAATAATAACGTATGCGTCTGACGCCGAAAACACCCTGGGGGCCATCTTTATACGGGGATTGGTATATGGGGTATGTAGTGGTGTAGTGTCAAACTTTATTCAATGTAGTGTGGTGTAATGTAGTGTTTTTTACGTGTTTTTTTACAGTAAGTATAAAAAAAAAACCTACGCCAAGAAAGGAGTTGCTGATAAATGCCGCACTTATGTGCAGCACTTATCAGCAGACCGTGGCAGTAGAATATAAAAAAAAACACCCTACGCCAAAAAGGAGGAGTTGCTGATTAGCAGCGCACTTTCGTGCGATGCTGATCAACACTCAGCGGCGATAGGGTGCGGAAAATAGAAAAAAAAAAATTTGGAAAAAAAACTTTCTACATTCTGAACATCCCTGTAGCTGCTGATAAGTGTATTACACATATCAGCCGCTAAAGGGCAGCAGAGCGCAAAATACGGAAAAAGCCGACGCTGGAGCCGAAAATAGCCGAGAGAAGCCGAACGTGACGTCACGGAGGAAGCCGAAGACCCGAACGAAGACGAGGACGCCGCGCACCCGGAAGACGCCGATCAGGAGCCCGGGACAGGTGAGTAATGTGCAAATACCTGCTCTGGACCCCTCGGCTACCTAGCTGAGGGGTCCAGGGCAGGTATTTACTATTTTGTGGGACTCTGATCGCCGTGCCACCGGCCCGATCGCCGTGAACGGGTGGCCGGCCGTTCACGGCGATCGGGCCGGTGGCACGGAGATCACCATTACTTTTTACAGTAATGGCGGTCGGTGCTGTCCGAGGACGGCACCGACCGCCATTTTTTTCCGGGTCATCGGGTCACCGATGACCCGGAAAGGTTCCGATCGCCGCTATTGGCTGATCTAAATTGATCAGCCTATAGCGGCGATCGTAAGCACGGGGGGTGTTAACCACCCCCCGTGCCGTGAAGCTAAGATGGCCTGCTAAGATTTATAGCAGGCCATCTTCCCCGATCGCTGTGTGCGAACACGCAGCGATCGGGGAAACATCGGGCGTAAATTTACGCCCTGATGCGCCAAGTACCAGGGCACGAGGGCGTAAGTTTACGCCCGATGTCGTTAAGGGGTTAAGAGCAAAATGGGTCCCTTTAAGAGCGACCTGGGTCCCTTTAAGAGCGACCTGGGTCCCTTTAAGAGCAATCTGGGTCCCTTTAAGAGCAAAATGGGTCCCTTTAAGAGCAAAATGGGTCCCTGTAAGAGCGATCTGGGTCCCTTTAAGAGCGAAATGTGTCCCTTTAAGAGCAAAATGGGTCCCTTTAAGAGTGACCTGGGTCCCTTTAAGAGCAAAATATGTCCCTTTAAGAGCGAAATATGTCCCTTTAAGAGCAAAATATGTCCCTTTAAGAGCGAAATATGTCCCTTTAAGAGCGAAATGGGTCCTTTTAAGAGCGACCTGGGTCCCTTTAAGAGCGAAATTGGTCCCTTTAAGCGTGAAATTGGTCCCTTTAAGAGCAACCTGGGTCCCTTTAAGAGCGACCTGGGTCACTTTAAGAGCGAAATATGTCCCTTTAAGAGCGACCTGGGTCCCTTTAAGAGCAAAATATGTCCCTTTAAGAGCGACTACCTCAACTACCCAGATATAGATTGGGGTCACGGTTCAGCTAAAACCACAAAGGGGAGGGAATTTCTTAACCTCCTGCAGGATAATTTTCTGGGCCAGTTTGTGGAGGAGCCAACTAGAAGTGATGCCTTGTTGGATCTGGTTATTTCTAACAACGCTGAGCTGGTTGGGGATGTCACTGTGCATGAACACCTGGGTAATAGTGACCACAATATAGTGACTTTTAGCTTAAAGTGTAGAAAAGAAAAACATGTTGGGAGGGCAAAAACTCTTAATTTTAAAAGGGCCAATTTTCCTAGGTTAAGGGCAGAACTTCAGGGCATAGACTGGGAGCGGCTGCTGTCATATACGGATACAGCTAATAAATGGGAAATCTTCAAATCCACATTAAATAACTGTACTGCCAAATATATTCCTATGGGTAACAAATATAAACGGTTAAAATCCAATCCCACATGGCGACAACCGAGGTTAGAAGGGCTATAAATGAGAAAAAAGGGGCATTCAAAAAATATAAATCAGAGGGGTCAGCTGTAGCATTTAAACATTACAAAGAAGTCAACAAAACATGTAAAAATGTAATAAAAGCAGCAAAAATTCACAATGAAAGGCAGGTAGCTATAGAAAGCAAAAGAAACCCCAAAAAATTCTTCAAATATATTAATGCAAAAAAACCAAGGTCAGAGCATGTAGGACCCCTAAATAATGGCGACGGGGAATTAATAACTGGGGATCAGGAGAAAGCTGAGTTACTTAATGGGTTCTTCAGTTCTGTATATACAAAAGAGGATGGAGCTGTGGTGGGTGGGGCCAGTACTGAGGTGGGTGGGGCCAGTGCTGCTAACACATGTAATGTACTGAACTGGTTTACTATAGATATGGTCCAAGATAAATTAAACAAACTCAATGTAACCAAAGCTCCAGGGCCTGATGGATTGCACCCCAGAGTTCTTAGGGAACTCAGTTCTGTAATTTCACTACCCTTGTATGAAATATTCCGTGATTCTTTGCTTACTGGTATTGTGCCTAGGGACTGGCGTAAGGCAAATGTAATGCCGATCTTCAAAAAGGGCTCTCGAACTTCCCCAGGTAACTATAGACCGGTAAGCTTAACGTCCATTGTGGGGAAACTATTTGAGGGGCTTATAAGGGACTACATCCAGGAGTATGTAGTGGCTAATAGTATTATAAGTGATAACCAGCATGGTTTTACTAAGGACAGAAGCTGTCAAACCAACCTAATATGTTTCTATGAAGAGGTAAGTAGAAGCCTGGATGGCGGCGCGGCTGTGGATATAGTGTACCTGGATTTTGCAAAAGCGTTTGACACAGTTCCTCATGGACGTCTGATGGGTAAGTTAAATTCTATTGGTTTGGAAAATTTAATGTGTAACTGGATTGAAAACTGGCTTAATAATCGTACCCAGAGAGTGGTGGTCAATGATTCCTACTCCGAATGGTCCCCGGTAATAAGTGGTGTACCCCAAGGGTCAGTACTGGGCCCTCTTCTGTTTAACTTGTTTATTAATGATATTGAGAATGGAATTAACAGCAATGTTTCTATCTTTGCAGATGACACCAAGCTTTGTAGTACAGTACAGTCTATGGAGGATGTGCAGATATTACAGGATGACTTAGACACTCTGAGTGTTTGGGCGTCCACTTGGCAAATGAGGTTCAATGTGGATAAATGTAAAGTTATGCACCTGGGTACTAATAACCCGCATGCATCATATGTCCTGGGGGGAGTTACTCTGGGAGAGTCACTGATGGAGAAGGATCTGGGTGTACTTGTAGATAATAGACTACAGAACAGTACACAATGTCAGTCAGCTGCTTCTAAGGCCAGCAGGATATTGTCATGCATTAAAGCAGGCATGGACTCTCGGGACAGGGATATAATATTACCGCTTTATAAAGCTTTGGTGCGGCCCCATCTGGAGTATGCCGTCCAGTTTTGGAACCCGATTCATAAAAAGGATGTTCTAGAGCTGGAGAGGGTACAAAGACGGGCAACTAAACTAATAAGGGGAATGGAGCATCTTAGTTATGAGGAGAGATTAAAAGAATTACATTTGTTTAGTCTGGAGAAGAGACGTTTAAGGGGAGATATGATTAACTTATTTAAATATATAAATGGCCCCTACAAGAAATATGGGGAAAAGATGTTCCAGGTAAAACCCCCTCAAAGGACAAGAGGGCACTGCCTCCGCCTGGAGAAAAAAAGGTTCAATCTCCGGAGGCGACAAGCCTTCTTTACCATGAGAACTGTGAATCTGTGGAACAGTCTACCACAGGATCTGGTCACAGCAAAAACAGTAGAGGGCTTCAAAACAGGGCTAGACAAGTTCTTAGAGCAAAATAATATAAATGCATATGTATAGAACCTATCATCCCTCCCCCTTCCCTGTATCCATCCCCTCCTTGGTTGAACTTGATGGACATGTGTCTTTTTTCAACCGTATTAACTATGTAACTATGTAACTATGTAACTATGAAATATGTCCCTTTAAGAGCGAAATATGTCCCTTTAAAAGTAAAATTGGTCCCTTTAAGAGCGACCTAGGTCCCTTTAAGAGCAAAATGGGTCCCTTTAAGAGCGACCTGGGTCCCTTTAAGAGCGACCTGGGTCCCTTTAAGAGCAATCTGGGTCCCTTTAAGAGCAAAATGGGTCCCTTTAAGAGCAAAATGGGTCCCTGTAAGAGCGATCTGGGTCCCTTTAAGAGCGAAATGTGTCCCTTTAAGAGCAAAATGGGTCCCTTTAAGAGTGACCTGGGTCCCTTTAAGAGCAAAATATGTCCCTTTAAGAGCGAAATATGTCCCTTTAAGAGCAAAATATGTCCCTTTAAGAGCGAAATATGTCCCTTTAAGAGCAAAATGGGTCCTTTTAAGAGCGACCTGGGTCCCTTTAAGAGCGAAATTGGTCCCTTTAAGCGTGAAATTGGTCCCTTTAAGAGCAACCTGGGTCCCTTTAATAGCGACCTGGGTCACTTTAAGAGCGAAATATGTCCCTTTAAGAGCGACCTGGGTCCCTTTAAGAGCAAAATATGTCCCTTTAAGAGCGAAATATGTCCCTTTAAGAGCGAAATATGTCCCTTTAAAAGTAAAATTGGTCCCTTTAAGAGCGACCTGGGTCCCTTTAAGAGCAAAATGGGTCCCTTTAAGAGCGACCTGGGTCCCTTTAAGAGCAACCTGGGTCCCTTTAAGAGCAACCTGGGTCCCTTTAAGAGCAAAATGGGTCCCTTTAAGAGCGAGCTGGGTCCCTTTAAGAGCGAAATGGGTCCCTTTAAGAGCGAAATGGGTCCCTTTAAGAGCGACCTGGGTCCCTTTAAGAGCAAAATATGTCCCTATAAGAGCAAAATATGTCCCTTTAAGAGTGAAATATGTCCCTTTAAGAGAAAAATGGGTCCTTTTAAGAGCGACCTGGGTCCCTTTAAGAGTGAAATGGGTCCCTTTAAGAGCGAAATGGGTCCCTTTAAGAGCGACCTGGGTCCCTTTAAGAGCAAAATATGTCCCTTTAAGAGCGAAATATGTCCCTTTAAGAGCAAAATATGTCCCTTTTAAGAGCAAAATGGGTCTCTTTAAGAGCGACCTGGGTCCCTTTAAGAGCGAAATTGGTCCCTTTAAGCGTGAAATCAGTCCCTTTAAGAGTGAAATTGGTCACTTTAAGAGCGACCTGGGTCCCTTTAAGAGCAAAATGGGTCCCTTTAAGAGCGACCTGGGTCCCTTTAACCCCTTAACGACATCGGGCGTAAACTTACGCCCTGGCGCCCTGGTACTTAGCGCATCAGGGCGTAAATTTACGCCCGATGTTTCCCCGATCGCTGCGTGTTCACACACAGCGGTCGGGGAGGATGGCCTGCTATAAATCATAGCAGGCCATCATAGCTTCTCGGCACGGGGGGTGGTTAACACCCCCCGTGCTTACGATCGCTGCTATAGGCTGATCAATTCAGATCAGCCAATAGCGGCGATCGGAACCTTTCCGGGTCATCGGTGAACCGATGACCCAGAAAAAAATGGCGGTCGGTGCTGTCCGAGGACGGCACCGACCGCCATTACTGTACAAAGTAATGTTGATCGCCGTGCCACCGGCCGTTCACGGCGATCGGGCCGGTGGCACGGCGATCAGAGTCCCACAAAATAGTAAATACCTGCCCTGGACCCCTCAGCTAGGTAGCCGAGGGGTCCAGAGCAGGTATTTGTACATTACTCACCTGTCCCGGGCTCCTGATCGGCGGCTTCCGGGTTCGCGGCGTCCTCCGTCATTCCGTTCGGTCTTCGGGTCTTTCCGGCGGTCCTCGTCGTCTTCTTTCGGCTATTTTCGGCTCCAGCCTCGTCATTTTCCGGATTTTGCGCTCTGCTGCCCCCTAGCGGCTGATATGTGTAATACACTTATCAGCAGCTACAGGGATATTCAGAATATAGAAAAAGTGTTTTTTTTTTTTCCCCAATTTTTTTTTTTCTATTTTCCGCACCCTATCGCCGCTGAGTGTTGATTAGCATCGCACAAAAGTGCGCTGCTAATCAGCAACTCCTCCTTTTTGGCGTAGGGTGTTTTTTTTCTATATTCTACTGCCACGGTCTGCTTATAAGTGCCGCACATAAGTGCGGCATTTATCAGCAACTCCTTTGTTGGCGTAGATTTTTTTTATACTTACTGTAAAAAAAACACGTAAAAAACACTACATTACACCACACTACATTGAATAAAGTTTGACACTACACCACTACATACCCCATATACTAGTCCCCATATAAAGATGGCCCCCAGGGTGTTTTCGGTGTCAGAGGGATACGTTATTATTGCCTCCGACACCGAAACAGCCAGTGAGGATCAATGGGGGGGATCGTTCTTTCCTCCATTCATCCTCATCATCCAGTGACGTGTCTGGGGGTAGCGTAGTGTACGCTGCCCCCAGACACGTCTTTTCCGCCAGTACCGTCCCAATAAGAGATGACGGTATGGTGTGAAATTCTACAAACTCTGTGAGAGTACCTCTGGGTACACTTACAGATTTAGGGTACATGCACACTGCGGAATGGCGAAGGATAACCCTTTGTGCATTCCGCAGCTGGCACCCGCCGGCGGACTGATGGAGGCGCGCGTCTCCATCCGTGTCATAGACTCCATGTTATGCACGGGCGGATTCCGTCGTCCATCCAAAGAATGAACACGTTGGACGGAGAGCGGAATCCGCCCGTGCATAGAATGGAGTCTATGACACGGACGGAGACGTGCGCCTGCATCAGTCCGCCGGCGGGTGCCAACTGCGGAATGCACAAAGGGTTATCTGTCGCGATTCCGCAGTGTGCACGTACCCTTAGAGTGTATGTAGGAAGGAACACCCGAATCCAGCCCCAGATGCCCCCTCCCCTCCCATCCTCGGAACAAGTGGGAAGATCGTCCGGGAACTGATCTTCCCACTGCTGGATAAAGGTTACCACCACCTGTACGGGGATAACATTTATACCAGCATCCCCTCTTCCGGTCCCTCGCTGCCCGAGCTACTGTAGCTTGCGGCACGATCCGAACATATCAGAAGTAGTTATAGCGCCCTAATATTTAGCAGCCATGGAGCGGACCCAGCGCTTCTGGATATGAATGACCCCGTATCGCACCAGGACAACATTTTCCAGGTGACGTCCCCCACACTGGAGAACAGGAGACCCCAGAAGAAGTGCAGAGTGTGGCGTAACAGGGGGATCAGGAAGGACACCATTTCCAGTGTGACGCCTGTCCTGATCACCCCGGCCTCTGCATATTGGATCGCTTCAAGGCGCACCACACGTCACTGGGGTTCTACATTATCTAAATTCTGTCCCTTATTCCTATTTCAGGGGTCACGTTGGTCCGGGGATTATTCTGATCGCCATTATGGAGTCAGAAAGGAATTTTTCCCATTGATGAGGCTACTGTCGTCTGCCTCACGAGGGGTTTTTGCCTTCCTCTGGATCAACACAGGTTGAATTTGATGGACACCTGTCATTTTCAACCTTATAAACTAATAATTGGCCTAATACCCCCAAATAAATTAGAATTGTCCCTTTTTCCCAGCTAAATAGGTATGGCCGCCATTCCCATTAGAGGATGCCATGATGCAATTACAAAGCCTCTGTGCGGCCAGGACAGTAGAAACCCCCCACAAGTGACCCCATTCTGGAAACTACACCCGATAAGGAATCTAACAAGGGGTGCAGCGGGGATATGGCCCCCAAGTGACGGCCACATTTGGGACGTGAAAATGAAAAAAATAGTATTTTTTTATTTTCTCGGCACATGTTCTACGTAAGTGCCTGTCACCAGTGGGGTCCATATGCTCACTGCACCCCTTGTTAGATTCCTTATGGGGTGTAGTTCCCAGAATGGGGTCACTTGTCGGGGGTTTCTACTGTCCTGGCAGCACAGGAGCTTTGTAATTGCGACATGGCCTCCATCCTCCATTCCAGCCTCTAAATGGCGCTCTGTCCCTTTGGTGGCTTGCCCTGTGCCCATATGGCACATTATGCCCACATATGGGGTATTTTCGTAATCAGGGGAAACTACCCTACACGTTTTGTGTTAATTTTCTTTTTTAACCCCTTGTGGAAATGGAAAAAATCAAGGCTAGACCAACATTTAGTGTAATTTTTGTAAAATTTTTACTCTAAATCATTAATCTTGTCATGATTTTTTCATTTTCACAAGGGGCTAAAAGATAAAAAAAAAAAAACACTAAATGTGTAGAGCAATTTCCCCTGAGTACGGAAATACCCCACTTGTGTACATAAAGCGCCATTCGGGTGCAGGGTAAGCCTCCGAAGGGAAGGAGCGCCATTTCGTTTTTGAAGGCTGTATTTGGATGGAATGGATTTTAAGGGGCCATGTTGCATTCAAAAGGCCTCTGTGTTGCCAAGACAGTTGAACCCCCCACAAGTGACCCCATTATGGAAACTACACCCCTCAAGGAATGTAACAAGGGGTGTAGTGAGCATATGGACCCCACTGGTGACGGGCACAAATGTGGAACAATGTGGCGTGAAAATGAAATATTACATTTTTTACACTATAATGTTGGTTTAGCCTTGAATTTATCATTTTCACAAGGGGTTAAAAGAGAAAAAAACACACAATATGTGTAGAGCAATTTCCCCCGAGTCTGTAAATACCCCACATGTGGACATAAAGCGCCATGTGGGCGCAGGGCAAGCCTCCAAAGGGAAGGAGCGCCATTTGGATTTTGGAGGTTGGATTTGGCTAGAATGGATGATGAACGCCATGTCGCATTTACAGAGCCCTCGTGCTGCCAAAACACTGGAAACCCCCCACAAGTGACCCCATTCTGGAAACTGCACCCCTCAAGGAATCTAACAAGGGGTGCAGTGAGGATATGGACCCCTTGATGACGGGCACATTTGTGCCATGAAAGTGAAAAAATGAAATTTTTTACTTTTACGTCACATTGTTCCACATTTGTGCCCGTCACCAGTGGGGTCCATATGCTCACTGTGCCCCTTGTTAGATTCCTTGAGGGGTGTAGTTTCCAGAATGGGGTCACTTGTGGGGGGTTTCCAGTGTCTTGGCAGCACGAGGGCTCTGTAAATGCAACATGGCCCTTGAAATCCTTTCCAGTGAAATTCAGCTTCCAAAAGCCAATTGGCGCTCCTTCCCTTTAGAGGCTCGTCCTGCGCCCCCTTGGCACTTTATCGCCACATGTGGGGTATTTCCGTACTCGGGAGAAACTGCGCTACACATTTTGTGTCTTTTTTTTCCTCTTATCCCTTTAAGAAAATGAAAAATTGAAGGCTAGAACCACGTTTTAGTGTAAAAAATAAATTTTTCTTTTTTCACGCCATATTGTTCGGAAAATCTGTGAAGCACCTGTGGGGTCCAAATGCTCACCGCACCCCTTGTTACATTCCTTGAGGGGTGTAGTTTTCTAAATAGTGTCCCTTTAGGGGTGTTTTTTAGGTTTTGGCACCCCAGAGCCTCTGCCAACCTGAAGTGGTACAGTCAGAAATGACCAAATATAACGGAGGCGTTGAAATTCACTAGGCGCTCCTTTGTATCTGAGGCTTGTGGTTGCGTCAAATAGCGCAATAGGGCCACATATGGGGTATTTCTATAAACTGCAGAAACGGGGCAATAATTATTTGGGTGCATTTCTCTGGTAATAGGTTTATAATTATGAAAAATATTGGATTACAATAAAATCTCTGCACAGAAAATTAAAATTTTCAAATTTCTTACACACTTAGCTTTTATTTCTGTGACTCCCCTAAAGGGTTAAAACACTTTCTGGATATGCTTTTGCAGAGTGTGGGGGGTGCAGTTTCTGAAATGGGGTGCTTTGTGGGGCTTTCTAACATACAGGCCCCTCAAATACACTTTCAACCTGAACAGGTCCCTAAAAATATCTGATTTTGAAATTTTACTGAAAATTTGGAAATTTGCTGCTAATGTTTTAAGCTCCCTATTGTGTAAAAAAAATGAAAAATAGTTTAATAAATGCCGCCAACATAAAGTAGACATGTTGCTAATGCTATTTAATATATAATTTATGTGGTATAACCACTTTCTGTATACGCAAAAAAGTTTCAAAGTTGGAAAAATGCATTTTTTCACATTTTTTCACATTATTTGGGTTTTTTTCATAAAGATTTGTTATGAGTATCGACTCCAATTTACCAGAAATGTAAAGTACAATATGTCACGAGAAAACAATCTCAGAAACAGCCGGATAGGTAAAAGCATCCCGAAGGTATTAATGACTAAAGTGACACTGGTCATATTCATAAAATTTGTCTCTGTCATTAAGGCCATTTCAGGCTCTGTCCTTAAGGGGTTAAACCAAGGTACCACTGTATACTCATTCCCCACCCCCCTTTATAAATGATCCCCTTTAAATAAAATACACATATTTGGTATCACCGCATTCATAATGACCCCCTCTATTAACCATTACATTAATTATCCCCCCCCCATTAACACCTCAAAAAAATAAAAAAAAAATGTAAATAAATGTAATTTTTTTTGTTTATCCCGCCCCCTAAAAATATAGATAAAAGCTATCAAAACGTCACATGTACCCAAAAGGTGTACCAATAAAAACTTCAGCTTATGCCACAAAAAAAAAAGCCCTCACATAACTCCGTTGGCGAAATAATAAAAATATTACTGCTCTTACAATATGCAAGACACAAATACAAATATAGCATAAATACCATAAACTATAACAAAAGCTATATAATATGGATACCGCTGTAATCGTACCAACCTGACAAATAATGATAACATGTCTTATGTGACATATAGTAAATGGCGTACAAAAAAACTATGAAATAGGAGCTGCTAAATTGTGTTTTTTATTTATACTACCTCATAAAAATGTAAAAAAAAAATTATTAGGGTTTCACATGTCCAGACAGATGGAAATGTCAACTTGTCTTACACAAATATTTTGGTAACGCTATGCCTTTGTGACATGGTATAATGCCTAAAGAAAAAAAAAACCTGAAATAAAAAAAAGGCACCACTGTCTGCAGCCTGTGGTTGAGTCAGGTGACGCACTGCGGCCACATAGGGGGATTTCTAGAAACATTAGAATAAGGGAAATCAATAGTGAGGGGTATTTCTCAGTTAGTATTTGCTGTGTTAGAGGAAAAAATTTATTAAAATAAAATATCTGCAAAAAAAAAAAGACATTTTTAAATTTCCTCTCCAACTTGCTTAAATCTCTGGGAAACACCTAAAGGGTTAATAGACTGATGAAATGTTAATTTAAATACTTTTAGGGGTGCAGTTTTTACAGTGGAGAGATTTATGGGGATAACTAACATACAGGCCCCACAAATCCACTTCAGAACTGAACTGAACAGAACAGAATTGAAATGATGAAAATTTAAAAAATTGCTGCAAAATTTTGAAGTCCTCTAACATCCTAACAAGTAAAAGGAAGTTCACCAAAATTATGTAACCACAAAGCAGACATGTTGTAGATGTTGGAGTAATAATTTGTTCATGTGGCTTGATTATCTTTCTTAGGAAAGGAGAATTTAGATTTTGTTTTTTGAGCAAATGTGTTTTTTTTTTTTTTTTTTTTACAAAAAACTACTGAGTGTATAAACGAAAGTATACCATAAACATAAACAGGAATATGTCAGGAAAAAACAATCTCAGAATAACTTTGTATCAAAGTCTAACTCTGTGGCGAGTATTGCAACATGACAAGGGTACCAAGGCAGGCATCCAACCACAGATGGCTGTTTTAGGGTATTTGCCCCTCATCAGTGTGGACCAGGATTCTGCCTACCAAGGGCAATGAAAAATAGACCAACAAAACACAGCAATCACTGAGCTCAAGGAGATCAGCGACCAAAAAAAACCTATGGAGTACTCACTCAAGAGTCTCCACTGATCCATTGCAAAATCAAATTTATAGGGGGCAATTTATCAGTAAACACTCTTGAGTGAGTATTCCATTGTTTGTTTGTTTTTTGTTTTACGCTGATCTCATTGAGCTCAGTGATTGCTGTGTTTTGTTGTCATAGTTTCACAGTACACTATTCCGGTACAGCTGAAGTTAAACTTCTCAGATTCAGTCACAAGGTGGGTTTCCCTCAATCCTAGAGCTTTCTGGGGTGACGGGATAAAGAAGTTTAACTTTCAGTTGATCTTCACTGCCTTGTCTGAGGAGGAGAGAGAGTGTAGGCTAGAGAGTTCCAGTGAGAAAGTTCTCTAGTATACAAAAAGAGGTCCAGAGCTAGCCATGTCTGGCTAGAACAACCTTAGTGGAGTAAAAGAGATAGGGGATAACTTTATCCAAACAGATGGGCTATCAGAAGAATAAAAGGAGATTTTGTCTTTAGTCAAGCCAAACCAACAGTTAGCTAAGTAGATTATTTGAACTGAGACTGCTGCAAGTCACTAGGATTCCTGAAGGATCATCCCAATAGCTAGCTTTCCTGCATTTGAGGTCTGCCTCCCTGATCATGTGTCACTCAGTGCCCACGGGATAGCCAAGGTGGATGTTCATCCCTGTGGATGCAGGTATTTTTCTATCTGCACTCTCAAGGTGGTCAGAACATATAATATCAGTGACCCCTGAGGCCAATATGGTGAATATCTCTACAGTGACCATGTGTTTCCCTGTACTGCTCAGATAGGCCAGGATGGCACAGATCCAGACACTGCAGAACACCAGCATGCTGAAGGTGATGTACTTGGCTTCATTGTAGATATCAGGTAATGTCCTCACCAGGAAAGCTAGAACAAAGCTCACCGCTGCCAGAAACTTCATATAACCCAACATGAGGTAAAAGGCCAAGACTGACCCTTCATTACACTGAATGATGATCTTCCCAGGATAATCCAGGTTATACTCCTGATATGGAGGAGACAGTGACAACCAGATAACTGCATTCAGGGTCTGAATAGATGAACAGACCAACACTACAGTATAAGGAAGCTTAACTTCCACACACTTTCTCCAGGGACTGTCAGGTCTGGTGGCCTTGAATGCTATGCAGACTATGATGGTCTTGGCCAGGACAGAAGACACGGCTACTGTGAAGAAGATCCCAAAAAAGATTTGTCTCAGCATGCAGGTTATATCCACTGGGCGACCGATGAAGAGAAACACACAGAGTAAGCTGAACATGAGAGAGATCAGGAGAATGAAGCTGAGGTTCCGGTTATTGGCTCTGACAATGGGAATGTTCCGGAATAAAGTGAATATTCCAATTATACATAAAGTTATAAGAGAGAGTAATATGGAGATGATGGAAAAGACTAAAGCAACAACATCAGTCTCATAGGACAAAAACTCATCATCCCTCACAACACAATTGTTCCTCCCCTCATTCGGCCATTCATGGTCAGGGCATCTCTGGCAATTTTCACTATCTGGGAAAGAATAACACAAAACGAATTGACAATAGCTAATAATTTTGCCAAATGCTTCCATCAACTTGATGGTCTATACCAGGCTTCTCCAATTGTGTCTCTTCCAATTAACATTAGGATAATCTTTTCTACCATTTATTTATCTATTTTTAACAAGGAGATGGTAAGGTGGTGATTGTGGATGGTCATGAGTATAGACGTGCCTATGACTAGCTAAGGACATACATATACTTATACTCCTGAGAAAGAAGATTAAAATTTGCGTAGATCGGCATGCAGTGTATACTTAGCAACCCTAAGAGAACTATGAGTAATGCCATTAATTGTTTCTACAAAAAGGCAGGGAGCTGCCATATATAGAGATTAGTATTAATGATGAACGAATAGTGAGATATTCCAATATTCTATATTCGTACGAATATCCGACGAATATTCAAATATTCGATCCCATTAAAGTTTATGGGAACAAGTAATCGATTAGTGAAAAACACCTATTTGACCATTTGGAGGGTGAAACCGGAAGCTGGGGAATTTGAACATTTATCGTTTATCGAATATTCGCGGGATAGTCGTACGAATATCGAATATACTAATATCTCACTATTCGATCAAATAGCTATTTGATCGAACAGTATTCGCTCATCACTATTATGTATAACTATATTAGTATTACAGTGTATTCTACAAATGGTGGATTCAAGTAATGAAAAAAACTTTTTGACAATGTAAAAAATGCCCCATATAAAATTCAATACACCCTTTTCCCATTTTCAAAGCAAAGAAGAAAAAAATCTATAAAAAATGTATATGTCAAATATGTCTAAAATGCGACCCAAGAAATGATTATAATTGACACGGTGCTTAAATGTTGGCTCATATAGATGCTATAGATGCTATCAAGGGAATAGCCCTTACTTCCCAATAGTATTAGAGTCAAGAATCAAATCAATGCATCTAGCGCTTCTACCTAGAACTCGCATATAGACGGGTATATAAAATGACTTACTCTTTATTCTTTTCAAGGGTGTAACGTAGATGGTGAATCAGTCCAATGTCCCGACAGGAGATACTTGTCCACGCTGGGAGCACGCCCTGGCCGGTGGCACGATCTCTACCAGCTACAGCGTTCCGTGAAAGTTCCCTATGACGTCACAAAGTTGGCTATGGAATCTCACAAGGACCACAATTCCTCCTACAGGTTTCAGCGTAACCTTACGCTGACGAAACGCTGTAGCTGGTAGAGATTGTGCCACCGGCTGGGGCGCACTCCCAGCGTGGTCAAATATGTTTAGTATTTTTCACATGGTAAACACCATTATTTTTATATGTTTAAATCAACATTATACATATGGCCACTGGTGTCTCCATTCACTACATATGTGTACAGCTGCTGTGTGTCCTTATTCAGTGGCAGAGAATTCTGGCGGTGCTTGTATTGTATGGTCAGCTCTCCTGTCACTCATCACCAAAACCTCTACAACCACACAGTGACATTATACTGACTAAATTGTTGCAGAACATAGAGAATTGTCTCCCATTAGCTGGATCCTTGATAATATAATTAGTACCCGGTAATAATATATGTAGCCTATATTTTGCCCTCACTTATATAACCTGCATGATGAACAGGGGACTCCTTGTGCTCGTCCAATCACAAGCCCCACAGTGATGTAAGCAACTCCCCCTCAACCTGCGTATAGTGTGCTCCACTTCCTAGCAGTCGTCTATGTGTGCAGAGGAGAGATGAATTGCAGCAGGCATTTAGTGCAAGGCAGGAAGAGAAATAGGAAGGGAGGAGAGGATAGGATAGGAGAGTTGATTGTGGGTGGGTGCTGTGGGTGAAATTATCCCAGTGTGTTTAAGAAGTGGTCTTTGTCCAGTGAATCCAGGCTGTGAGTGGTTAACCCATTGGTATCCAAATGTGAGGCTGCTATGAAGCGAGACCGCAGTGAATCCAGTGTCCAATCAAACCAGTCTGTGGGTGCTGTGAAGTCAGTGTCCATTCAAACCAATCTGTGGGTGCTGTAAAGCCAGTCTTCAGTTAATCCAGTCTGTGGGTGCTGTGAAGCCATTGTCCATTCAAACCAGTCTGTAGGTACTGTAAATCCAGTCTCCAGTGAATCTAGTCTGTGGGTGCTGTGAAGAGAGTGTCCATTCAAACCAGACTGTGGGTGTTTTGAAGCCAGTCTCCAGGGAATCCAGTCTGTGGGTGCTGTGGGTAATTAATATGATACAGTGAGGGAAGTGTGAGATCAACTGCAAAATAGTGTCTGACGAGGTGAACCTGAAAAAACTCCGATACCCTAGGAGAAGAGAAGATAATAGACAAAATACGGGGGATCAGGTCCTCAAGAGAGACAGGAGTAGAAAATAAGGAGTATAAAATATAATAAGGGTAATAATCCAGTATATGGAAGGGTCTCAAGATGGCTAAATAAATATGGGTGAAGACATGCAATAGAAAACCAGGGTTATTAGAAACTAGATGGGAAATCACTGGTAGTAGTGTAACTAGATGATGAATAATAAATGTGACAAGGGTGAATATAACAAATCACCTAGATCTAATCAAAATTAAATAAAACAAAAAATGTACATAGGTATAGAAACAACAATAAAATGGTATAAAGCACAAATAATATATTGCAAAGTAGATAAATTTATTTTACAGTTATAAAAAGTAGATATTAAAAAAGGTTGATCTGGTACCAAATCTCAAAAATGTATTAGAATGCTAAAAATAACAATGAAACATGAGAAATAAAAAAATAAAAATGAAAAAATGAATAATAAAGTAGTAAAATATGAGTTCTATGTGTTTTGATAAAAAGGAAAAGGAGATGGGAAAACACAGAGCAGTTGAGTGGTGAATTGGGTTTATGCAGTCAATAGAAACTCTGCAGAGAGGAGTTAATTGATTTACTCTGAAGTAATATAATGGAAGCAATTAAGTTGTAATTGGTCATCTGTGGCTGGTGATAGGTTGATGATTGGATCTTGTTAAGTATCCATAATATTTGTACAGTCATTAAGTGATTACTCAGCAAGAGTTACGGTGTTTGCGGTTCAGGCAACTGTCAGAGAAAGCCGGCAGTGATGTGTTCTTACTTATTTAACACTTTGTAAGCTGCTTTTGCAGTATAATGTAAAAAATGCTCACTGAATTAGTGGTTATCAGTGAAAGAAGCAGTATTTGGATTTACTGCAGCGCTTCAACTGTCAGAGAAAAGCCGGCAGCGATGTGCTCTCACTTATTTAACACTTTGTCAGACGCTTTTCTGCAGTGTAATGTAAAGATCCTCACTGAATTAGTGCTTGTCAGTGGGAGATGCAGTATTTAGAGGAGATGCAGCACTTCTACTGTGATAGACAAACGCCGTTTGTTAAATGCAAGATAGCTGTTGCTTGATAGGGTAATAACTTGTGGTGCGATATGCACCTCTCACCCTTCTGCCGGTTGCTGGTTTCAGGCCAGGTCGGGTTCGGTGTGGAGCTATTCTTTTTCCTTTTCGGCGTGGTCTGGTGCTGTTCCAAGTGTTGTAGCAGGCGCCTGCGGCCGGGTTTGCCTTCAGATTTATAGAGTGGATGACTTGCGCATGCTCAGTGGAGTTTGGGGCCCGCGGGACCTCGTGGATTTTTGGCGGTAATTACAAATTCTGCCGTTGGTGAGAAACAATTTTTACGTGGATGTAGTCTTATGGTATAAATTGTAGTGGGACTAGGAATTAGCTGGACGCATTTCAGAGCCTTCTTGGCTCTTTCCTCAGCAGCGGATATAGTGTAAAAATAATGGAAATGTCCGATATTTAAAGGGACCATTCACTAATGATTAGATGCTAGATACCCAGTAGAGTCTAATCTCTACCAGTCACTCATGTTCCAGTCCGGAGATTAGACTCTACTGGGTATCTAGCATCTAATCATTAGTGAATGGTCCCTTTAAATATCGGACATTTCCATTATTTTCACACTATATCCGCTGCTGAGGAAAGAGCCAAGAAGGCTCTGAAACGCGTCCAGCTAATTCCTAGTCCCACTACAATTTATACCATAAGACTACATCCACGTAAAAATTGTTTCTCACCAATGGCAGAATTTGTAATTACCGCCAAAAATCCACGAGGTCCCGCGGGCCCCAAACTCCACTGAGCATGCGCAAGTCATCCACTCTATAAATCTGAAGGCAAACCCGGCCGCAGGCGCATGCTACAACACTTGGAACAGCACCAGACCACGCCGAAAAGGAAAAAGAATAGCTCCACACCGAACCCGACCTGGCCTGAAACCAGCAACCGGCAGAAGGGTGAGAGGTGCATATCGCACCACAAGCTATTTCCCTATCAAGCAACAGCTATCTTGCATTTAACAAACGGCGTTTGTCTATCACAGTAGAAGTGCTGCATCTCATCTAAATACTGCATCTCCCACTGACAAGCACTAATTCAGTGAGGATCTTTACATTACACTGCAGAAAAGCGTCTGACAAAGTGTTAAATAAGTGAGAGCACATCGCTGCCGGCTTTTCTCTGACAGTTGAAGCGCTGCAGTAAATCCAAATACTGCTTCTTTCACTGATAACCACTAATTCAGTGAGCATTTTTTACATTATACTGCAAAAGCAGCTTACAAAGTGTTAAATAAGTAAGAACACATCACTGCCGGCTTTCTCTGACAGTTGCCTGAACTGCAAACACCGTAACTCTTGCTGAGTAATCACTTAATGACTGTACAAATATTATGGATACTTAACAAGATCCAATCATCAACCTATCACCAGCCACAGATGACCAATTACAACTTAATTGCTTCCATTATATTACTTCAGAGTAAATCAATTAACTCCTCTCTGCGTAAACCCAATTCACCACTCAACTGCTCTGTGTTTTCCCATCTCCTTTTCCTTTTTATCAAAACACATAGAACTCATATTTTACTACTTTATTATTCATTTTTTCATTTTTATTTTTTATTTCTCATGTTTCATTGTTATTTTTAGCATTCGAATACATTTTTGAGATTTGAAACCAGATCAACCTTTTTTAATATCTACTTTTTATAACTGTAAAATAAATGTATCTACTTTGCAATATATTATTTGTGCTTTATACCATTTTATTGTTGTTTCTATACCTATGTACATTTTTTGTTTTATTTAATTTTGATTAGATCTAGCTGTGGGTAATTAACCTAGTGGTGCCCCAGTGTGTAGGTACTGTGAAGCCAGTCTTCTGTTAATCCCTTCTGTGGATAATGTGAAGCCAGTGTCCATTCATTCCATAAAACCAGTGTGTGGGTGCTGTAAAGACTGCAGTAAATTGAGTGTCCATTTAAACCAGTCTGTGGGTGCTGTAAAGCCATTTTTAATTTAAACCAGTGTGTTAGTGCTCTAAAACCAGTGTCCATTCAAATCAGTCTGTGGGAGCTGTAAAGTCAGTGTCCATTGAAACCAGTTTTTGGGTGGTTAACCCAGTGTTTCTGCTTAGTTGAATTCCTGCTTAGTTGGATTACTGAATAGTTAGGTAAATATTTGCTGTACTTTATTGTAAAACACACATGGTTAAAATATTACAAAACACACTTAAATCTCCATCAAACCCTTTCCAACCCCAATGAGGAAGTCAAAGACCACCGATCTCTGTTGGTTTCAATCCACGAATGTATTGGATTTAGCAGAGCATGTTATGGCCACATACAAGTGGCTGAAGTGGGTACAAAGTCTGGGAAGGACAGTCTGAATGTGCAGGGTTTGATAGTGCTTGTATGCCACAGGGACATGGCTTGTTTCAGCATGATGACCAGTCGAGGTGGTGGAGGTAGATGATGAGGTCTCTGGATGATGTTCACGCAGAAATCTATGTGAAGATAGTGGCTGGACCTCCATTTATTGTTGCTGCTGCTGCCACTCTCCCGGCTGGGCTATCATCCTTCATGCCATCACGGGCATATACAGCCCCTGGCCATAGCTGGAACTCTTGACGTCCATGCTTAGATGTACCTGATGCAAGACAGAGTTTTCAAGCTTCTGTAAATAAAGGCCACTCAACTTAGCCAGTTGTCCATTTATCATCTTTGCTGTAGGGTCGGTGATGGCGTAGTGCTGTTTTATTCCGATGGCTCCAGATATGGACTCCTGTCTCAACATTGGTGGTGTTTTTCCCCTGGTCCAGACGGAGGAGGAAGAGGTAGATGTGGGCAACTTACTGCTTCCAACCAAGGCTGCATAATCCTGACTTGAGATGGTAGCTGCAGCCATTGGTTATGGGCAAGAAGTGGCATGGGGGTCCTGGTTTTTCCACACACTGGGGTTGTGAAATTCCATGTAATGACTTTTAGAAGCAGTACCTGGGTTTGAACCCTGAACTACTTTATGGTCACAGATGCTGTAAATAGCACCATGGTCTTTGCTGCCACCAACACAGAAAAACTGCCACACTACTTATTGCTTTGGAGTACCCCTTAAGTGTCTGTGTCTTTCTTAACACCAATCTGGTGACTAGCTGACACTGTACCTCTCTCCTTTTGCCTCCAGACCAACAAGCTGTGGATGGAACCTGACACTGGCTCAGTTTAACAAATACATCTTCATGCCCTGATGATGATAACATCTAGGGACCAAGATTCCACTCGGGGTCTGCGACATTACCGTAGTCTGAGACAAAGTTTTCATCTTCTAAGCTCGCCTTTTCTAGTGCCATTGACTGCTTTAAGTCCTAGAAACCACACTTTTTTTTATTTTTTAACTTTTTCGCTCATCTCTGATTATTATAAAAAGTGATGTTCTCTCGAGTCATTCAGTGCCTGTCCCCCGAACCTCCTTTTAGTTGCCTGGCCTACCCTGCTTTACATCCCTTAAATTGGAACTCCAGGTAGAGGTTAAAAAAACTGCTAAGCATATACCATTGCTTACCTGTCTAACAAAGTTTTGAAACTACCAAAAATCCATGTGGTTTGGGGGGGGTTTGGTCTGTATTGTGTGGCTGTACTTCCTGGTTGAGCAGTTGTACACAGTACTACAGGTTCCAGAATACATTGATTTTCCTCAGCTGTTCTAGTATATACACTTTGATCTCACATTGAGATCTTTGCTGAATAGTTATACAGCAAAGATCAATGAGATCGGCACTCGTTTGCTTTCGGCTGCTGCAGCCGAAAACAAACAAGTGCAGAGCCGGGGTCGGCGCCATCTTGGAGCGGACCCCGGCTGGCACAACGCACGGAGATCGCTCCTCCGGGACAACGTCCCAGAGGAGCCATCTCCCGCACTAGACACCAGGGAACGGATGCCTCCGGTAATTGGAGGCAGTTGTCAACATTGTCAATATATGCCCTTTGTCGTTAAGGGGTTAAAGGCACAATTTTTGAGGGCTCACCTCATGAACCTCCAGATAATTTTTTTAAAGTGCTCATCTCAAGGGCCATGCATATGATTTTTTCGGGGGCTCACCTCAAGGGCTTTAAACTCCACTTTTGAGGGTTCACCGCAAGGGCCTCACAAAAAATTTTGAGGCCTCACCTCAAGGTCCTCACATTCCAATTTTGGAGGGCTCAATTCAAGAGTCTCGAATGTAATATTTGGAGGGCTCACCTCAAGGGCCCCAAACTCCACCTTTTAGAGGGCTCACCTCAAGGGCCACAAATCAATTTTAGAGGGCTTACCTCAAGGACCTCAAACTCCACTTTTGGAGGGCTCACCTAAAGGGCCTCAACATCCATTTTAGAGGGCTCAGCTCAAGGGCCTAAAAATACATTTTAGAGGGCTCAGCTCATGGGTTCCAAACTCCACTTCTGGAGGGCTAACCTCAAGGGCCTCAAACTCCATTTTTAAGGGGTTGCCATGAGACCCACACCCCTTTATGTGTAAGTAAGGGCGTATGGAAGTGGCAGATGACTTTCAAAATTTAAACAGGACGTCTCTGACCACATCACAAACACACACAATGGAAGTTAGGGGTGGGTGCTGTGTGATTTCCCCCTTGTCTGTGCCATCAGTGGTTGTCATAGGCAACATGATTTAAAGGGGTGCATAAAAAATTTTCTTTTGCTTAAAATTTGGCTTTCTGTCCATGCTAATGTAAAGGAAAGAAGGTTTCCATGTTTTTTTCCCACTTTACATAGAAGTTATATTGTGTTTGGAGTGTACTGTTGAGAGGCTGTGATAGTGGTGTAATACTGCGACTTGGGCGAGTAAGATGCACCCAGGCATGCTTCCCCTGCTGTTCCAGTTGCATTCCAGAGATGTGGGCATCAATTTCTAAAGTTTTAAATATAAGAAAACAGCGTCTGGTGCACATAGTGTATTACCATAGCATATTGTGTCCAATTAATTCAGATATGGTGTTGCTCACCTTTGGCGTTCGCGTTAGGAGCCCGACACTGCCTGAAGCTTTAGCTGAAACAACTTATCGCACGCTGCCCGTCCGGGGGTCCGTAAATTCAGTGAGAAGATCCAAGAAAGTTTCACTCATCTGAGGTACAATGCGTGGAGTCCCTGGAAGCCTGGTGCAGAGCAAATCAGCCACAGATAGTAATCCAATAGATGATGGGAGTCATGGTGTAAGATTGTTAGACACCTTTATTAATATGATGTAAAAACCATATGTTTTGAGGGTGACCCTCTTCAACAGATTATTACAAACAAAAATTCTTCTCAGGGTTTTATAATCTGGACCCACAGGTGCTTCAATTTGTGGACTTGGTGACCTCCAAGTGTGTCTTTGTGTCATTGTGGACTTGGTAACCTCCAAGTGGTCGAATTTAGCTTTCCAAGAAACAAGAATTTTTCTCTCATAGAATTTATTGGGGTTCAAAATTGGATCGAATAGTCAAACATTGCTGTCTGTTCACTACAAAATTTTTCACTACTCATTCACTACTCCAATGGTCCCTAAGCAAACTTTTGATCTGTAGTATTTGGGAATATTAGCATATACTGTACATCAGAAAGGTTAAAGAAGAAGTCAGGCGAAAATTGTTAATAAAGTATTGCATTGCCCCTCAAAAGTTATACAAATTACCAATATACACTTATTACGGGAACTGCTTATAAAGTGCTTTTTTTCCTGCACTTACTACTCAAGGCTTCACTTCCTGGATAAAATAGTGATGTCACAACTCGACTCCCAGAGCTGTGCGGGCTGTGGCTGCTGGAGAGGATAATGGCTCAGTCTCCCTCCAGTGCCCTGTGTCCCTTAGTGTCCCCCTTCCATCATCCTCTCCAGAAGCTACAGCCCTCACAGCTCTGGGAGTTGGGTTGTGACATCACCATTTTATCCAGGAAGTGAAGCATTGATGCAGTAATAAGTGCAGGGAAAAAAAACACATTATGTGCATTTCCTGTAATTGGTAATTGGTAATATGTATAATTTTTGGGGAGCAATGCAATACTTTTGCTGGACTTTTTGCCAAACTTTTCCTTTAAAGCGACTCTGTACCCACAATCTAACCCCCCAAACCACTTGTACCTTTGAATAGCTGCTTTTAATCCAAGATCTGTCCTG
Source organism: Dendropsophus ebraccatus (assembly GCF_027789765.1). Lineage (NCBI taxonomy): Eukaryota > Metazoa > Chordata > Amphibia > Anura > Hylidae > Dendropsophus > Dendropsophus ebraccatus. The sequence continues at coordinate 20,726,746 of NC_091460.1, read as the reverse complement.
GGGTTCATTTGGCAGGTGATGCAGCTATTGCCCTAAAAAACAACCATGTCTATGCATTAGGCTGGCACAACCTCTCTGTCCCTCCTCCCCACCCTCCTCATCATTAGAAATGCTGCAGGCAGATTGTCTCCTATTCGTCAGCTGTGTGAATACTGAACATGGGATGGATTGTTAAGGCACCTGTGCAATGTTCAGACAGGGGAAAATGTTCCAGTTGCATTCCTAATGATGAAGAGGGTGGGGAGGAGGGTCGGAGGGGTGGTGCAAAATTAGGGCACAGATACTCCCCTTGGGCACGGGGCTGCACGTTTAAAAGTTGTTTTTTAAGACAAAAACTGCATCACCTGCCGAACAGACCCCAGGACAGTTTTTGGATTAAAAGAAGCCATCCGAAGGTACAAGTGGTTTGGGGTGGACAGATTGTGGGTACAGAGTCGCTTTAAAGGGATTTTCTGAGCAAGATAGTTTTCATGTATATGGATGGGAAGGGGGTGACTGCTAAAAGACAGTACTGCAATCTAACATGTGCAGCCGCCATGTTTAGCGAATTCACGAATCGCTACGAAACTAATTGGAATTCGTCAGATTCGCTTTGATCATTTCTAATTAGGACCTTTCTAAAGCAGAAAGGTCCTAATGTTGGACTGAAACATTGCTATTGCTGGAGAAATAAACACATTTATTTGACTTCAATTGGAGTGCCACAGTGATTCTATTCGGATGGATATATAGATAGATAGATAAACAGATAGATATGATATAGATAGTCATTCTGTTGCATCTTAGAAGCCATTAAGAAAATATTTAATATATTTAGATGCCTAAAGGTCAATGTAATGACCCCTGTCTGCCAGGAACCAGGGAGGTTATCAGGAGAGGATATCACATCTGCTGCTATGACTGCGCCCCATGTCCAGAAGGAGAATTTACCAACAGTACAGGTAAAAATGTTATGGTTTACTTCTTCTTTACTTGAGTTCAATAGTGTATAGAAAAGCATTGACGAAGCCACACTTATCATTGACATGATTCATTGCTGCAGCTCACAGATTTTAATAGGAGAGTAGATGCAGTAACTCGCCATGGCCACTACACAATGGTTGGTGCTTTACGTTTCCTCCTGTACTTTACTGTGTACACCAGCACCACAGCTGCAAACGGCTAACACTAATCTCATAATGATGACGTATCTGGTGGATATTCACACAATGTACCACCTATTACCACCCCCAATCTTCCCACAAGACCGTTCCTTAATTTTAAAAAAGAAAAAAAAAACTTCTTCCTGAAGTAATCAGGGTCTTCTTGTAGATAGAAAGGAAAAAAATAAAATAAAGAGAGAGAAAAAAAGTTCAAATTCTTACCTCTTCTGTGGTGTCTGTACTGTATTGCTCATTGCCATAGGGCAGGGGTGTCAAACTCAGGCCCTCCAGCTGTTACAAAACTACAATTACCATCATGCCTAGAAAGCCAAACCTTTAGCTTTGCCTGTCCAGGCATGATGGGAATTGTAGTTTTGTAACAGCTGGAGGGCCTGAGTTTGACAACTCTGCCACAGGGTTTCCCAAGCAGCAAGAGGTTTCAGCCAACTGTGCGACAGAACTTTCTGCCCCTGTCCGGGAAACCCAGTGGCAGTAAGCAAGCCAACACATTGGTTTTCAGTCCCTAGATAGTTTTACCGACACTTGCTGACAGTATCATGAATTGTAGAATTTGATGCTTCACTAAGAGCTCCCTAATGTGATAAACCAATACTGTATCATTTCAGAGATGATCTTAACAAGGCCTACATCTGACAAAGCAAATACTGTACAGCTCACCAAGGACATGTTATGTGTGATGATGTCATTCACAATGTAGACACTCTCAGAGGTAGTAGAAAATATTTCTGGTAGCACCCATAGTATCTAAAGCTTTCTAGCTGTACACTAAAGCCCTGTCACATATTTCAATTGTCTTCCTCAGGGAAATAGGGAGGAAATGAGATAATATGAAATTGGGTATGATTACTCCAGGTCTCTGCTGTTCCTGCAATAAATTTTGAAATCTGAAAGTTTCTGTGTTATAACTTGTTGTGTCTATTTCAGTCTTCACTGGTCTCGACTCCAAAGTTTCTGACATTACAGATTATAGTGAGATCCCCCCATAATATTTTTACTCATCCGAGATAGCAAAACAAATGAATATTCCTGTTTGCAGATTTCTTAAAACCTCACTACTGTTCCTCTAATATTGTAAGATGCTTAAATAAGAAAAAAAAATCACTAGATCATATTTAATATTCTCTCGCAGACAGTGAGAATTGCCAGAGATGTCCTGACCATGAATGGCCCAATAAGTCAAATGTGTTATGAGATATTATGAGTTTTTGTCCTATGAGACTGATGTTGTTGCTTTAGTCTTTTCCATCATCTCCATATTACTCTCTCTTATAACTTTATGTATAATTGGAATATTCACTTTATTCCGGAACATTCCCATTGTCAGAGCCAATAACCGGAACCTCAGCTTTATTCTCCTGAACTCTCTCATGTTCAGCTTACTCTGTGTGTTTCTCTTCATCGGTCGCCCAGTGGATATAACCTGCATGCTGAGACAAATCTTCTATGGGGTCTTCTTCACAGTAGCCGTGTCTTCTGTCCTGGCCAAGACCATCATAGTCTGCATAGCATTCAAGGCCACCAGACCTGACAGTCCCTGGAGAAAGTGTGTGGGGGTTAAGCTTCCTTATACTGTAGTGTTGGTCTGTTCATCTATTCAGATCCTGAATGCAGTTATCTGGTTGTCACTGTCTCCTCCATATCAGGAGTATAACCTGGATTATCCTGGGAAGATCATCATTCAGTGTAATGAAGGGTCAGTCTTGGCCTTTTACCTCATGTTGGGTTATATGGGGTTTCTGGCAGCGGTGAGCTTTGTTCTAGCTTTCCTGGTGAGGACATTACCTGATATCTACAATGAAGCCAAGTACATCACCTTCAGCATGCTGGTGTTCTGCAGTGTCTGGATCTGTGCCATCCCGGCCTATCTGAGCAGTACAGGGAAACACATGGTCACTGTAGAGATATTCGCCATATTGGCCTCAGGGGGAGGAATATTGAGCTGTATGTTTTTACCTAAATGTTACAATATCCTGATGCAGCCTCAAAAGAATAGCAAAGGACACGGGAAGCAAAACTTTTTCTTCAAATAAAAAATAATGTAAAATAAAATGAATGTTTTATATATCCTTATTCTATTCTAAAGGATTATCCAGTTTGCAGATTCCATTGGTTCCACTGTACATTATTCTTGACTTGTCATGTAAGATTATAAACCTCCACGTGAAGGCAATTTTGGCAGTAAGATACAAAAATCTATTACTTGGTAAAAAGAATCTGCCAATTCTTGTGGGATCTACTACTATGTGGGATCTCTCGTTCTCTTTACTGTCTCCAGGTACCTCTCTACTCTTTCTAGGTCAATCTCCACCCCCTCAGTGAGGTCACAAAAGGACATGAGGACCTGCTGACAACCTGAAGCTGTTTTAGACAAAAAAAAAAGTAAAAAAAAATATATATACACACACATATACAGTGGGCAATGAATATGGATACATCCTGATAAAATGGAAGTGGTTGATGATCACCTTACAGCTTAGTGATAGTGGCATATTAGTACATGGGAGGGGGGCAAATATTTAAGGCTGGGTGACACCCATGGGGGCCATCTGTAAAGCCACCATTTTGAATTCAACTTTACTTTTTTCATTCGGAAGAGGGTCATGTGACACATGTCAAACACATAGGGCCACATGTATCATCCGGCGAACGGATGATTTTCGTCGGAAAGTGCCGATTTGCGTTTTTTTTTTTTTACGCAAATGGCCGATTTGCAAATAAAATATTCGCAAATCGGCACTTTCCCCCGAGTACGCCAGGGGGCGGAAAGGGGTCGGAAAGTGGGTGGAACGGAGGGCGCGGACTCAGAGTCCGCGCAATTTACCATCCGTTCCGCCAAAATGTACGCCGAAAACCTACTCCAGTCCTCAGCTGGCGTAGGTTTTCGGCGGTGCGCAACGGCGCGCACGGGATTTATGTAGAGGCAGTCTGCCTCTACATAAATCTCCGTAGCGCCGGAGCTGCGGGGGCATTTTTACGTCCGGCGTAAAAAACGCCGGACTTAATAAATGCCTCCCATAGAGAATGCAGAAGAAAAACAATGGTGTGCTCATTTTTAACAGAGATTTAATCATTATCGAGTTATTGACACATTTCTTATTGCTATAGCCATTAACATGTTACAGAGGTTAATCAACGAGGAGCGGACAGACTGTGGGGGTAAATTTATCAAGGGTTTTGTGCCTTTCTGGTAGATAAATGGATTTTTCGACCATTTTTGGTCTAAGTTCTATTTATGAACCAGTATTCGACTGGCAAATATTTTTTAAGATGCAACTTTTTTTAATCTGCCTTTTTTAAGTATTCACCCAAAAGTTCCCATAATCCAGGATTAGCTTCCAAGTTATCATTTGCGACAAGTCGTACAAACAGGTGTAGGCCTATGTCTGGTCAGTACCAGGTGAATATGATTGCGTAATTTTTGCAATTTTGCTACTTTATACTTAGATACATTCACTATGGCAGTACTAAATTTTAATGAATCAGTCACAAGATATTGGAACAAAATACACACCAATCCTCATTAGAATAGTTGCACACTTTAGACTCCTTAATAAATGCCCCCCCCCATTGAGTTGATGTCTGGCTATTGCAGCAGACTTTAATGCAAGAAACCCTACGAGACCGCCCATCTCCCCTGCGACAGTTAGCAAACTACTCGCCAAATTACATGCTACTAGTTCGGTGTTGGATAAGCTTGAATCTGGACATATGAAAACTGTCACCAATGAGCAAACATCAGTGGCTTTCCTGTGTTGGAACACAAAAACTGATGGTGTGGTGTGGTATACGGGGTACAAGGATAGTGAGGACATTCTTCATCAATGGAAACCTAAATTCCACTGGGTATCTGCAATTGATACATGATGGTGTGTTTCCCTCTCTGTGTACTGAAGCTCTCACATTCCCTGAGTTCTTCCAGCAAGAAGGTGCACCACCACATAACGGATGTCAGGTCTGAACGTTTCTCGATGAACAGTTTCCTGGGAAGTGGACTGGCTGCTGTGGCCGAGTGGAATGGTCCCCAAGATCTCCGGATCTCACTCCCTTGGACTTCTATCTCTGGGGCCATTTGAAGGCTATGGTGTACTCTGTGAAGATCCAGGATGTGGGGCAACTGAAACAATGGATAAGGAGGCCTGTGATAGCATTTCTTCTGCGGTGTGTCAAGAGTGGGTGAAGAGAATCACGTTGACAATTCAACACAATGCAAATGCAATGCAAAGTGAAAGCAAACGTGTTCATTTATTCACATCCTACTACGCAACATTTTGACTGCTATTCATCCTTTTTTTAAGCATGACTACACAGTGCCAAAAAATCACTGATAAATGAGCTACACGGCAATCAAGTTACAGTTAATATGCCAGTTAGTTTCACAGTAAACATTAATCATCATCATTAAATTATAATTGGTACTGTCGTTGCTCCATGTCAAAAACATGTCAATAACTCCATAATGGATAAATCTACATTAAAAATGAGCACTCAGTTGTTTTCCTGTGCAATTCTCGATTTGTTTTTGATGTGTCACATGACCCCCGACCCATTAAAAAAAGTAAAATATGAATCCAAAATGGCAGCTTTACAGACCGCCACCCATGTACTAATATGACACTAAGCATCAGCAACCACTTCCATTTTATCAGGGTGTATACTGTAAATACTTATGACCTACCGTGTGTGTGTGTGTGTGTGTGTGTGTGTGTATATACAGTGGTTTGCAATAAATTAGAATATCAACAAAAAGTTATTTTTTTCAGTAAATCAATTCAAAAAGTGACCTCATATATTCTATAGAGTCATTACATACAGAGTGAACTTTTTCAAGCGTTTATTCCTGTTAAAGTTAATGATTATGGATTACAGCCAAGAAAAACCCATAAGTCAGTATTTCAGAAAATTAGAATATTATATAAAACCAACTGAAAAAAATGTTTTTAACACAGAAATGTCGACCAAATGAAAAGTCCGTACAGTAAATGCCCTCAATACTTGGTCGGGGCACCTATTGCATGAATGACGGCATCAAGGCGGCAGTGTGGCATGGAGGCGATCAGCTGATGGCACTGCAAAGGTGTTATTGAAGCCCAGGTTGCTTTAATAGCGGCCTTCAGCTCGTCTGCATTGTTGTCTCTCATCTTCCTCTTGACAATACCCCATAAATTCTTTATGGGGTTAAGGTCTGGCGAGTTTGCTGGCCAATCAAGCACAGTGATGCTGTAGTTAGTAAACCAGGTTTTGGTACTTTTGGCCGTGTGGACAGGTGCCAAATCCTGCTGGAAGATGAAAATTCCATCTCCAAAAATCTTTTCAGCACAGGGAAGCATGAAGTGCTCATAAATTTCCTGGTAGACGGCAGCGTTGACTTTGGTGTTGATGAAACACAGTGAACCTACACCAGCAGATGACATGGCTCCCCAAACCATCACTGATTGTGGAGACTTCACACTAGACCTCAAGCAGCTTGGATTGTGTGCCTCTTTACTCTTCCTCCAGACTCTGGGACCTTGATTTCCAAATGAAATGCAAAATTTACTGTCATCTGAAATCAGCACCTTGGACCACTGATCACCAGTCCAGTTCTTCTTTTCCTTGGCCCAGATAAGACGCTTCTGGTGTTGTTTCTTGGTCAGGAGTGACACATGGGATGCAACACTTGTAGCCCATGTCCTGCAGACCTCTGGATGTGGTGGCTTTTGAAACACTGACTCCAGCAGCAGTTCACTCTTTGTGAATCTCTCCCAAACTTTTGAATGGCATTTTCGTTACAATCCTGTTAATGTTTCAATAGTATTTTATTAAGGATTTTTCATATTTTACAGCAAACATAGGTTGCAGATATACTGTATAGGCAGGTAATGTAAGCAAAAGAAAAAGTGTACAAACAAGTAAACTGGTGTAGACTAATATCATAACAGTCGGATCTGAACTTACCAACAAACAAACAATAAGGGGATGACAAACAGACAAGTCGTTCTTGTTTAGGCTTTTTAGATAGGAGCTTTAGAAGGGAGGCAATACATTATAGTTATGTCACTGAACCAATAAATCAGTTGTTGGAGTCAGGTGAGGGTTAGGGTGGATAAGGAAGTCAACTGACAGGCAGTGTCCCAATATTAAATGTTAGCGTCATCTGGGAGTATTAGATGGTAGTGCACTTGTCAAGGTTAGTAGCAGAGAAATAAGATTGATATATAACAATTAAGGCATGGTATGGTAGGCTAGAAAGGAACAAAGAACAATTATCATGAGCCGAGGCCTCAATCTAAGGTAGGAGCTTACTGCTAGCGTATAACACACACACACCAAAGAGACAGAACAAACTAACATGGAAAGAAACAGTTACAATGGGCATACATGGAAATACGAAGCACAACAGCATACTACCGATAGCACAGTACGCTGACTGTCGCATAGCAGTGATTTACCTGGACTGTATGGCTACACACAACTGATTCCTTTGTGCAAATTGCTGGTCCCTACCAAAAAGATTTTCCACATCTAGAGTGCCGTTCCTGATTATATATAAATATATATATATATATATATATATATATATATATATATATATATATACAGTATGGACCAAAAGTTTGGACACACCTTGTCGTTCAAAGAGTTGTCTGTTTTTTTCATGACTATGAAAACTGTAGATTCACACTGAAGGCATCAAAACTATGAATTAGCACATGTGGAATTACTGTATATACTTAACAAAAAAGTGTGAAAAAACTAAAAATACAGTATGTCTTATATTCTAGGCTCTTCAACGTAGCCACATTTTGCTTTGATTACTGCTTTGCACACTCTTGGCATTCTCTTGATGAATTGGTCTTGATGAAGACCTAAAATGATCTTAACAGTCTTAAAGGAGTTCCTAGAGATGCTTAGCACTTGTTGGCCCTTTTGCATTCACTCTGCGGTCCAGCTCACCCCAAACCATCTCGATTGGGTTCAAGTCTGGTGACTGTGGAGGCCCCATCACTCTCCTTCATGGCCAAATAGCCCTTACACAGCCTGGAGGTGTGTTTGGGGTCATTGTCCTGTTGAAAAATAAATGATGGTCCAACTAAATGCAAAACGGATGGAATACAATGCCACTACAATGTACAGTTCACATAGTCATAAATAGACAGAAAACTCTTTGAATGAGAAGGTGTGTCTAAACTTTTGGTCTGTACTGTATATATATATATATATATATATATATATATATATATATATATATATATATACCTACTGAACCCAGCCCTTCGATGCTGGCGGAGCGACAATTTCAGAATATCGATCCTTAATTCTCCTTCCCGGTGTCTGGTAACAAGGCATGGGGGCAGAGCCACAGCGACATGTACTCATACTGTCTCCACCCTCCTCCCAGTCACTCGCGCTTAACTGGTAACCTGAGCGCTTGAAATTTAGTGCAAAACCCAGTGCTCAGGCAGCCAATCAAACAGTAGTGACTACGAAGAGGGCGGAGGCGGCATTACTACATGCCATGGTTGCTCCACTGCCATTCCTGTGCTCCACTCCATGCTGTGACTTAGGTTTAAAGATCAATATTTTGAAATTGCTGCCCTGCCGGAGTCTGCCTAGCACAGCATTGGAGATTTGTGCCAAACAGCTATAAGGTGCTTGGGTCAAGTCATACTCCCCCATGGAGGTGATAGGTTACCCATTAAGGGAAGATATATAAAAAAAAGTATTACCATTCTGAGGTTTTTTCTTTTAATGAAAATCAGACATTACTTTTGAACTGTGGTTCAACAGAAAAAAAAATAGTTTTCCATTTGCAGGCTGTAGTAGAAAATCACAGAAATAGAAGCAATACAGTACTACAGTACTAAAAGATCTGTTGTACAAGTCCCCTAGGACATTGAGTTTAAAAATTTAAACTAAATCCAGAATCAAAGTTAGTTGAGCTAAAAGTCTGGTCTAGATATGGAATCCAGATCAACTGATCCCAAAATCAAAGTACTCTCTCTCTCACAAAAAAAAAGAAAAAAAAAAGGATTAGGGAAAACAAATGATTTTTTTTTTTCATTAAAACAATCAGCCCTAAACTATCACTGAAAACTATTGTGTCAATGATTTTATTTCCCAGTTTGTATGTTATATTTTAGAATTTTGAGATATTTTCTCCTTTTCCAATGCATTGTTCCTTGTAGAAGGGTTTATCAGGGAGGAAAACAGCAGGAGACAACAGTATATTGGAATTGGGTTACTACTGTTTACCTCAGGTTCAACTTAACTTGGGCATGTAGTCACTTATAGGCTACTTCAAGAAAAGAGAAAAGGCGTCCAAGTTTAAAAAGACATCCATATATGCTGCAATTTAATTGGTTTCAATGTAATGCATTGAAGTCAATGGTATGACGGACGTCCAAATCAAACAGTATAGTAAATAACAGACATTGCGCGGATGTCAAAATATTATTATTAATATCATTAATTTTATTTTTGGATGTCTTTTGCAAACACCGGGCATTATATTTTACTTGTTCACAGATAGGGGAAGATTTATCAAACTGGTGTAAGGTAGAATTGTCTCAGTCGCCCCTAGCAACCAATCAGATTCCACTTTTCATTCCTCACAGATTCTTTGAAAAATAAAAGGTGGAATCTGATTGGTTGCTAGCAGGGCCGATTCTGGGGTCTGTGCCGCCTGAGGCAAACCTCAGGCCGCCGCCCCCCTCACTGGCACTCAAACCACCCCCGCCCCCAACCCCCCCTCCCCCCCGTTCGCGAGCGGGCCCGCGGCAAGCCCACCACCTACATACACTACCGCCCCCACCTCACTGGAACAGCCAGGGGCCGCCGGACCTCTTCAAGGTGGATCTGCCCCTTTTAAAGTAGGGGGCTCCGATACCACTACCTGTTCTAACCAGTCCATTGAGCTTCCGGGACAGGTCACCTGATGCACGCCGGCCCCGTAAGCTCACAGCTCCAGCCCCGCGCGCCGCACCTCTCTAGTCTCCTGCTCAGTGGCATACATGTAACAGCTGACCGCACAGGACCGCGGGAGAGGTGCGGCACACGCGGCTGGAGCTGTGAACTTACGGGGCCGGCGTGCATCAGGTGACCTGTCCCGGAAGCTCAATGGACTGGATAGAACAGCTAGCGGTAGCGGAGCCCCCTGCTTTTAAAGGGGCAGATCCGCCTTGAAGAGCTCCGGCGGCCGCATCCCCTGGGTGTTCCAGGGAGGTGGGGGCGGTATTGTATGTTCTGGAGGGGCCCGGCAGGCGGCCCTACAACTGATAATCTGGGCGGCCCAGTGGGCATTTGCCCGGTCCGCCAGATTATCAGCCGGGCATGCCGCCCCCTGCAGGACCGCAAAATCTGCCGCCTGAGGCGGAATACTCATTCCGCCTCATGGCAGAAGCGGGCCTGGTTGCTAGGGGCAAGTAAGACAAATCTACTTTACGCCAGTTTGATAAATCTCCCCCACGGTGTTTCTTTTTTTACCGTCCTTTCAGCTTTTTTTTTTTTACTATTATATGCAATGGACTTTTCAATTAAAGACACACGCAACAGCGTGCAAGACAGCGGCCATTGTTTGACACGGTGTCAAAATACGGCCGTTGTTCTTACATTGTGTAAACATACCCTAATAGTAAACAGACTAATTCTAAAAATCCACTATGAAGAGAAAGATTTCCCCTTCCCTCATTCTACGTGTTATTTTAATGAAAAAAATAAATAAAATAAAATAAATAAAACTCCAACAAAAACAAACAGAGTACTTAGAATTGCCCTGTGTGGAAATTTCAGAATGAATATCATTATTAGATTAAAATATAACATGCAAGAAATCGATCACATGACTCTAGGGATGAAAAAACATAAAAGTTAAAGTGTCACTGTCACTTCAGAAAATTTTTGACATGTCAAAGATACATAGCAAAAGTTTTGTTTGGCCCGGGTCTGAGTGTTCAGACCTGTATCGGTTGGGAGTTAGAGCCACAGCTACAATGCGTCCTCTCTCGGCTCGATGTTGTCACGTGATCAGTCAAAATGACCAGTCTGGCTCCATGGACCTCCATTGTAAGTCAGACTGATCGCCTGACACAAAGCCGGGAGACGACGCGCTGTTTTCTGAAGTGACAGTGACACTTTACAGAGATGCATAACAATTTTTTAAAAAGAAAGAAAGAAAACCTGCAAAATAAAGATAAGACGTCAATTGTACCGCAAAGTGAACAAAGGCCGCACAATTTTTTCTTTTTATGATTAATTTTACCTCAAAAATATGTGTTTTGTTTTTTGCAATATTTTATATAGTAAAATGAAGGGTGACATTATTTAAAATTATTTGTCTCAGAAAAAAAAATAGAAATCAGCAATTTATAAGGTATAAATCTATGTTATATAAAATAAATCCACCTGCTAAATGCAGGAAAGAGGAGTCTACTCCTCTCAGCAGTCTACTCCTGAGTTCTCTACAATTATAAGATCTGCTTACAGGAATTATTCACAATGAGTTTACATTGTGCTGATAAGTTCTGTATCAGGTTTCTGCAGAATGATGAATATAAAACAAATAACCAGACAATGAGTCTAAGCAGAAAAACCTCCGGAGGCTGCAGCGAGCAGGTCAGGAATAGACAGGGTTATGCAATGGAATTGTCAAACTGACTAAACACATTCTTAGTATTCTAAGGAATATACAACGACAGGTAACATATTATTATACGGTATATTTGTATTGTACTACAAGCTTTGTAAAGGAAGAATAAATAATTGTTACATTTTTCATATATTTCGCCTGTAGATTTACTAAATGAAAATAAAAATAAAATAGTCATTAAGGTTTTATTGGTTAAATTCCTAAGAATTATAAGTCTGTGTTGTTCCTTTAATGAATTGAAACAGACAAATAGATACAGTGGTGCCTTGGATTAAGAGCATAATTCGTTCCGGGTCCGAGCTTGTAATCCAAATCCACTCTTAAACCAAAGCAGATTTTACCATAAGAAATCACTGAAATGCAGACAATTGGTTCCACAACCCAAAAATAATGATTTATTATTCTGAATAACATGTAAAACAAAGGGAACAAACATTCAGAAACAGCAGAATATGTGATATTATAAGTTACTGTACAGTAATGGAGAGGATGGGAAACACAAGGGCGGACAGAGACTGCAGGGAGCATGAAGAAATGAGCAGGGCAGATGTGGATCTGCTATGATTTTGAAGGTGAGGGAGACTTCCTGGGTCAGGGTACAGTGCTGTAGACCCCGCTATGCAGACCATGCCCCTCCTCCACCCAGTACAGGGAGCTCTTAAACCAAAGCAATGCTCTTAAACCAAGTCACAATTTTGAAAAACTGTGAGCTCTTAAACTAAGTTACTCTTAAACCAAGGTACCACAATAGATAGATAGATAGATAGATAGATAGATAGATAGATAGATAGATAGATAGATATGCAAAGGAAAATCCACAGCACTCCCAGATTTGTGAAAAAAACTTCAAACTGGTGTTCATTTCAGTGTTTAATCACATACAGCAATCGTGAGACGCAACATTTCGGTGGCCGTCTGCCAGGATTTTCAAGCGTGCAAGTGAAATATCTTACAAACAATTTATACATTCATCAAGTGCTACAATTGGTTACTACTAAGGATGGTCCGAACCTGCCGAGGTTCGGGTTCGTATGCGGGTGGATACAGTGGGAGGACCGCCTGGAAAACTGTGATGTAGCCTATGGCTATGGGGCTATGGCTGTATCCCAGTTTTCCAGGCGGTCCTCCCACTGTATCCACCCGCTGCACGGAGCAGGCAGACAGCGGGAATCATTGCTGAGAGTTCGGTTTCGATTGAACCCGAACCTCAGCAGGTTCAGACTAGGGATGGTCCGAACCGAGTTCGGATCGGGTTCGTATGAACCCGAACGCTCGGCATCGGATTCCCGCTGTCTGCCCGCTCCGTGCAGCGGGCGGATCCAGCGGGAGGACCGCCTGGAAAAATGGGATACAGTCATAGCCATAGGCTGTATCCCATTTTTCCAGGCGGTCTTCCCGCTAAATCCGCCCGCTGCACAGAGCGGGCAGACAGCGGGAATCTGGTGCTGAGCGTTCGGGTTCATCCGAACGCGAACCTCGGCGGGTTCAGACCATCCCTAGTTCGGACCATCCCTAGTTACTACATAATTACAAAGTGAATACAACTGTGGGTTTAGGTCACATGGGGTTCCTCTCCATCCCCTGTGATTAACATATGCATTAGGCGTTTGTGCTTATTCAAAGTGAATAGTGCTGACTAACAGCTTGAAACAAAATGGCTGAAAAGCCGATGTTTACAAAATGTCCATAATAATGCACAGGTAGTATATATTCTCTCATTGGATGAGGACACTCACCACCTTCCAGCCAGATCTCATGACAGTGTGACCAAACATGTAGCGTCCATCTTAGAAACAGGTGATAATGTCACATGCTATGCTTCCTGGTCTCCCAGGCAACCGATGTTAACAGAGAGCAGATCACATGACTGAGTGTTCCGCCTCCTGGTAGCCTAGGTAACCTCACTAACAAAAGCACATACCAGCTGGGAATCATCATCAGAACTTCACCTTGCAATCCAGATCAGACACCTCACTACCAGAGTCCCGAATTGGGGTGTCCAGTAGCCATCGCACCCGCATATGGAGTCCCCACCTCAGGCAAGAGACTTCAGTTTGCAGAGTGTCATCTTTCCTGTCCAGGAGGACCCCTCCAGGTCAATAATAATAATAATAATAATAATATATAATAATATTTATTTGTATAGCGCCAACAGATTCCGCAGGTCCATAATGGTAAGTGTATGTAACGCCTGGTGTAGTGGACCCTCTGTACCGTCACTAGCGATGGCACAAACCGAACAAGGGAGCGGAGTCTAGGGGGCCGCTGGTTTTCACCAGAGCCCGCCGCAAGGTGGGATGGACTTGCTGCGGCAGGTGACCCCTAGGTTGCTACCCCTGGATGGTTGCTTGTGACGGCGGGCGAGGTGTGGCAGGAGTAGTAGGCAGGTGATAGTGCTGGCAGTGGTAGATAGGCGTCACCACGGATCACAGGCAGAGCACAGGAACAATGGACTAGGTAGCGGACGGGGACTAAGGACAGGAACAGCGGACAGGAACTAGGAACAAGGACTGAGGTCAGGAACAACAGGGAGCTGGGGCAAACACTATGGGAAGCATGTAGAGGCTCCAACACGAGGGACAGGGCATGCTGGGATTTATAGGGAGTGATTAGTGCAACTTCCAATTAGGGGCAGACTGTCCCTTTAAATCTGAGACAGCCGGTGCACGCGTGCCCTAGGAGGCGGGGACGCACGCGCCGGCCTGGACAGACGGAGACAGGAGCGGGGCGAGGTAAGGCGCCCCCCGGGTCCAAACTAGTAGCAGCGCCGGGTCCCTGCACATGGACCCCGGCGGCTGCATGGGATAGAGGGAGGTTGCGGCGGCAGCCCGGAGCACGGGCCGCAGCCGTGACAGTGTAAAAAACGCACAGTGTGAATTGACTCCAAACGGAATTTGCTGGTTCAGCAGAAAAACGGGTCGAAGTGATAATAATAAAAAGGTAGAGACCGGTCACAGTGTCCTTAACTGGATGTGGTGGCTCCTTCATCCACAAGATCTAAAAAGGTAGAAATCACAAATATTGCAAATTTTAGATATTTCACACACATATGCCAGATGTGTGGACAAAACATGGGCAAGTGGAGAAAGGCTCATCTGTACATCGCACCACTCACTTAGTACTCCACGTTGAGTCCCATGTCAACTAATGCGTCAAGATTGTAAATGCAATTTAATTCTCTTTTTTTGAGTACCGTTAGTCTATCACCTCCATAATTTAGTGGGGGAATTCTGTCGATGACCATGACCTTTAAGTCCTTCTCTGAATGTCTCATTTCCACACAAATGTTTGGACACAGGTAAGTCAAGTCGCTGCTTGCGTACCAAATACCGTCAAACAGACCTACTGTATCTGAGTCCTCCTAAAATGGGATGTTTTCCTAGTCCTAGCTGTGTCACATGTAGATATCTAGTGAAAGGGACACACTATATACATCCGCACACTAAAAAATGTTACCAAATAAAACACTACCCCACATGCTCCTCGGACTGGATAATTTATGTCATCTGGTGCCCCTGTAATAAAATCTATATAGGGGAAACCACTCATACAGGTATTTGGTACGCAAGCAGCGACTTGACTTACCTGTATCCAAACATTGTGTGGAAATGAGACATTCAGAGAAGGACTTAAAGTCATGGTCATCGACAGAATTCCACCACTAAAATATAGAGGTGATAGACTAACGGTACCGAAAAAAGAGAATTTAATTGGATTTACAATCTTGATGCATTAGTTGACATGGGACTCATCGTGGAGTACAAAGTGAGTGGTGCGATGTACAGATGAGCCTTTCTCCACTTGCCCATATTTTGTCAACACAACTGGCATATGTTTGTGAAGTATCTAAAATTTGCAATATTTGTGATTATTAATTTGTTTATTTTTTCTACCTTTTTAGATCTTGCGGATGAAGGAGCCACCACATCCAGTTAAGGACACTGTGACCGGTTTCTACCTTTTTATTATTATCACTTTGACCCGTTTTTCTTCTGAACCAGCAAATTCCGTTTGGAGTCAATTCACACTGTGCGTTTTTTACACTCACCATTATGGACCTGGAGGGGTCCTCCTGGACAGGAAAGATGACACGCTGCAAACTGAAGTCTCTTGTCTGAGGTGGGGACTCCATGTGCGGGTGCGTTGGCTACTGGACACCCCAATTCGGGACTCTGGTAGTGAGGTGTCTGATCTGGATTGCAAGGTGAAGTTCTGATGATGATTCCCAGCTGGTATGTGCTTTTGTTAGTGAGATTACCTAGGCTACCAGGAGGCGGAACACTCAGTCATGTGATCTGCTCTCTGTTAACATCGGTTGCCTGGGAGACCAGGAAGCATAGCAGTGGGTCATGTGACATGATCACCTGTTTCTAAGATGGACGCTACATGTTTGGTCACACTGTCATGAGATCTGGCTGGAAGGTGGTGAGTGTCCTCATCCAATGAGAGAATATATACTACCTGTGCATTATTATGGACATTTTGTGTACGTCAGCTTTTCAGCCATCTTGTTTCAAGCTCTTTGCATATGCAAATCACAGGGGGTGGAGAGGAACCCCATGCAACCTAAACCCACAGTTGTATCACTTTGTAATTATGTAGTAACCAATTGTAGCACTTGATGAATGTATAAATTGTTTGTAAGATATTTCACTTGCATGCTTGAAAATGGTGGCAGGCCGCCGCCGAAACGTCGCGTCTCACGATTGCTGTATGTGATGAAACTCTAAAATAAACACCAATTTGAAGTTTTTTCACAAATTCAGGAGTGCTGTGGATTTTCCTTTGCATACTGTATGTGAATACGGTCCTAGAATCAGACTTGGATCTGCTGGCACCCCTTACTACCTGGAGGTAGTGCTGCTTCCCCGTATACCTTACTGTACATAGAAAGATAGATAGATTGGAGAAAGAGATATAGATAGATAGATAGATAGAGCCAATGAGATAGATAAATAATAGATATATAGACAGACAGAGACCTGATCGGTTCGTGTTCCCAGGAGAACTGAACGGCCAGCAATCAGCTTTTAATTCACCATATGAGTCACAGGGAAGCCGGCATCTCCTAAGGGTCCAGTTACACAAAAAGATAATCTAACAGATTATCTGCCAAAGATTAGAAGCCAAAGCAAGAAACAGACTATAAACAGAGATCAGAACATAAAGGAAAGCCTGAGATTTCTCCTCTTTTCAAATCCATTCCTGGCTTTGGCTTCCAATCTTTGGCAGATAATCTGTCAGATAATCCTTCTATGTAAATGAACCCTCATGCTGATCAGTGAGTTGCTCCGTCTCGATACTCAGAACTTAATTGAATGGACTGCTTTTTTAAGTTTATTTCCTATGAACTAATAAAGTCATTGAACTTCAAACTTGCACAGATAATTAGTGGACATACTTTAGTTCATGCGTGATATGGACTTGCACTGAATGCACATAGGACCTGCAAAAAACGGCCCTAAAAATAGAAAGAAAGAAAAGAGAAAGAAAGAAAGAAAATAGAAAGAAAAATAGCAAAATTAGAATGAAATATGCAGTAAACATGCAGTAAAAAAAATATATAGTAAATTAGCGGTGGCTAATTGTCGGCTATGTTGCATTAGACACTATGCCTTTTGCATTTAAGCCGCCAGGTATTTTGCTATATATTTACTCAATACTGCATATTTTTGTTCTAATTTTCCTATTTTTCATCTACAAAAGCAAAACTGAAATAAAAATATACTGTTTTAAGTGATTATAAGGTTAATTATGGTTCAGTTCGCATGTTCGTGCATTTTATGCCCAAAATTTGTGAACTGCCCAAGTGAATTTTTGAAAAGTGTTTTCATCTCTAATAATAACAATAATAATGATGATGATTCCTTTATTTATATGACACCAACTAATTCTATATTGATGTACAGAGCTTGCCATAGATAACTCTCTGCCCCTATTCAGGCTTCCAATCTAATTTTGTCTATCAGTAGTTTTGGAGTGTGGGAGGAAACCATGCAAACACTGGGAAAACATACAAACTCTATACCGATGTGTCCTTGGTGAGATCAAAACACATAATCCTAGCACTGTAAAAAAAACTGTGCTAGCCACTGAGACACCCAGTACTCCAGGAGCGAAAAGAAGCCTCCTTTATTATCATTACAGCATATTACATGTTTATTAGACACATGACTCCAACTCCAACTACAGTAAACATTTTTTATGTCAAAATGGCCAGAGCTTTATTTATATGATAAAAAATGTTTTAGGTGAATTGCTTGGCCCTTGGAATTCAAGAATACTTTAATGGGGTATTCCACTCTAACATAACTTTTTGTATGTTGCTTCCCATGGTGACACTAACAATTCATTCCATACTTGTTATTGTCTATTTAGTCTCCTCCCAGTTCTGAGCTGAGGCTTTCTGCTGAAAACATTTGTGTATGAGCTTATCTCTTTAGACCGTAATAAAAGATTTTCAAGCATTTGATGACTCAAATCGTGAACAGAGTCTCTTTATTTAGAGGAATAAATTACATTAAGCATTTACAAGAAATCCAGTAGATACAGCTTATGGCTGGGTTTACACACAGTATATTTCAGTCAATATTGTGGTCCTCATATTACAACCAAAACCAGGAGTGGATTGAAAACACAGAAAGGATCTGTTCACACAATGTTGAAATTGAGTGGATGGTCGACATTAAATGGCAAATATTTGCTGTTACTGTAAAATAACAGCTGTGGGTGGGTTCACACTAAGGAATTCTCGCGGATAATGTCTGCCGGCTCCATAGACACCATTCTATGAGATGGCGTATTTCGCTATCCGCCGAAAGAAGTGACATGCCGGCCCATAGAATGGTATCTATGGAGCTGGCGGAAAGGCACGCGGACAGAATTCCGTAGTGTGAACCCACCCTATATGTGGATAAATTCCATGGTTTATTCCCAAACCCTCCGTGTGAAGTCTTTACAGGAGTCCCAGTTTAGTGAATGTAAGAATGAAAGATGGAACAACAATGGAACTACAATTAGAGATTAGCAGTCCTGTATGTTTTCCACCCGGTCCTCGGGCCTTCTCAACCTTCTCTACAGGGTGGGCAGACAGCAGGATTTAAAAGCTGAGTGTTCAGTACAAAGCAAAACTAAGAGTGCTCTGCTTATCTCTAACTACAATTAGTCCCAGAATAAAATAGTCTTTATAGAGAGATTCATAGAGATTGTTAAAAAAAATGATAATGGCGGAGGAGCCTATTAAATCAGCAAAAAAGAGAAACTCTTTAATACAATAAAGGAAATAAAAATTACTTTGTATTTTATATTAATAATTAGATTTTATGTGGAATTTTTTTTTTTTGTTTCTTTACTATTCCTCTTCTTAGACTCCATCAGGATATTGTAACATTTTGGAAAAAACATACAGCCCAATATTCCTCCCCCTGAGGCTAATATGGCGAATATCTCTACAGTGACCATGTGTTTCCCTGTACTGCTCAGATAGGCCGGGATGGCACAGATCCAGACACTGCAGAACACCAGCATGCTGAAGGTGATGTACTTGGCTTCATTGTAGATATCAGGTAATGTCCTCACCAGGAAAGCTAGAACAAAGCTCACCCCTGCCAGAAACCCCATATAACCCAACATGAGGTAAAAGGCCAAGACTGACCCTTCATTACACTGAATGATGATCTTCCCAGGATAATCCAGGTTATACTCCTGATATGGAGGAGACAGTGACAACCAGATAACTGCATTCAGGATCTGAATAGATGAACAGACCAACACTACAGTATAAGGAAGCTTAACCCCCACACACTTTCTCCAGGGACTGTCAGGTCTGGTGGCCTTGAATGCTATGCAGACTATGATGGTCTTGGCCAGGACAGAAGACACGGCTACTGTGAAGAAGATCCCATAGAAGATTTGTCTCAGCATGCAGGTTATATCCACTGGGCGACCGATGAAGAGAAACACACAGTGTAAGCTGAACATGAGAGAGTTCAGGAGAATGAAGCTGAGGTTCCGGTTATTGGCTCTGACAATGGGAATGTTCCGGAATAAAGTGAATATTCCAATTATACATAAAGTTATAAGAGAGAGTAATATGGAGATGATGGAAAAGACTAAAGCAAAAACATCAGTCTCATAGGACAAAAACTCATAATATCTCAGAACACATTTGGTTTTCCCCTCATTCGGCCATTCATGGTCAGGACATCTCTGGCAATTTTCACTGTCTGGAAAAGAAGAAACAAAATGAATTAACAATAGTTTATAATTTTGCCAAATGCAGGGTGGAAGAGTTATTTCCATCAAATTGATGGTCCATACTAGGCTCTTCAGATTGCATCCCTTCCATTTCACATAAGGATAATATTTATTTATTTTTCCCTCTCCCCCCCCCCCCCCCCCCCCCCATCCAAACCGATCAGGCGCAGTCAGAGGCCAAAAACATTATATCCAATTACTCTAAGGTGACGCCTCCTTATGTGCCAATGTGTCCTAATAAACTGTCACTGTGTTCCCTCATGTACCGTGCTACTGCCTCCACCTCTCGTACTGTGCCACTGTCGGTGGTGATCGGACGGTAACCTTCATAATTTCTCCAGCTACTTCTGTGTCTCACCGCACAGGATCCGTCATCTCTTCTCTCAGCACTGACAATTCTACCGGGCAGCCGTCAGCCTCATTTATAGGATCCTCAACTCTCAGACTGCTTACTACTACTATGGTCACATCCCAAAGACGTCCCCAGCTTTCCCAATAATATTTTATTACAATATTACAGTATTACTGATGTACAGTAGAACTGCGGAGAGAGGACATGACAGATCGCCAGAGAAGCTGTGAGGTCAGATACTATTTTAATGATGTTTGAGATAACAACTGTATTGCTTCCCAGTTCAACAGTGGGGGAGCTGGGGGTGACTGAGGGGGAGCTGGGGGGTGACTGAGGGGGAGAAGGGGGTGACTGAGGGGGAGAAGGGGGTGACTGAGAGGGACTGGGGAAGCTGGAGGTGACTGAGGGGGAGCTGGGTGGGACTGAGGGGGACTGGGGCAGCTGGGCATGACTGAGGGGGAGCTGGGGGTGACTGAGGGAGACTGAGAGGGACTGGGGCAGCTGGGGGGACTGAGAGGGAGCTGGGGGTGACTGAGAGGGACTGGGGCAGCTAGGGGTGACTGAAAGGGACTGGGGCAGCTATGAGTGACAGAGGGACTGGGGCAGCTAGGGGTGACTGAGGGGGAGCTGAGGGTGACTGAGAGGGACTGGGACAGCTGGGGGGGACTGAGAGAGACTGGGGCATGCTGGGAGCAGTAGTTATACACATACAGGCTTTCAGGGCATGCTGGGAGTAGTAGCTATACACAGGCTGTCAGGGCATGCTGGGAGTAGTAGTTATACACAGGCTGTAAGGGAATGGTGGGAGTAGTAGTTCTACACAGGCTGTCAGGGCATGCTGGGAGATTTAGTTCTACACAGGCTGTCAGGGCATGCTGGGAGCTGTAGTTATACACAGGCTGTCAGGGCATGCTGGGACTAGTAGTTCTACACAGGCTACCAGGGCATGCTGGGAGATTTAGTTCTACACAGGCTGTCAGGGCATGCTGGGAGCTGTAGTTATACACAGGCTGTCAGGGCATGCTGGGACTAGTAGTTCTACACAGGCTACCAGGGCATGCTGGGAGTAGTAGTTCTACACAGGCAGTCAGGGCATGCTGGGAGCTTTAGTTCTACACAGGCTGTCAGGGCATGATGGGAGTAGTAGTTCTACACAGGCTGTCAGGGCATGCTGGGAGTAATAGTGCCATACAGGCTGCCAGGGCATGCTGGGAGTAGTAGTTCTACACAGGCTGTCAGGGCATGCTGGGAGCTTTAGTTCTACACAGGGCATACTGGGAGTAGTAGGAGTAGTAGGTCTACACAGGCTGTCAGGACATGCTGTGAGTAGTAGTTCTACACAGGCTGTCAGGGCATGCTGGGAGCTTTAGTTCTACACAGGGCATGCTGGGAGTAGTAGGAGTAGTAGGTCTACACAGGCTGTCAGGGCTTACTGAGAGTAGTAGTTCTACACAGGCTGTCAGGGTGATAAGGCCAGCGATACGATTTTACCTACCTGCACCGTACCTGTATGACTACATATATATAGGCCTCTTGCTCAGAAGCTCCAGCACATTAGAGAGTCCCTGATAGGGTTAACTTATAGTTGGACCATTTCTTACCTTGGAAAACTTCTGATATGGACACTAGAAAGAATGTTTTGTCTCAAGAACTATTTCCCTCAGAGACATGTTTATCAGCGTTCAAGGCCGTTCTCAGAGGAAAGCTGACTGTCTGTTACAGTGGGAATAATGTGAAAGTATCATTGCACAGAATGTATTGTTCTAACCTTTTTGAATAATAATAATGAATACTAATATAGATGCCATTGCGCATGACTGAATATCTAAATCACTAGCACCGCCTCATCTATGTCTTATTAGCATTTGTTACCACCCTATATTTTATCTGTCTATAAAATGTGATTACCATAATAAAACTTGGGCCATTTTCTCCAGGCTTATAATCATGATACATTGTCTTATCTGTGTCCATGACGTATAAGTAACGAGCTGGTAATACTGCAGGATTCCAACTCTAGATATAATTTAAAAACCATCCTTTACCTGGGTTTTTGGCTTCTCTCCATAGAGAGAGGTCAACATATAAATTTAACCTTAACATTTGGCGTCCGAATCGGGACTCAGCCTCTTGCAACCAGAACGCAGACAGACGGGATGCGGTGATTTATCCGTCATCGGACGCACAGATATAACTGGCCAGGTAAGAAAGACTTTCCCTTTCTTACGTACTATCTGTGCCTCAGGGGAACGGATCTAATGAGATTCCCGTCACCTGCGTTCTCTATATATGTTTGTAAAGCTGAGTCTATTTGTTAGACAAAGAACTCTGTAACCCAGGATAGGACAAGGTTAAAGTGCTGCATTGCCGTCGCAAACTGTTGTGTGATTGAGATAAGCTGTTGCTGTATTCATGCTGAATTAAGGAAAGGGATTGCCGAACTTATTCACTTCTACGTCCTTACGGGGAGGCTGTGATTAATGCTTAACCCTTGTAATACAGCATGGCATCGAGAACAGCTGCGAGGTCACAGACAGCAGGCACATAACTTTTGGAGTGAACGGGTTCCTGATAAGTGATATCTGTCTCGAGCAGCGGGAACAATACTCGTATTGATCCCATTATTTGTGCTTGTACTGTGGTAGAGAGCAGGTCAGAAGATCTGTGACTTACCCCCTTGCCCCCTAGGAGGAATTAGCAACGAGGGACAGTAGGTTGCTGTAGTGCGTCGCCATAGTGTGTCACTGTGACGGCTGGGCCTATAGCAAGGTTGCTGTAGTGCGTCGCCATAGTGTGTCACTGTGACGGCTGGGCCTATAGCGGCTGTGCTTGTTAAAACCTAAGGTTTAGGTTTCGTTCCCCAATACGCTACCTAGGGATTAGCTGAGCAAGGATGAGACAGTTATTCTCTAAAAAAAGGGATCCCCAGTCTCCACAAGAAGTTTATGTGAAGCTGATGTGAAGCTAAGGAAGATATAGTTAGCGATGGGCATGAGAAGATGCAGTGCAAGATCTAGAACAGATCTTTAGGAGGTTTGATATGAAGGCAGATACATGCCTTAGCCCCACCAACCTCTGGCTCTCTGACCAACACTTGGAAAACCCCTTACACTCCTGTGCACACTTATTTTTGCCTTGTGGGTAGGTAACCAGACCTACATGTAACATGCAGGGCAAATGGGTCCTTGGAATTTCCAGGAACCTTAAGGGTCAATGTAAGTACTATCCCTAAGGGGGAATCAAGGATTAGAGTTCTAAGAGGGGAGGGTGTGGAGTAGATAGATGAGAGCCAGAGGGTCAGACAGAAGGAAAACATTTAGGATAATGGGTGGGAAGCACAGGTCCAGCTGGGTGGACATGTCATGTGCCGGTGACCAACAATTTCTAGATAAGACAGAATATTGTAGTGTGTGTGGCAGACCCAAGCCACATCATTATGTTACACCATTGTACCCAGTTTATATCTGTATACAAACCCCAGATCCTGCGAAAAGCCAACCTACATCCAATGGTGGCGTATAGACCCTTTGTTCTGCAGGAATCTTCCCCTTGGTCGGCTGTTGAAGTAGTTACTTTGATTTAAAGTGCCCCTTACCTGATAGTAAGACCAATGCCTTTGTGGAGGTGGGCAGCCTAACCTCAAATAGTGTACAGTGCCATATAAGTGTCTAAGTACAAAGCCACGTACTCAGACAAGGAGAACAGTCCAGCTCATTGCTAGATACAGTACTGAGAGAGCTGAAGAGGTTAATTAATGCTGCGTAGTGAAGCAGCATACAAAGTTTTTTTTGTGTGTTATTTGTTATGTTTTGTACAAGGCCATCAACCAGCTCTGAGAGCTGCAGATCACATGCAAGCAGCATTAGAAAAAAAGAAAAAAAAAAGAGAATCAGAGCTGTTAGTGTAATGTAATGTACTCTCCTACATTATACTGTATTTCAGCCAGTCTTACTAAGCTGGTGTTCCCCTTTAGAAGTATGTTACGTGTTAAAAAAATGTTGATCATTTTCTGTTGTCCCGACCGTGGAACATTTGCTTATTTGTGTACGCCACTTTTCTGTAATCAGCCCTCAAAGATGGCGACTGAAAGCCAACCACTCCCACATATCATCCACGTCTGTATTATAATTGTGACGTCTCAAAACCATGCCCTAAGCCAACACCCTTATATCCGGTTATCTAGTCCGGTGGCCATTTTAACTCCTGGCATTTCTGTCCTCCGCCCATACTGCTTAGTGTCACTGAGGGGGCGGGCACAGGACTCTCCGATAGAGTCTAACAACTGTTTTGCACATTTATTAATGAATATTATTACCTGATGGTGAAGAAAGTTAGACAAAGGTTTGTTGGAGGGAAAAGCAATGAGACTGTTTGAAGGAGCTGGGTCTATTAGACCTATTAGTGTATAAGATTGTTATACGGAAGTGTCAGTAGGAGTCAGAGAGAAAAAGTACGTTTTATTAGGAATGTCAAGAGAAAAGTGATAATTGGTAAAGATCAAACGCAGAATTTTGTGCACTTATTAAGAACCCAATGGTATAAGGAGCCTGTAGTAACTTATTACTGTAACTTACACATTTATTTAAAAAGTATATATATGTATCCCAATATATATTGTAAGCAGATTTTCTTTAAGTGTGTGTCCCCAACGTATGATATTTCAAAGAAGAAGTAGTTTACTACAGTAAAATATATATATTTCTATGTAACTTTATTTAACAAGTGTTTATATATATATATGTGTACATATGTGTACACATCTATCCTAATAAGTTCTACGCAAATTGTTTTTTTTCCTACTAAGTTATAAGTATGTGTGCCACTGTCCAAGGTTACAGTCTGGTGCATAAGAGCACAGCGCTGATATCTTCTGTAACTTCAAGGATGTTAGAAAAAAAAAAAAGAAGTTTTAACTCTTGTATCTATGATTTTACTGCTCACTGCTCAAGGTTAGAAGTGAGGTACAGAGCGTTCTACTTACTGATAAGAGACGCTTACTAGAGGAATGGATTCATTTCAGCTAATGATGGTACAAATTAAGCTGAAGGTTCTGACAAAAAGAATTATTCTATATACCGTATGTTTTACATTTCATCTTTAAGGTGTGTTTTATTAAATTTTTTTATCAAAAGAAGGTTAATATAGGACGAGTGTACAATGTTTTTATTTTTAGGGTTAACAGTTTTGTGATGATTATAGCAAACTTAGCTCATGAATATATATGTACTTTTATCCCTAGTAAAAACCAAACCCATGTCCATGGCTCCAGTCTGCACGCCTTATGCCCCCCCAATATATATATATTTTGTGTTAAGTGCATTGAATCTAGCATCTCTGTTGCCTCTTGATGTAGATTCAAATGGGGGAGGGGATAGAGGTGAATGGAAATGGGAGTAGCCCATTTTGATGTTTAAAAAAAAAACAAAAAAAAAAAAAAAAAAATTTTAAACACCGTACAAATTTTTATTTTTGAATAAGGATGTTTTTGTTACTTATTGTGTTTGATATTTTAAATTGTGAAAGATGAAAATGTAATTGAAAGCCCAAATATTAATGAAAGTTTAAAAGTTTTCATTGTAGATTATCTCAGACTTTTCAAAGATGGATGACACAAGACGCAAGGATATATGGTGACCGCCATGCAGAGTGACGTTCCACTGCAGAAACCGCTCCTGCTATAAGCTGGAGGTGAGGACAATCACTGAGACATGTAGGATGGTTGAAGGTAACTGTGCAGATGTCTATATGAAGCCCACCATTATGGGTTAATTGGCAAATTAGAGATTTGTTTGGTCCCTGGGCTTACCAAAAACACTTCAAAGAAGCGTTCAAAAAAACTGTTCAAAGAAGAAGAAAAGCTGCCATAGAGCGGCTGAAGCAACGTTCACGCAGACAAACCCTGAAGCCTAAATGGTGATGGATGAAGCTGGTGATGCGGTGGTTTCTGTGCTCTTCCCAAGGTAACAGTGTACAAAGCGTACAAGGGAATGGGGAGATGTTTCCAGTCTCTTCCTGAGGTAACCGTACATAGTGTACAGGGGGATGGGGAGATGTTTCCGGTCTCTTCCTGAGGTAACCGCACATAGTGTACAGGTGGAGGAGGAGATGTGGATCTGTTTGTTTTTAAGTCTTTTCCAGAGACAATCAGCAACAAGCTGTGAGACCAGCGGATGGAGAAGAGGTACTGGGTAAAGATGGCAGTCAGACAGTAAGTAACTGTGTTTGCCGCCTGCCTTGTATCCCACTGTAAGTTATCTGACAAAACCAGCAGAAGGAAGCCATGTGTAATGTGATGTAGAATCCTCACATTGGGCGGCCCAGGGGACAACAAATATAGCAGAGAGGGTTGTGTACGGCTGTATTATCTACACCTGTCATAACCTACTGTAAGTAACACCGTAAAGTGCCTGTCTGCATAGTCTGTCATCTTCCTGCCTGTTTCAGGGAATGTAAGTGGACGTCATCCACCTGCCACAGGTGGCCTATACAGGTATGTCCTTGTCTGTATTGGTGTCTTCTTTACAGGTCAAGCCAAAACTATGGGAGACGACAAAGCCAATGTCTGAGGTGATACGAGTGGCCTTAAAAGAAGCGATATAACTGAGGCCAAGAGTCCAAGTGTCTGTAAAGAGGCCTGTCAGTCAAAAGATGGGTTTAAGGATAAAGGATCCATACCAATGCTACTATTACAAAAAGGATCATATGATATATATTATTCTCATAAAAAGGCTTTGAAACTTTAGGTGATGTATGGTTTACACTTTGCTGTTATTTCTATGGTGGTTATCTTATGTGTAATATATGATGATCTCAGTCAGACAAGAGACAATTCAGTAGGATCCAAATATTATATCGGTAATAAGCGCCCAGTTACTTCATATTATTGGTGTATGTATTATACTATATGATTATGTACAGGAAGAGATGTGACCATGCGACCAGTCATTAGTCCTGTGTGATCTAATCATAAAGACGTTTTCTAGGTACAAAATGAAGTAAAAAGACTAAAAAGAAGTGGGAATTTTGAGAATCCCTTACTGAAGATTGTGAATTCACTAATTGGTTATTATAAGTGAATCTAATGGTTACATAGTAGGTCACATTGTGGAGATGTTATTGCATTTACCTGTTGTGCTGTTTTTGGTTTATGTATCAATCAACTTTTCATTTTGCTTTTGCCATGAGATAAGATTTGCTCACATCTAAACTTTTTATTTTCAGAAACTTTTTAAAGTTAGTTTTTGTGACTTTCCAATACCCACATGATACCAAAGTGGTAGAGTCCTTGTGATAGAGTCACATCTGTTATATACAGTGAAGAACTTATCGTCTGATCACTCAGTGTCACAGGGAGACGTAGGAGTGACAGGAGACTAGTTAGGTTCGGGACGGAGGATTGTCTTACCTTTAAAGCAGTCCTACGGTAAAGGGACCTAGAGAAGGGGGCTACATCTGTAGTCAAGATTAGGGACAAATCTTAGGGACAGGAGTGATGAGACAATAAGGTTTGGTTATTTTGATAAAATCCGGAGAGGTATTTGTCATATACATATATTAGTTTGGGTATTGATAATAAGCTTTTATTTGTTTTGTTGTAACTAAGCTGTATATTGATGTATACTGTACAGACTCACCCATTGTTTAGTATTTTCTTTCGGTTATTGCAGATCTTCCTACCACATCTGCTGTAAGTTTGTTCCGCCATCTATAACTTTCAATAAAACGTATGGTACTATTTTTGTCTATCCTATGGTGATGCCCATAAACTAATGGGAGTCCTTCAGGGTCTCTTCCAAGTGGTCTTATGCATAATACTGATCTGTTTTTCAGTAAAAGTGTTCATGTGTATTTTCTCTCGTGTAAAACCTCGACAAACAGGAAGAAGCTTCACCCTCATATAAGAGACTAACGTTACTATGCTTTCTTTCTCTTATCGGTTCTCTTGAATCTGTGCCGCCTGGACATTTCTGGAGGT
Organism: Dendropsophus ebraccatus; assembly: GCF_027789765.1. NCBI lineage: Eukaryota > Metazoa > Chordata > Amphibia > Anura > Hylidae > Dendropsophus > Dendropsophus ebraccatus. The sequence continues at coordinate 20,698,376 of NC_091460.1, read as the reverse complement.
TGGATGCTGTACTAGTACTTGGAGGATGTTTTCACCTGTGGTCCCTTGATCAACCTGCGGCTGAGGGTGGAGTCCTTAAAACCTCCGGCTACGACCCAACCACCAGTGATGACCCATATCCATGCTCCACGGATGTCAAATGGGGGAATGATAAGGCCAGCGATACGATTTTACCTACCTGCACCGTACCTGTATGACTACATATATATAGGCCTCTTGCTCAGAAGCTCCAGCACATTAGAGAGTCCCTGATAGGGTTAACTTATAGTTGGACCATTTCTTACCTTGGAAAACTTCTGATATGGACACTAGAAAGAATGTTTTGTCTCAAGAACTATTTCCCTCAGAGACATGTTTATCAGCGTTCAAGGCCATTCTCAGAGGAAAGCTGCCTGTCTGTTACAGTGGGAATAATGTGAAAGTATTATTGCACAGAATGTATTGTTCTAACCTTTTTGAATAATAATAATGAATACTAATATAGATGCCATTGCGCATGACTGAATATCTAAATCACTAGCACCGCCTCATCTATGTCTTATTAGCATTTGTTACCACCCTATATTTTATCTGTCTATAAAATGTGATTACCATAATAAAACTTGGGCCATTTTCTCCAGGCTTATAATCATGATACATTGTCTTATCTGTGTCCATGACGTATAAGTAACGAGCTGGTAATACTGCAGGATTCCAACTCTAGATATAATTTAAAAACCATCCTTTACCTGGGTTTTTGGCTTCTCTCCATAGAGAGAGGTCAACATATAAATTTAACCTTAACACAGGGCATGCTGGGAGCTTTAGTTCTACACAGGGTATGCTGGGAGTAGTAGGAGTAGTAGGTCTACACAGGCTGTCAGGGCATGCTGGGAGCAGTAGTTCTACACAGGCTGTCAGGGCATGCTGGGAGCTTTAGTTCTACACAGGGTATGCTGGGAGTAGTAGGAGTAGTAGGTCTACACAGGCTGTCAGGGCATGCTGGGAGCTTTAGTTGTGCACAGGCTGTTAGGGAATGCTGGGAGTAGTAGTTACACACAGGCTGTCAGGGCATGCTAGGAGCTTTAGTTCTACACAGGCTAACATATAGACCATACCTCCCAACCGTCCCGGATTTCGCGGGACAGTCCCGTTTTCGGGGTGCTGTCCCGCGGTCCCGGAACGGCCCCCAGTGTCCCGCAATATATGTGGCCCCAGCGAAAAAAACAATAAACCAGTAACTCACCTGTCCTCCGGTCCCGGCAGCTCCTCTCCCGGCAGAGCGCGCACTCCCGTCATCCTCCGGGGCGGGCAGCGGAGTACAGAGTCACTGACTGTACCGGAAGTAATTCATATAGAGGCTGCAGGTCACTTCCGGCACAGTCAGTGTCTGTATACCCCGCTGCCCGCCCCCGGAGGATGACGGGAGTGCGCGCTCTGCCGGGAGAGGAGCTGCTGGGACCGGCGGACAGGTGAGTTACTGGTTTATTGTTTTTTCCGCTGGGGCCACACTAATGGGGGGTATTGGCTACTCTGTGGGGCGCTATATGGGGGCATTGGCTACTATATGGGGGGATTGGATAATATGTGGGGCACTATATGGGTTATTGGCTACTATGTGGGGCATATTTGGGGGCATTGGCTACTATTTGGGGCACTATATGGGGGATTGGCTACTATGTGGGGCACTATATGGGGCATTGGCTACTATGGAGCATATATGGGGGATTGGCTACTATGTGGGGCATATATGGGGGCATTGGCTACTATGTGGGGCATATATGGGGATTGGCTACTATGTGGGCACTCTATGGGGGTTTGGCTACTATGTGGGGCACTATATGGGGGCATTGGCTACTATGTGGGGCATATATGGGGATTGGCTACTATGTGGGCACTCTATGGGGGATTGGCTACTATGTGGGGCACTATATGGAGGGATTGGCTACTATGTGGGGCACTATATGGGGATTGGCTACTATGTGGGGCACTATATGGGGATTGGCTACTATGTGGGGCACTATATGGGGGATTGGATACTATGTGGGGCACTATATGGGGGGATTGGCTACTATGTGGGGCACTGTGTGGGGATTGGCTACTATGTGGGCACTATATGGGGGGATTGGCTACTATGTGGGGCACTATATGGGGGGATTGGCTACTATGTGGGGTACTATATGGGGATTGGCTACTATGTGGGGCACTATATGGGGGCATTGGCTACTATGTGGGGCACTATATGGGGGCATTGGATACTATGTGGGGCACTATGTGGGGGATTGGATTCTATGTGGGGCACTATGTGGGGGATTGGACACTATGTGGGGCACTATGTGGGGGATTGGATACTATGTGGGGCATATATGGGGGCATTGGATACTATGTGGGGCATATATGGGGGCATTGGATACTATGTGGGGCACTATAATGGGGGATTGGATACTATATAGGGCATTTTTGGGGGGATTGGATACTATATAGGGCACTATTCAGTCAGCAGCATGTGGTGACTGTAGGGGAGTGGCTATGGAGAGTTGCTATGGGGGCGTGGCTATGGAGGGTCGCTATGGGGGCGTGGCTATGGAGGGTCGCTATGGGGACCGCGGCGCACATGTCCCTCTTTGCTCTTTGCAAAAGTTGGGAGGTATGTATAGACAGATATATACCCATACAGAGACAGACAGACAGACAGACAGACAGTACACAGAAGCCCTGCCATAGCCCTCCTCTCCTGCCGGGCAGTCTGTGGGCGGAGCTTCCTCCTGCAGGGGGACATGTTGTCCTCACACTGATCAGCTTCCTGGGACCAGTGCAGCAGACTTCCTCATGTTCCATGTAATGGGGTCCGGCTCTCAGCAGCAGAGGAGGGGCCTCGGGCAGGAAGTAAGGGTTGTCCCATGCGCTGCCTGATACTTTTTTTTTATGCATCAGGCGGTCTCACAGGAACTGGCAATCTGGTCAGCACACTGGTCTGTCAGATTGTCAGTCCGGGCAGGGAGGGCTTAGTGCATTTCTCTCAAACTGGCTGTCATTATCAAAGCCCGTTGGACAGAAATGCAGAGTGACAGGAAGTGGTGAGAGGGGGGGCGGCGGGCCCCCCTAGCATAGGGGCCCGGTCGCCATGGCTACTGCTGCTAACCCTATAGCTACGTTACTGGCAGGAGCTGTATACAGGAGAACTAGAGGCTCTAGTTCTCCTGTATACAGCTCCTGCAGTGATATACAGGCCTGTATTTAGAGTTCATGCTGCCCTAGGCACTTTGCACGCAGAGGCGCCCCCCCCCCCCCCAACGTTACTGTACATGCATGGTTTATACCCTGGCACTTGGGTGCCGCTCTGCTTGTTGCCCGTTCTTCTCATCAAACAGACGTGATGGAGGAAGGAAGGAGGCCGGGGACGTCTTAGTTTGGGGACCGCTTCTGTCCAGTGTTGGACTGGGGTACCTGGAGCCCACCAATATACAACCAGTGAGACACGACATGCTGACCCGCTCCTTTCCTGAATTCATCTGTATCTGTGACAAATCTCAGAACACCCTGCATTTATACAGCTCTCAGGGTATGCTGGGAGTTGTAGTCTCTGAGAGGACAACCCTGTAATAAATCATTGTGTGCAGAAGCTCCTGGTGGCTGCAATCTGTGGGTGACAACCATCAGCCCTGAAGGTCCAGCAATACATCTGTCTACAGCGGCAGCTATCATAGGATTGTACTACTGTACTACAACTCCCAGCATATCCTGAGAGCTGCAGACTGTCAGTACATGCTGGGAGTTGTAGTGCCTGCAGCTGTTGTAGTTGGGTCCTATACACTAAATGCTTTGTGGCATATAAGAATACATAGATCTGTGGGGGCTCAGTGCAGGGAAGTGACCCCAGAACATCACTAATAGGGGATAGAACAAAAACATCTCCCCCCTATATCTTATTAGTGATGTTCTGGGGTCACTTCCCTACACTGAGCCTCCACAGATCTATGTATTCTTATATGCCACAAAGCATCCAGTGTATGATGCACCTAAGACCCAACTACAGCAGCTGCAGGCACTACAACTCCCAGCATATCCTGAGGGCTGCAGACTGTTCTGGGAGTTGTAGTGCCTGCAGCTGTTGTAGTTGGGTCCTGGAGGCGTTATGGGAAATCAGAATACAGAGATCTGTGGGGGCTCAGTGCAGGGACGTGACCCCAGAACATCACTAATAGGGATAGGGGGAGATGTTTTTGTTCTATCCCCTATTAGTGCTGTTCTGGGGTCACTTCCACACACTGAGCCCCCACAGATCTATGTATTCTGATCTCCCACAAAGCCTCCAGTGTATAATGCACCTAGGCTGGGGGTTAGAGGGAGAAGCTGGGGGTCAGGGGGAGGGGCTGGGAGGCAGGGGAGTAGCTGGGCATTCAGGGGGAGAGGCTGGGGGTCAGGGGGAGGGGCTGGGAGGCAGGGGAGTAGCTGGGCATTCAGGGGGAGAGGCTGGGTGCAGGGGGAGAGGCTGGGGGTCAGAGGGAGGGGCTGGGAGGCAAGGGAATAGCTGAGAATGCAGGGGGGAGAGGCTGGGGACCAGGAGAGAGGCTGGTGGGCAGGGGGAGCAGCTCGGGTCAGGGGAGAGGCTGAGGGTTAGGGGGAGAGGCTGGGGGAGCAGGGGAGAGTCTGGGGGGTAGAAGGGGAGTCTGGGGGGGCAGGGGAGAGGTTTGGGTCGGGGGGAGAGGCTGGGGTGGCAGGGGAGAGGCTGGGGGGGGCAGGGGAGAGGCTGAGGGTTAGAGGGAGAGGCTGAGGGTTAGGGGGAGAGGCTGATGGTTAGGGGGAGAGGCTGGGGGTAGGGGGAGAGGCTGGGGGGATAGGGGGAGAGGCTGGGGGGGGCGGGGAGAGGCTGGGGTCAGGGGAGAGGCTGGGGTCAGGGGGAGAGGCTGGGGTCAGGGAGAGGCTGAGGGGGCCGGGGGGCGGGCAGACGCTGGGGGGCACAGGGGGAGAGGCTGGGGGGTAGACGGGGCGGCCAGGAGAAGGATGGGCAGGCAGGCTGGTTCCCTCACCCCATGCAGCGGCGAGGTTCGGGGTCCGGGGTGCGGGGCCGGGGGTGAGCTTCTGGCACACACAGTCTGACAGAGGCCGGAAGCTCACAGCTGCAGCCCCACGGTCCCAGATCTTCTCTCCTGCTCGGCGATGACGTCACATCGAGGCACGAGGCTCGATGACGAGGCACCGGACCTGCATGGGGGAGGGAACCAGCCTGCCTGCCCATCCTGCTCCTGCTCCCGTGCGCTCCGTCAACCACGGGTGCCTAGTGGCAAATACGGCACTGGTGATATATATGACACATGGACATGCTGATACCTCTAGTTCTCCTGTATATAGCTCTTGCAGTGATAGATAGAGATTATCTATCTATCTATCTATCTATCTATCACTGCAAGAGCTGTATACAGGAGAACTAGTGGTATCAGCATGTCCATGTGTTAGATATATCACTGCAGGAGCTGTATACAGGAGAACTAGAGGTCTCAGCATGTCCATGTTCTGTATATATCACTGCGGTAGTTGTATACAGGAGAACAAGAACCTCTAGTCCTGTATACAGCTCCTGCTATGTGTATTTAACATGGACTGGTGCTTCTAGTTCTCCTGTATACAGCTCCTGCAGTGATATATATATATATATATATATATATATATATATATATATATATATATATATATATTGTAGGGATCTTCCCGGGGGAATGGTGTGTTAGGACACAGTTCAGGCAGCAAACTTGGACTTAAAACCGCTTTGGTGTTTATTTGTAGCACAAACGGTCCATCAACATAAATACAGCAACCCCGTGCATTGATAATAAAAAAAAACAAAAAGGTCTTGCCCGTCTGGGCACTTACTAACACAGGTCACCTATCTGTCATTTCCATAGGCGGTATCGTGGAGTGTGAATAGGCCCCAGCAGTTATAGAACTCCTTGCTCCCAGGAAACACAGCATGCAGGCTGTTCACCCTGGCTGAGAGCAATTCCCTCTAGCTCTGTGGAGCTTTTACCTGCTGCAGGCTTAACAAGGCACACCTGCCTGCAACACCCGAACTGGACCGGGGGAGGGGAATGGCAGGTCCCACTACCAACCTACCCACCATTCCAGTAAATCCAGGCCCGGAACATGGAAAAAACCCTCAGCAGCATAACACTGCTGAGTGACAGATCTCACCTGGATTCACCATCTCACCATATGCCTTAGCCTGGGTGAGATGTACCTCCCCTCAAATACTTCTCCAGTGACATGTCTACATATCCCCCCCCCCCTCTTTTTCAGACCGGAGGGCTGAGCATTTTGTCCCCACAGGCAGTGTACCCTTGATAGGGCATCAGCATTTGCCTGTAACTTTCCTGGCCTGTGTTCCACCGTGAAATTAAAGTTTTGGAGGGACAGAAACCATCTAGTTACCCTCGCATTTTTCTCCTTGTTAACCTTCATCCATGTTAGGGGGGCATGGTCGGTCACTAGCTTAAATTTTCTGCCTAGCAGGTAGTACCTCAGGGACTCTAGGGCCCATTTCACTGCCAGACACTCTCGCTCAACAATGGCGTAGTTTTTCTCGGCCGGGGATAGCTTTCTGCTCAAGTACATCACCGGATGCTCCTCGCCATTCACGACCTGCGAGAGGACGGCACCTAACCCTGTATTAGAGGCATCTGTCTGGACCAGAAATTCTTGCCTAAAGTCAGGGGTAACTAGCACAGGTTGTTGACACAAGGCAGATTTAAGGCTTTGAAAAGCCTTCTCGGCCTCTGGAGTCCATGTCACCATTGCGGACTTCGCACCCTTTGTCAGGTCAGTTAGCGGGGCTGCAACTGTGGCAAAGTTTGGCACAAACCTACGGTAATAGCCCGTAATACCCAGGAAAGCTCTGACCTGTTTCTTTGTGAGGGGTTTGGGCCAATTCTGTATTGCCTCAATTTTATTTAGTTGTGGTTTCACTAACCCCCTCCCAATAATGTATCCCAGGTATTTGGCCTCCTCTAAGGCTAGTGCACACTTCTCTGCATTAATGGTTAACCCCGCATCACTTATGGCATCTAACACCGCCTGGACCTTACAGAGGTGACTTTCCCAATCAGGGCTAAAAATGACCACATCATCGAGGTAGGCAGCCGAGTAATCCCGATGTGGTCGCAGGATCAAGTCCATCAACCTCTGAAAAGTGGCAGGGGCTCCATGTAACCCGAATGGCATCACTACGTATTGGAAGAGCCCATCAGGGGTGGAGAATGCAGTCTTCTCTCTAGCCTCAGGAGTGAGGGGGATCTGCCAGTAGCCCTTTGTGAGATCGAGGGTGGTTATGTACCTGGCACTACCCATTCTCTCAATCAACTCATCCACCCTGGGCATGGGGTACGCATCGAACTTGGAGATCTCATTTAACTTTCTAAAGTCATTACAGAACCTCCAAGTTCCATTGGGCTTTGGGATTAACACAATCGGGCTGGACCACTCGCTCTGGAACACCTCAATGACTCCTAGGTCAAGCATACGTTTTACCTCAGAGGATACCGCCTCCCTCCGTGCTTCTGGTATCCTATAGGGCTTAAGGTTTACTCTGCTTCTAGGCTCAGTTTCAATGTGATGGTGAATGAGATGCGTACACCCTGGTAGGTCAGAAATCTTGTCTTTATTTTTCTGCAAAAACTCTTTAGTCTCCTGCTTCTGTGACACTGATAGAGTATCACCAATCTTGACCGGAGGGATTGGTTGTGACAAATGATTAACAAAGTTTGTCGCCACCAAGGATTCCCTGTCTTTCCAGGGTTTGATCAAGTTTATGTGATAAACTTGGAAAGGCTTCCTTCTACCTGGTTGGTGTACCTTGTAGTTTACCTCACTGACCTTCTCTACAATTTCATAGGGACCCTGCCACTTTGCTAAGAATTTACTTTCTACAGTGGGAACAAGAATGAGTACCCGGTCACCTGGGCTAAATGTCCTGATTCTGGCAGAACGATTGTAAATTCTGCTTTGGCCCTCTTGCGCCCTCTGGAGGTGTTCCCTTACTAGGGGCATTACAGTGGCTATACGGTCCTGCATTTGTGCTACATGCTCTATAACACTCTTGTATGGGGTGGACTCACTTTCCCATGTCTCTTTCGCTATATCCAACAAACCCCTAGGGTGACGACCATAGACCAACTCGAAGGGAGAGAACCCTGTGGACGCTTGGGGTACTTCCCTAATAGAAAACATCAGGTAAGGAAGTAAGTGATCCCAATCCCGACCATCTTTTTCCACTACTTTCTTTAACATATGTTTTAGGGTTTTATTAAACCTCTCCACTAATCCATCTGTCTGGGGATGATATACAGAGGTACGAAGGTGTGAGATTTTAAACAGTTTGCATACATCCTGCATCACCTTTGACATAAACGGAGTACCTTGGTCGGTCAAGATTTCTTTGGGGATCCCCACCCTGGAAAACATATAAAACAACTCACGGGCAATTGTTTTAGATGCAGTGTTTCTTAGGGGTACAGCCTCAGGATAGCGGGTTGCGTAGTCTAAGACCACCAAAATGTACTGGTGTCCCCTTGCCGACTTTACAATGGGACCCACCAAGTCCATTGCAATGCGGTCAAAAGGTACCTCTATGATGGGGAGCGAAACCAAAGGACTGCGGAAATGCGACACTGGGGCGCTAAGCTGACATGTGGGGCACGACTCGCAGTAATTTTTTATGTCAGCATAAATCGCAGGCCAAAAAAACCTCTGGAGGACTCTCTCCTGTGTTTTATCTGTCCCCAAGTGGCCCCCAAGGACATGATTATGGGCCATGTCGAGTACCTGACGCCGGTACGACTTAGGCACCAGAAGCTGTTCCACAACCTCATCATTAATCTTAGTGACTCTATAGAAGAGATCATTAGTCACAGAAAAATGTGGAAATTTTTTCTCAGCTTCTGGCTCCTGAGGTACCCCATTCATAACAGTGACCTGCTCTCTCGCATTTTTGAGAGTGGGGTCCTGTAATTGTGCAGTACCAAAATTATCTCTAGACACCTCTAAGTCGGGAACATTCTGGTCAGTGGGAGGAGCCTCTTCCTCACCAGCCAGGACCTGCAAAGGAAAAGCATTTTCATCCTGTACATTTTTATCATTTACCATTGGTAATGCAATAGACTTAGGGGTATCCTCACTCCTTTCAGGGGATTGTTGTTTTCCCCATAGAGCCCAGAACAATGGAAAATCACGCCCCAATATCACATTATGCATAAGGTTTTTAACCACACCCACTTCATATTGTACAGTGCCTAGTTCAGTCCCGACATTAGCCAGTACTATAGTGTAAACCTTTGTATCGCCATGTATGCAGACCACACTCATATGTCTTTTTGGCACAAAGTCCCCAGTCACCAGGCTGGCATGCACCAAGGTGACAAGGCTTCCTGAGTCCAGCAACGCCTTAACAGGGAAGTCATTGACAGTAATGTTGCAGACTTGTGGTTCAGTCTCTAGTCCAGGGACTGCAACACATGACGGCTCCGCAAATAGCGACTGACGCCGGCTAGCGTCACACTCCATGGGCTCAGTGGTAAGAGGGCAATGGGCAGACACCTGTCCCGTCTCATGGCATCTCCAACACTGGATAGGGCCTGGTCTCCTTGGCAGGGAGTCCTTTTTAGGGCCACTTAGCCACCGGGGACCATCACTAGTCTTTTGCCCCTGAGACACCTCCTGAGCGCTCTTCCCTCTATCAGCACCCCTCCACACTCCCCCAATAGATGGAAGTCTCTTACCAGATGATGGCACAGATCTGGCACTCCGGGGAGGTGACGGTGCTGCAGGAACATCACGGAGGTAGTCCTCGGTCGCCTGGAACCTCTCCACAAGGCTGACGAGTTCGTCGGCACTCCTAGGGTCACCTTGTCCTACCCAGCGTTGTAGATCAGCAGGAAGGGCACGGAGGTAGCGATCCATCACGACCCTCTCTAGGATCTGGGCAGGAGTAGAGGTGTCTGGCTCCAACCACTTTCTTGCCAAATGGATCAGGTCGTACATCTGGGACCTCGCTGATTTGTCCAGACTGTAGCTCCAGTTGCGGACCCTCCGGGCACGGACAGCAGCAGTAACTCCTAGTCGGGCAAGTATCTCCGCTCTTAGCCGAGGATAGTCTTTGACCTCTTGCTCACTGAGGTCATAATAGGCCTTTTGAGGTTCGCCTGTTAAATAGGGCGCAATCACTTCTGCCCACTCAGTGGAGGGTAACTTCTCTCGCTCAGCCACCCGCTCAAAGACAGTTAAGTAGGCCTCAATATCATCATCAGCAGTCATCTTTTGCAGCGCTCGCTGCACGGCTCTTTTCATAGACAAGGTCTCTGGCGCGGCTGCGGCCACCAGCTGGGGATTAGCACCTGCAGACGCCTCCTGCTTTGCGATTAGGTGCTCAATAAGTTTCTGTTGTTGAGCCATCGCTTGCTGATGTGCAGCCATTGTCTGTTCATGGCGCAGGTTAGCATCTGTTAGAGCCTGTTGTTGCAGCCTATTAGCCTGCTCATGGCGCAGGTTAGCGTCTGTCAGAGCCTGTTGTTGCTGCAAACTCACTTGCATTAACTGCTTCATTATCTCCTCCATGTTGCTTGGCTGCTTTTGGAGTGAAGCAGCAGCCTTCACCCAGGACATAAGCAGCTGTAGCCAAGTTGATGCACACCGTTGCCCCTAGCAACCGTTTTGCCCGCTCCGCAGCACCAATTGTAGGGATCTTCCCGGGGGATGGTGTGTTAGGACACAGTTCAGGCAGCAAACTTGGACTTAAAACCGCTTTGGTGTTTATTTGTAGCACAAACGGTCCATCAACATAAATACAGCAACCCCGTGCATTGATAATAAAACAAAACAAAAAGGTCTTGCCCGTCTGGGCACTTACTAACACAGGTCACCTATCTGTCACTTCCATAGGCGGTATCGTGGAGTGTGAATAGGCCCCAGCAGTTATAGAACTCCTTGCTCCCAGGAAACACAGCATGCAGGCTGTTCACCCTGGCTGAGAGCAATCTCCTCTAGCTCTGTGGAGCTTTTACCTGCTGCAGGCTTAACAAGGCACACCTGCCTGCAACACCCGAACTGGACCGGGGGAGGGGAATGGCAGGTCCCACTACCAACCTACCCACCATTCCAGTAAATCCAGGCCCGGAACATGGAAAAAACCCTCAGCAGCATAACACTGCTGAGTGACAGATCTCACCTGGATTCACCATCTCACCATATGCCTTAGCCTGGGTGAGATGTACCTCCCCTCAAATACTTCTCCAGTGACATGTCTACAATATATATATATATATATATATATATATATATATATATATATATATATCACATAGACATGCTGGTGCTTCTAGTCTAGAGGTCTCAGCATGTTCAATGAAAGGTCCTGCATCCCCCATAGGTGCAACAGCTACTCAGCAGCTGTAGGAAAGTTTTCTGCAGAGAAACATGTGCCCGGAACTCCAGTATGTACCGCTGCCCCCTAGCTGTCCTATGCGGGCCTCTAGGGGCCCAGTCCCCTCTGTTACTACACTTTTTTTTCTGACAGCATCAGACGGTACTGGGCCCCTAGAGGCGCTTCGGCCCCCGGCACTTGCCCTAGTCGGCCGGGTGCTGACGCCGGCCCTGGCCCCCATCACCCCATCCTGCTTAGTTTCTCCTGCTCCCTTATGCTGAATATCTTCAGTATAGGATAGTATAGGGAATCTAAATGAAAAACTGTGCAGTAGGGGGAATTATAACTCCTGAGAAAGCAGATTAAAATGTATATAGCGGGATGCAGTGTATACTGAGCAAGCCTGAGAGCACTATGGGTAATGCCATTATTTGTTTCTACAAAAGGACAGGGAACTGTCATATACAGGAATTAGTATAAATATATTAGTATTGAAGGGTATTTTGCAAATAATGGCAAGCATAGATGGCCTAAGATGATTTAAGTAATGGAAAAAGTAATACAGTACATTTTTTTGACAATATAAAAAATGCTTCATGGTTTATGTTCCATAAAAATCAAAAATAAAAAACACCCCTTTTCCCATTTTCAAAGCAAAAAAATTAAAAATAAAATAAAAAAATAAAAAACACAAAGTAGGATTATATGTCAATTATATTTAGTATTTATCGCATGGTGAACACCATTATATTAAAGAGTCACTTTTGCGAGAAATAGACAGGGTTCAGATCGCAAGTCGTTTTGCAATATAAGTTTTCTGGGTGACATTTATCAAGATTGGTGTCTTAAAATCCCGCCCCCTGTCCCTGCTCTTGGTGCTGGCATTAGGCAACAAATCTACATCTGCTCGGGAGCAGGTACATATTTGTGCCATGATTTATACCTGTCAGCAAATGTAAATCGTGAAAAATCAGGTGTGGGAGAAGGCCACATTTCCTACCCACCTTGCCAATCCCCCCTCTGCCACCCATCAGGCGAGAGGGTTATATGGCTGGTGTACACCATGGAAAAAGGGCAAATCTGCTTCTTTTCCCTGACATATGCCAGGAGCGCATTTTAATAAATGTCTCCTCTATGTTTAAATCAACATGTCCACAGCACGTCCACATTCAGTAGCAGAGAATCCTGGGATTGCTCACATTGTATGGTCAGCTCTGTCAAACATCATCTCTGTAACCACACAGTGACATTATACTGACAGAATTGTTACATAACAAAGAGTATTGTCTCCTGGTAAGCTGCAGAGCTGATAATATAATTAGCAAAAGGTTATATAAGTAGCCTAAGTTAATTGCCCTAAGTTGATAAACCACCTGCATGATAAACAGGAGACTTTCCTTGCATAACCGCACAAAGAACTGGGACTTCCTGTGCTTTTTTTTTTTTTTTTAACAAAACAAAGGCCAAATATTGGCATGGACCACAGTTTGGCCATATGTATGACAATGATTTAACGGAAAATTCCAGGCCTGCTTAGCCAGTCAGTGGCTGTAGCGGGGTCCTGTCTCTGTCACTGACTGGCTGAGCAGGAATGGAACAATATGTCCCAACTCTCCTCTTAAACCAGGAAGGAGTTGGGGTTTGAAGAATCAATATGCAGGCACCAGAGCTGGAGCCGCAGAGGTAAGTGCATGTTATTTTTTTTTATCCTCCTCCGCACTTTTGAAAAAATCTCCCTGCCTCTACACTTCGCTTTAAACATAGAAAACATGAAAAAATAAAGTGATTATGTTGCAAAACTGCTTTAGATCACAACTAGGGATGGTCCGAACCTGCCGAGGCAGCAGATTCTCGCTGTCTGCCCGCTCTGTGGAGTGGGCGGATACAGCGGGAGGAACATCTGGAAAACTGGGATACAGCCTATGGCTATGGCTGTATCCCAGTTTTCCAGGCGGTCCTGCCGTTGGATCTGCCCGCTGCACGGAGCGGGCAGACAGCGGGAATCATTACCGAGGGTTCAGGTTCGTACGAACCCGAACCGAACTCGGTTCGGACCATCCCTAATCACAACTCCTGTTGATGTAAAAAAAAAAGTTAGCTTAAGGTACGCTTTAGTGCTGCTATATAGTTAGATGAAAAGAGTGGTGGGTTGGGTTGTTAAAGTCTTGTGAACAGCCCGGAATCTTGGGTACATTCAATCCATATAATCCCCCCTTAAACGGGAACTCCGGATAAGAAAAACTTTTCTACTAAAAGTCCAGTAAAAGTTATATAGATGTGTCTATACAATGTATTACCATATCTGTGCAGTTCTGCCACACTGGTAGCTGATAGAAATCCAGGAAGTAAAGGAAAATGGCCCCTGTGCCAATTCACATTGTTTCCTGCTCCTTCTGCTATCCCTCCTTAGGAGACAAATCTTCCATGCCTCTGTCTCACATTGTGTGTTTGCTGAGTGCAGGCTGATGATGCAGACAGGGGGCAGGGAGTAATATCACACGAGGCTTGGCTGGAACCCCAACCCCCTGAGTGATTCACCATCTCTGAATGGCCAGAAGCAGGTGCAGCACTAATTTTACTGATTGGGATGGGTAGGGGACTGTGATGATTAGCTGAATGAAAGCATTGCATTCTGGGAACTGCTCAACTAGGAGGGACAGAAACACAATACAGAACACCCCCCCCCCCAAACAAATGGATTTTTGGTAGTTTCAAAACTGCCATAGACAGGTAAGTAATGCTATACGTTTCTGCATAAGTTTCATTTTTTTTTTTAACCTCTACCTGGAGTTCCCCTTTAACTAAAGAAAAAAGAAATGAAAAATAAATCCTTACCTGTACTGTTGGTAAATTCTCCTTCTGGACATGGGGCGCAGTCATAGCAGCAGATGTGATATCCTTCCCTGATAACCTTCCTGGTTCCTGGCCGACAGGGGTCATTACATCGGCCTTTTGGCATCTAAATAAAGTATATATTGTCTGAATACCTTCCTGTATATGATGGAATTTTTGTGTTATTCTATCTACCTAAAACAATGGTGTCCAACCTGCAGCCCAGGATCACGATGAATGTAGCCCAGGACAAAAGTGTAAGCTCAATTACATTATGATGAAATGTCGTGTTCTCTGGAGTCATTCAGTGTCTATCCCCCTGAACCTCCCCCTGTACATGGGCGTAGACTGAAACGTATGCTTCTACTGTATGTTCCTTATTTGTTAGTGAATGTTTGTCGAACACGAAACCAAACCGATCACGATAATTATTTATTATGTTCGTGTTTGGGATCTTAACCGAACATTGGGATCACTGTATGGCTATGTCCACACAACGTTTTTTCATCTCCGTTTAAAATGAAATCCGTCATTTTGAGTCTAAAATAACGGACGTCATTTAGCAGCCTGGCATCCCCTTAGTGCAATGACGTCTGTTGGTACATTATTCTAGTTTGGGTTACTTATTGGCCTTTGGATGTGTCTTAATTGAAAAGTCCATTGAATTTAATAGTAAAAACGGAGAAAGAACGGTGACAAAAGTAAAACTGTGTTCGAACAACTAATAAAAAACGTACGCTTTTTGCAAAAGACGTCTGAAAATGACGTCCGTCATTATTTTGACGTCCGTGGTAAAAACGTCTGTTATTCAAAACGTGTGCATTGGACGTCCGTCTTCCCATTGATTTCAATGCATTGCATTGCAGTCAGTGAAATCGCGGTAAAAACGGCCGTTATTTTAAATTGCTAAGGGGGACCCCTATTCTCTATTTTTGATGTTGTGTGAACATAGCCTTCCTGTTCTCCGATCTTAAAGTGTACCTGTTGTTATAACTTTCAAAACCTAAACAATAGATGTGATATAAAGCAAGTTGCAATTAACATCCATTATTTATTTATTTCGTTATCGTGGTAAACACAGCACTTCCTGTGTCCTGACTCCCAGGTCATCTGAGCGCTCACAGATAGAAGGCAGTCATGTGATTGATGGACACATTGAGCCGTGACTCTGTACTGGCCGGGAATTCCTGTGTCTAGTTTCTTTTTTTCAACCAGCACAAGACTAAGAAGCTTCAGCAGGCTGGACCTGGATTCTGGTAAGTATGGCTTTGTTTTACAACTTGATAACAAAAAATAGGAATAAGAATATTGAATATAAATTGCAAACTTGCTTTATTTCACAATAATGTTGATTTAGAATTTGAAAGTTATAACGACAGTGACAGTGTAAAACTTGTCAGTTTTGAAACGAGGTGTCAGCTCGGGGCTTGTGCAGATTTTGACTAAAGATGAGCGAATCAGCCGGATTTCTGGTTCGTATGAAACGCCGTAAGGCATACATCGTAAGGAACGCCTGGAAAACTGGGATACAGCCATTGGCATTCGCTGTATCCCAGTTTTCCAGGCGTTCCTTACGATGTATCCGCCCGCTGCAGGGAGGGAACAGGCAGCGGGAGTCAGCCGCCGAGATTTCTGATTCATACAAACCAGAAATCCGACTGATTCGCTCATCTCTAATTTTCACAATTATTTAAGCCTACAGGCATAAATCATGGTAAATGAGGACAAGGAGGAGTTCTGGTTACTAAAAGTGCCTGAGTTGCTAAAAGTTACTGCCTGATGCTCTTTTTGTATTCTGAACACCTGAGCAGCACAAGGTTCTCAGTCAAGCATTTAGCTTTATCGAGGACCCCAATGCTTGACCAAGCACCATGCTCCACCGAGAATGCTTGAGCAACACAATTTACTAATAATTCTAATCCAGAATTAGCTACATTTCATCTGGTTACAGAAATAGATGGGCGAGATACAAAAAGGAGGAATAGACATGAATCTCCTCCTGTCCATGCCTGTGTACTTAGGACTGTAGCTTCTAGGAGGATGGGCTGCATCATACAGAATGAGATGTGGGATATTTGCACACGATAATTCTTCGTATACCTGTGTTACGCTCCGTCCTCCTTTCTTCTGCCTTGTCTTCTCACTGTGTCATAAAATGTTTTATGAAAGGGAGATGAGGTAAGGAGGTAAAGTAGGAGGGAGGCAAAGTATATGCTAGAGTGACAGAAAGGATGCTGGGACGCAGCACTTTAGTATATACTTTGTATCTGTGCTGTTAAATAGAGGTTTATGGGGGTAAATAGACTTATGTATTAGAATCTGTATAACATACCACATTATGTTTCCATGTTATCCTTGATGGTGTAATATTGAGCTGAGAATGTACGGCATCAAACTCTCCGACAAGTGTCTGTATATCAATCACGTCTGATTCAGATTTTATGGATTGCCAATTTATCAAATTCAGTGGTGTTACCCATTCTCCATTCTCAAGGAGACCTATGCGGTCTAGGAAATTAGTTTTTCTTATGTTCTCTGCCAACTATCAAAGAAAACAATAATTATCATATCATACAAAGAACATGTAATGGAAATATTTAGTACAGGCATGACTGGGGTACTGTCAAGTTCCTTCTTGTTTTACCCATACCTTTTAATAAACACACCACTCTGGCTTGGATTTAAATTGGCCACAGCAGTCACTTTATTAACATAAATATAACATGTCATTACATGATCCAACCCCAGAAATACAACCATGGGAAGTGGTCCTCAAAGCCCCAAAACCATGGCGGTCACTTTTCACTAACCACTTTCACCCAGTTTCACCCGGAGCCGGTTCTCACAAGCTCAGAGGCACCTAACTTAACACCTGTATGCCCTCAGTACTTCTATCATACTGTAGAGTGGCCTACAGGCCCTTAACCCAACCCAAAGTTAAAGGAGAAGTCCGCCAAAAATATTTCTTAAAGTATTGTATATTGCCCCCCAAAAGTTATACAAATCACCAATATACACTTATTACGGGAAATGCAAATAATGCGTTTTTTTCCCTGCACTTACTACTGCATCAAGGCTTCACTTCCTGAATAAAATGGTGATGTCACGAACCGACTCTCAGAGCTGTGCGGGCTGTGGCTGCTGGAGAAGATGATGGCAGAGGGACACTGAGGGACACAGGGCACTGGAGGGACACTGAGCATCCCTCTGCCATCATCCTCTCCAGCAGCCACAGCCCGCACAGCTCTGGGAATCGGGTCGTGACATCGCCATTTTATTCAGGAAGTTAAGCCTTGGTGCAGTAGTAAGTGCAGGGAAAAAAACACTTTATGTGTTTTTTCTGTAATACGTTTTTATTGGTAATTTGTATAACTTTTGAGGGGCAATACAATACTTTAATAAAAATTTTCACTGGATGATAAGGCTAGGGGGATGTGATTTTACCTTTTTTCACCATAGCTGTATGACTACACACACATAAATATATATATATATATATATATATATATATATATATATATATATATATGTATATATATATATATATATATATATATATATATATATATATATATATCTAAATCACTGCCTCATTTATGCCTTATTAACATTTGTCAACACCTTATATTTTATCTGACTATAAAATGTGATTACCATAATAAAACGTGGCCATTATTATCCAGGCTTATAATCCTGATACATTGTCTTATCTGTGTCTGTGATTTATAAGTGACGAGTTGGTGATACTGCAGGTTACAGCTCTAGCTATCAAATGGGAACCATCCACCCTGGGAGGATCTGGCTCCATAGAGTCAGATCAAAATCTAAATTTAGACTTCTCACGGGACTTCTCCTTTAACCCTTAGAGGACCCGGCCAATTTCAGTTTTTGCGTTTTCGTTTTTTCCTCCTTGTGCTTAAAAGGCCATAGCACTTGCATTTTTTTCACGTAGAAACCCACATGAGCCCTTATTTTTTGTGCCACTAATTGTACTTTGCAATTACAGGCAGAATTTTTTCATAAAATACACTGCGAAACCAGAAAAAAATTCAAAGTGTGGTGAAATTGAAAAAAAAAAAAAAGAAGGTTTTTTTATTTGGGCGGTATTTGTTTTTTTTGTTTGCCCTGGGGTAAAACTGACTTATTATACATGTTCCTCAAGTCATTACGATTACATCGATATGTAACATGTATAACTTTCATTGTATCTGATGGCCTGTAAAAAATTCAAACCATTGTTAACAAATATATGTTCCTAAAAATCGCTTCATTCCCAGGCTTATAGCGCTTTTATCCTTTGGTCTATGGGGCTGTGTCAGGTGTCATTTTTTGCGCCATGATGTGTTCTTTCTATCGGTACCTTGATTGCGCATATGCGGCTTTTTGATCGCTTTTTATTACAATTTTTTGCACTTTGGGATTTTTTTGCGCTTACACCATTTACCGTGCAAGATCGGAAATGTGATAAATTAATAGTTCGGTCGATTGCGCACGCGGCGATACCAAACATGTTTGTTTATTTATTTGTTTATTTTTATTTGTAACATGGGAAAAGAGGGGTAATTCTGACTTTTATTAGGGGAGGGGACTTTTTATTAATAATAACACTTTTATTTTTACTTTTACACTTATACTAGAAGCCCCCCTGGGGGACTTCTAGTATAAGTGCACTGATCTCTCATTGAGATCTATGCTGCATAGATATGCAGCACAGATCGATGAGATAGGTACATCAATTTCTCCAGCTGCTGCAGCCGGAAGCAATCGAGTGCCGAGCCGGGATCAGCGCCATTACGGCGCTGACCCCGGACAAGGTAAGATGTATGGATCGCTCCTCCGGGACGTTGTCTCCACTAGACACCAGGGAAGTGCTGCAGTAAGTAATCAGATGCAGCTGTCAAATTTGACAGCTGCATCCGATTACTTTATTAGCAGGCACGGAGATCGGACCGTGCCCGCTAATAGCCGCGGTCCCGGGCTACGAGTGGCACTCGGGACCGTGGCGGTTCAGAGTGCGGCCCCGCTCTGAACACGTGGAGGCGGCCCTGGACGTACGGGTACGTCCAGGGTTGCCTAGGAATTAAATGCTTGATGAGGCAAATAATTTCAGGGGTAGGTAGGTTGACAAGCAATCTCTCCAAGTATCTGGATCTGATCCTGCAGCCATATGTACAGAATCTGGAGAGTTTTCTGATGCAATCGAAAAACCTAATATCCATCCTAAGAGGGATAACATGAGAGGCAGGGATGTCTTTGGTCACTATTGATGTTTTGGCCCTGTACACCATCATACATCATAATCTTGGGGTCCAATGTGGGAAGGAATTTCTGGACCAGGATGAACAAGTCCCAGTGGGACAAACAAAGTTCCTAGTAACATAGTAACATAGTAAATAAGGTTGAAAGAAGACAAGAGTCCATCAGGTCCAATCCAGGGAAACCCTACTGTGTTGATCCAGGGAAGGCAAAAACCCCTACGAGGCAGACGACAACCACCCACCACAGGGAGAAAACTCCCCCCAATGGCAACCAGAACTATCCCTGGACCAACGTATCACCGGAAATCTAATGCCCATAACTTGTAATATTATATTGTTCAAGAAAAGCATCCAGGCCTCCCTTGAACTTATTTAATGAATTGGCCATGACAACATCATGTGGCAGAGAGTTCCACAGCCTTACCGCTCGTACAGTAAAAAACATGCGTCGATGCTGATGATAAAATCTTCTTTCCTCTAGACGTAGAGGATGCCCCCTTGTCATGGTTACAGACCTAGGAGTAAAAAGACCACTACAAAGATCTGTGTACTGTCCATTCATATATTTGTACATTGTGATCAGATCGCCCCTAAGACGTCTTTTTTCTAGCATAAAAAACCCCAAGCTTGATAACCTGTGCTGGTACTGTAACCCACCCATTCCCTTAATGACCTTTGTTGCCCTCCTCTGCACCCGCTCCAATTCAGCTGTGTCCTTCTTATATACCGGTACCCAAAACTGTATTCCATGTGTGGTCTGACCAGTGATTTATAAAGAGGCAAAACTATGTTCTCATCTTTAGCATCTATACCTCTTTTGATGCATCCCATTATTTTATTAGCCTTGGCAGCTGCTGCCTGGCACTGATCACTAAAGTTGAGTTTACTGTCCACCAATACCCCCAGGTCCTTTTCGGAAGTAGTTTTACCCAGTGTTTTATTATTTAGCACGTAACTGTATTTATTATTTCTATGGCCCAAGTGCATAACCTTACATTTATCCACATTAAACTTCTTTTGCCATTTCACCGCCCAAGCCTCTAGCTTCTCTAAATCCCTCTGTAATATGATATTATCCTCCTCTGTGGTGATAACTTTACCCAGTTTAGTATCATCTGCAAAAATGGAGATTCTGCTCTGTAGCCCCTCAACAAGATCATTAATAAAAATATTGAAGCTTTAGAATTCATACTGAAAAACTTTTTTAAGTATGATGGTGTCACCTACTGTAGCATCAGATCCTGGACACAGCCATGGGTATGTGGGTGGCACCGTTGTACACAAATCTTTTTATGGGGGTGTTTGAAAACACACATATCAAGTCCTGTCCCCTTTTTAAAACACATGTTTTGTTCTACAAGAGATATATAGATGATTTGTTTTTCCTGTGGAGGGCTGATCCAAATATGATTAGTGATTTTGTACACTATATTAATAACACATGGGGCATTCAACTAACCCCTAACCACTCCAAGACGCAGATTGAATTTCTGGACTTATCAATTGGTCATAAAATGGACGAGATCATCACGTCAACGTTCTTCAAGGAGGTAGACTCTAATAGCTACCTATCCTTTAAGAGCAGCCATCTGAAAAAATGGAAGACAAATGTCCCCTACAGCCAATATAAACTCAATCGGAAGAACTGTACGGAGGACTTTACATTCAAGAAATAAGCAAGTATACTGAAGAAAAGGTTTACAGCAAAAAGTTACCCCAAGACGATGCTGCATAATGCATATCAAAGAACATGTCAACTCTCCCAAGACATCTGTCTAAGTAGAAGTGTAAAGGCTCCAGAACAGCAGGAAAAAAGTAGAGTTAACCGTCATCACCCGATATAGTAGATTGAATTAGCACATACAGAGGATCCTACAAAAAACACTGGCACCTCTTAAAAGTAGATCCCTATATATGTCCCCTACTCTCGGATAGACCTTTGATCACCTACAGGAGGGCACCAAACATCAAAAATCTGGTTGCCCCCAGTAGTCTACATAGACACAGGGAAGGACGACCGCAAAACAAATCAGAGATCAGGCAGGGATAACAAAATGTAATCAGAAGAGATGTCTTTGCTGTTATTCCATCAAAGCAGGGACTACCGAGAATCGAAGCAACACAACCGGGCGGAGTTTTACCATCAAGCACTGACTAAATTGCAAATCCTGTTGTGTGATGTTGAAATACCCCTGTGGACTCAAACACGTGGGTCGCACCACTCAGCCCCTACACTGTCGGTTAAATGGACACAGGTTAAATGTGAAAAAAGGTTTCCCTAAGCATAGGGTCTCATGAAACACATAACTTTGATCCAACGTCATCTCCTAGATACATTTCTTAAGCAAAGTAAATAAAAAAAAAAGAAAAACACTACTCGAGTCTCCAGTCGCTCCCACGCTGCTGTGTGCCTCTGGATGCTTCCTGGTACAGACTGCTGGCCAATCTTATTGAGAAGTCTGTGCAATCTAGAAGTGAACGCTGATTGCTGGAGGCAGGTGTCTTTTTCTAGCCACTAGCAAAGTAGATTTTTTTATTTTTTTTTAATGAGATTCAGTAATGTCTACAAGTTGTTACTATTAGAGTATGTTACACTCACCTTGTATTTATATTCATGTATATTTGCATTGTTGCGTTTTCCATTTTTATTAAAAATTAAGTCCATATTATGCAGACTGTGTGCCATCATACCGACGGCAATGAATACTTGAAAAGGAACTGTGTCTGATGGATAATAGAAATGTTTGGTAAACAGTTTCTCTCCTGAACAGTTATGGAAAGGAAATGGATATAGCTTTGAAAAAAGGAAGTTTTTTGTTTTATTTTTGGAGAAGCAATGAAATGCTATCATCCAAAGCTCTTCTAGTAACGGGTCAGAAGGTCGATTAGATAATTGTACTTTAGAAATATATTCTTTAATTCCTGGAATATCGTACATGGAGACTGTAAACACTAAACTGCAGTTAGCAGGAGAACCCTCCCTGGTGCGTATAAGCTCATTTGGAAAGGACCAGGATTTCAGGAGTATAAGAGTCTTGTTGTTTAGAAATGGAGCTGCATGTATTAGAAACTTGATAGGAGTCATACTGTATGAGCCACAGATAATAATAACATCAGTAGAACAACTCTGCATGTCCAAAGGAACACTATATCTACTTTTCATTATAGATACCGAAACCTTGAATTCCACACAGATCTGATGAGCTGTGAATAGTTTGATTAGTTCTTGTAGCTCCCTCTGTCCACTGTCATCATCTGATGTGATGACCCCGACCCAGCTCCACTGGAAGCTTTCCAATAACTTCACCAATGCTTCATAGTGTATTGTGTCATCCGGAGCTGTTTGATGGAAATTTGGGTGAAGAGTTTTATCTCTTAGGAGAGGATCTGTGGTTCCATAACTGATCTAGGATAGAGAGAGGGGATGTAAAAATAATAAACAAAATCATACAAATTTATTTTATAGGTCTAAAGAAATTAAGTTCTGCAGTGGGAGCTCTCTCAGCCAATCACTGACTAAAGCGTGACAGCGCAGCAGCTACTGATTGGCTGATCCTGGTCCTCCAAACATTTGTAGATGGATTTCAAATGGGCTTGACATGTTGCAAACCTTTGGTAGCTTGTCAAGTTGCTTTCCCAAAGAAATGTTTGAGTAGATGCTAATATCAACACATTTATTATTTGATGTTTTTCTTGTTAAATGTTTATGAGTAATATCAGTTTACATGCACTTGTCTTTGACAGAATCAGCTCATGGGAGAACATACCTTAAAACAGGCCCCCCCGGCGAAAGAGCTGCTGGCAGCCATGTGGAGTTTGAAAAAACCACACCTGGAACTAACTCCTTTGGGCAATGGAGGATGACATTGCAAAGTGGCTGACCCCTTGGCATTTGCAGTTAGTCAACGTAGTGGCGGAAAACGGGCATAACATAATTTCCGCAAGAAACAAAGCTAACATGGACTGCAGGAACATCAGTTGATCTGCGATGTGCCAATGTGGTGAAACTCGTCTCTCCATATGTTGAATCGGCTGTACCAACAGAGATCAGCGGTGACTTCCTTGTCACGCATTCTTTTTTTTCTATAAATTCTTTTATTTAACAAACACCAATGGCAGGTCAGTAAAGGGGACGCAGCCCCGCAAACATAGCAGGTGCACAATAATAGTGTTTCGTAAACCGAGCAACATGACACTCGAGAAAAAAGGAACAAAAAGAGAAACTGTATAAATCTTGGTACAGCTGCAACTTGACACCGAGCTGTCTAGGAAAGGCACAATAAAGGCGTTGAGGCGTCCCATCACCGACCTTCAAACCCACTTTTTCTAACTTTTCCAAAGAGAAGAAAAGTACAGGAGATAGAGAGAAGAGATGAAGTGAATCCACTCCGGAGCCTGATATGACTCCAAGGAGCGAGACAAAGATAGGAGTAGAGAAGAAGAAGGAGAAGGGGGGAGGGGGGAAGGAAGAGCAAGGAACAAAGGGGTTGGACGGGGAAAAGAAGGTGGGGGGGGCAAAGAAGACAACAAAAGACAAGACAAAACATATAAGGGGAGACAAATGGCACGAGGAGAACCCCGGGGAGACTGCAGTCAAACCCACCTCAAACCGTAGGGGAAGCAGAGTCTCCGAGAAGCTCTGTATATTCCGAGGATTGTTGGAAGTCCATCCATGGAAGCCAAGTCCGGTAAAACCGAACATTTGAGTTCTGGAGGGAAGAAGTCAGGTCTTCCATTCTCATTACCTCATTCACCTTCCGAATCCAGAGAGAGATAGGGGCAGCCTTCATTCGTTTCCAATATAAGGGAATGCATGCTTGTGCTGTCATTACAAGAAAGCGAAGGATAGATCGGCGATATTTTTTGGTGGACATGTCACTATGATGAAGCAGGAAGAGCGCAGGCGTGAAGTCAATAGTGGCACTGGACACCTTTCAAGCCACTTCCTGCACTGTGTCCCAAAAAAGGGTGAGCGTGGGGCAAGACCAGAATATATGCAAGAACGAGCCCTCCGAACACCCGCATCTCCAACAGGTAGGATCGGCTTCGGGCCAGATCGAGTGCAATTTGACGGGGACCCTGTACCAGCGCAAGACTATTTTATAGCCAGCCTCTTGAAAACGTGAGCTAATGGAGCATTTATGTGCCAGAGTAAGGATATCTGTACGCTGGGCTGGGGTCAACGTCAACTGCATATCCTCTTCCCATTTGGTCAGGAACGGAGGGGGGTCCTGGTCGGGCGGCAACACCAACTCACTGTAAATTAGGGACAGGGAGTGTCGGAGAGGGCCGTCGCACAATGATTCAAAATAAGTCTTCGAGGAGGCTAGCTGGTTAGGGGGAGGCAGTGTGCGAAGGTAATGCACTAGCTGATTAATGCGCAAAGGTCCCAGGGGGACCGGGTCCGACCTAACAACGAGGTCCGCCACAGTCACCCAGGTCGAGTTGACAATGAATTCCGAAGCGGCGCCTCTCCCAGCCCGAATCCAGGCTCGAAAGACTGTGTCAGAGAGGCTGGGTGTGAAATCAGGGTGTCCCAGGACGGGCATCATCGGGGAGAGGAGTGGAATGAGGCGAGTGCGGGTCTCAGCCTCATTGCACACCAAAATCAGAGGGTCTTTGGATGGGTGGAGTCTGAGATCGCTCAAAAAGCGACGCGGCAACCAGGGAATGTGCCTCAGGGGGATGCTGGTGAAAGACTGTTCGATATCTACCAATAAGTTAACCGGTCCATGGCGGATCCAGTCAATTACCCTAAACAAGGAAGAGGCCCAGTAGTAACTCTGAATGTTTGGCAATGCCACACCACCATGCACCTTAGCTCTACAAAGCAACAACCTTTTCAGTCTAGCCGGTTTGGAGCCCCAGATAAATTTAGTCTGAATGGATGAAAGGGCCTTGAAGTAGGATTTCGGGATCTTCACTGGCACACACTGGAATGCATAAAGAAGTTTGGGCAGGAGGGACATCTTAAAAATGGAGCACCTGCCGAACCACGTGAAAGTCCCAGTACCCCATGTTTGGCAACAGGACTGGATATGAGCCAGTAAGGGGGGGAAATTAAGTTGGTAGAGGTCTCTTAGGTTATTTGGTAGGTAGATACCTAAGTATTTGATGGCCTTCACAGCCCACCGAAACCCAAAAGAGGATCGAAGGAGGGAGACCGCACCAGGCGACAGGGAGATGTTAAGAGCTTCAGATTTGGAGTAGTTTATTTTGAAATTGGAGAGAGAAGCAAAGATTTCCATCTCACGCATCAGGACAGGTAAAGAGGTAATTGGATTTGTTACAAAAAATAATAAATCATCTGCGTATGCCGCCACCCTATGTACGGTCTCCCCCACCCGGATCCCCCCCAAGTCCGGTGAGGTGCGAACTCTACGAAGAAAGGGCTCAAGTGAAAGGACAAAGATGAGCGGGGAGAGGGGACACCCCTGGTGGGTACCATTAGCTATGCGAAAGCCCCCGGATAGGATGCCATTCACCCGGACCACGGCTGAGGGATTGGTGTAAAGCGCCAGGACCCACGACAGGAAAGTGGGGCCCAGGCCTAGGGCTCGGAGGGTCTCCTCCATGAACACCCAATTGACAGGATTGAAGGCCTTTTCAACGTCAGTCGATAACAGCATCAGAGGGGTTCCACCAACATTAGCCTTATGGATCAAGTCAATTGCGCGTATCGTGTTGTCCCGGGCCTCGCGTCCGGGTAGAAAGCCTGCTTGGTCCAAGTGAATGACATCTCCCAGCGGCTGCGAAAGCCGTATGGCCAAGATCTTTGCAAACAATTTGAGGTCAACATTCAAAAGGGATATAGGCCGATAATTGGAACACTGTGTATGGTCCTTCCCCTCCTTGGGAATCACTGCGACTATTGCCCTGGTCATATCCGCCGGGGGAACAGCACCAGAAGACAGGAAATTGAAAGCCGCTAAGAAATGGGGGGTTAACAAGGGCTCCAATGCTTTGTAATAGTGGAGCGTAAGACCATCCGGTCCCGGCGCTTTCCCCGTCTGAGTGGCCTTCAGCGCTGCCTGCCATTCAGTTGAGGAAATAGGGGCCTCAAGTCCCGACAGAACCTCCTCCGAGAGGCGAGGCATGCCGGATTCCGCAACGTACTCCTGAATTTTGGACCTGAAATCAGCACTGCGGGTCAGGGGGTTAGTCCGATCACATGTGTACAGGGAAGCATAGAAGTCCCTGAATACCCTGGCTATATTAGCTGGCAAGTGCTCTACGCCGAGGGGTGGATATAGAAGGGACGTACGTACGGGAACGCTGGACCCTCAGTGCCCTCGCGAGCCTCCGACCCCCATTTATTTCCAAATTCGTAGAAATGTCTCCTGCATTTAGTGAGAGTGGCCTTGGCTTTATCATTCAAGTGTGTGCGCAGTTCCTCCCTGGCCCGTAACAGCCCCCCTCGCATCTCTCCAGAGGGTGACCTCTTATGAGAAGTCTCCAACTCGCGGAGGCGGCTCAGGAGTTTAGCAGTTTTAGAGGACTTCTCTCGTTTCAACCGGGCCCCATGCCTCACCAGCACCCCCCTTGCAACACACTTATGGGCCTCCCAAAGAACAGCTGGGGATATTTCTGCTGATTCATTGAGCCGGAAATATTCCGCTAGTTCTTTCTTCAGGTCAGCCAAAATTGCTATATCCTGAAATAAGGAAGAGTTCAGCTGCCACTGCCATTGCACCGGATAGGGCGTGGGGAGGGAAATTTGTAAGAGAACCATCGCATGGTCGGAAAAGGTGATATTGTCAATTGAAGAGTCCAGGAGGAGCGCCAGATCCCTATGTTTAAGTAGGAAGTAATCCAGCCTGGAATACATGTCATGGGGCGTGGAGTAAAAGGATTAGTCCCGGTCACGGGGATGGCACAACCTCTGGTCAATCCGCGTAACGGAGCTGGTGGAGCGCGTCACCGGGTGGCTGGGGGTGTCCGCACCTTTGTCCTTCTTGAGAGGCATGTGGATGCTAGCCGATTAGTGAGGGGAAAACGGCAGAAAAGCGCTGCTGGACCCGGAGCTCTGCGACGCTGCTTCCTCACGGCTCCATGGCTAAGCCACACACCCCACCCTTGTCACGCATTCTGACAGCTTCATGCAGAATTGCAATTTCCAGGTCACTGATTGGCTGCGTGATGTCTGCTGATTGCTGGTACTATTCGAGGAAGCCACTCTGTTGGTCACCTGCAATGAGTATGATGTGAATGACATCATCCCCCTGCTTCACATCATGGAGGCCGCACTAAATAACACTATCGCAGAGGGGACTTGGGGTGACTGCTTATGATATCCATCAGAGCCTTGAGATGGACCAATTGGTGCTGGAGGAGAAAGAGGTATAGAGCCAGTTATTCAAAACTCCACCAGTTACTATCTCTGGCTTGGAAACACCAAAGTAAATGGGGGAATCTGTTTGGCAAGAGGCTGACCGTAGCACAACCGGGCATTACACCGAAGATACGGATAAGGAACAGCAGTCGGTCAAGCTCCCTTATATGGTCATGTGCCTCTTGGAATGCTTGAACGACATGCGTAAGATGGGCAAGTTCTGGCTGGCCACCCTGGTTGACCCTAGTTTCTGGCTGAAAATGACAGATTTTTTTGCACTGTCGGACAGGATCATAAAAGTCAAACAGTACTATCAGCTACTGCTAAGTCATTTGGTTGAGGTCTATCAAGAACAACACCATTCTGTATGCCCAACATGTTAGGAGGACCTTGCTCAGTCTACAACATCAACAAGTAGCACAAGCGTGAGGGCCAGCAGTATCCATGGTATTTGTTTCAGTCTCCAAACAATGCTGAACGACTTCCTGAAACCAACAGAAGAATAAACCCGGCAGCCCTTCACTGTAGATACCATCAGGCAGCAGAAATTTCAAGTAAAATCCTACTTGGAATCCCCCTTGCTCCTGAATATCTAAGACCTGGTGCAATTCTGGGCAGAAAAACTGGACATCTGGCCACAGCTGTCAGTGTTTGCTTTTAACCCCTTAAGAACAGAGCCTGAAATGGCCTTAAGGACAGAGACAAATTTTATGAATATGACCTGTGTCACTTTATTCAATAATAACTTGGGAGTGCTTTTACCTATACGTCTGATTCTGAGACTGTTTTCTTGTGACATATGGTACTTTACATTATTGGTAAATTGGAGTCGATACATATAATGAATCTTTATAAAAAAAAACAAAATAACGTGAAAAATTGTGAAAAAATGCATTTTTCAAACTTTGAAACATTTCTGCATATACAGAAAATGGTTATGCCACATAAATTATATATTAAATAGCATTAGCAACATGTCTACTTTATGGTGGTGGCATTTATTAAACTATCTTTAATTTTTTTTTAGACAATAGAAAGCTTAAAACATTAGCAGCAATTTTCCAAATTTTCAGTAAGATTTCAAAATCAGATATTTTTAGGGACCTGTTCAGAATTAAAGTGCACTGTATTTGAGGGGGCTGTATGTTAGAAAGCCCCACAAAGCACCCTATTTCAGAAACTGCACCCCTCAAACTCTGCAAAAGCACACCCAGAAAGATTTTTTTTAACCCTTTAGGGGAGTCACAGAAATAAAAGCGAAGTATGTAAGATATTTGAAAATTGTAATTTTCTGTGCAGAGATTTTATTGCAATTTAATATCTTTCTTAAGTATAAACCTATTACCCAGGAGCATAGCTAGGATTCATGGGGCCCCATAGCAAAAAAGTGGGTCCCCCCTCCCCTACACTCACATATATATATATATATATATATATATATATATATATATATATATATTAGAGATGAGCGAACCGGGTTCGGGTTCGAGTCCATCCGAGCCCGATCGTTTGGCAATTGATTAGCGGTGGCTGCTGAACTTGGAAAAAAGCTCTAAGGTTGTCTGGAAAACATGGATACAGCCAATGACTATATCCATGTTTTCCACATAGCCTTAGGGCTTTATTCAAGTTCAGCAGCCACCGCTAATCAAATGCCGAAAGTCCGGGTTCGGAAGGACTCGAACCCGAACCCAGTTCGCGCATCTCTAATATATATATATATATATATATATATATGGGGAACAAAAGAAGAGGAAAGGCGGGGGCACCTCCTGGTGTAGTATGTCAGGGAGAGGAAGATGTCCTTACAGGGGAACAAAGATGAGTCTCACTCACCTGGTGGAGTTGTGCAAAGTTATAGGCACAACTCTATGTAGCACATAAAATGGAACAGCTCCTGCCGAAGCACGTCAAGGAGAACATGCGATTCTGTAACTTGTATGTAGACCAAAGCGGGCATATGGACCATAGATTACTCGGCTTAGTGTGGGCGCAGGTGTTCAGAAAGCCACGAATATGGCAATGGTTAATGGTTAATATCTATATACACACAAACATACATACTTGGAGATGTGGCCAAAAAAAATTCTCTTGTGGCCAGAGGCAGAATCCTATGGTTATATACATAGGTGTAGGAGCAGACTACCTTTTGCTTAACCCTTTATTTACTGCAGTGTGTAAGTAACCCAATGTTCTCTTACATGCTGCAACACAAAAAAAAGGGTTAATACAGAAGACAATTAGCTCTTTCCTTCACTACTCCTGCAATAATAACCCCTAACCTCTGCAGGAGCTCAGAGAACAGAGGTCAGAGGTTATCAGA
Organism: Dendropsophus ebraccatus; assembly: GCF_027789765.1. Lineage (NCBI taxonomy): Eukaryota > Metazoa > Chordata > Amphibia > Anura > Hylidae > Dendropsophus > Dendropsophus ebraccatus. Next base: position 20,668,245 of record NC_091460.1, on the reverse strand, counting down.
GTGGTCAGGCAGAGAGCTAATTGTCTTCTGTATTAACTAGAGATGAGCGAACCTCGAGCATGCTCGAGTCGATCCGAACCCGAACTTTCGGCATTTGATTAGCGGTGGCTGCTGAACTTGGATAAAGCCCTAAGGCTATGTGGAAATCATGGATATAGTCATTGGCTGTATCCATGTTTTCCAGAAAACCTTAGAGCTTTATCCAAGTTCAGCAGCCCCAGCTAATCAAATTTGAACGTTCGGGTTCGGATCAACTCGAACCCAAACCCAGTTCGCTTATCTCTAGTATTAACCCTTTTTTTTGTTTTGCATCATGTAAGAGAACACTGGGTCACTTACACACTGCAGTAAATAAGGGGTTTAGCAAAAGGACACAGGAGGCTCTTATCTTCCCTGGGCCACGGGCCCCATAGTAACCACCTTCCCTGCCTCTATGGTAGCTATGACACTGCTATTACCAGAGAAATGCATCCCAATATTTATTGTCCCGTTTCTGCAGTTTATAGAAATACCCCATATGTGGCCCTAATGTGCTAATTGACGCAACCACAAGCCTCAGATATAAAAGAGCGCCTAGTGAATTACAACACCTCCGTTATATTTGGTCATTTTTGACTGTACCACTTCAGGTTGGCAGAGGCTCTGGGGTGCCAAAACATAAAAAGGGACACCATTTAGAAAACTACACCCCTCAAGGAATGTAACAAGGGGTGCGGTGAGCATCTGGACCCCACAGGTGCTTCACAGATTTTCAGAACAATGTGGCGGGAAAAAGGAAACATTAATTTTTTTACACTAAAACGTTGTTCTAGCCTCCAATTTTTCATTTTTACATGGGGATAAAAGAAAAAAAAAAAGACAAATGTGTAGAGCAGTTTCTCCCGAGTACAGAAATACCCCACATGTGGACATAAAGTGCCAAGCGGGCGCAGGACGAGCCTCCAAAGGGAAGGAGCGCCAATTGGCCATTGAAAGCTGGATTTTACTGGAATGGACTTTAAGGGCCACATTGCATTTACAAAGCCCTTGACATTTTGTCTGTCTTTTATCCCTGTTGGGATTTGTCGGGAGTGGCTGCGGTTCAGTCACATGGTATCAGTAAGAGTTGTGCCTTATACCAGCACAACCTACTCAGGTGAGAGTTCTATGTGATACTTTCAACACTTCAGCCCTGTCTGAATTACGCTATGGAGCGCTGTCTTATATTTTGTTCCGATGTAATATAGACCAACAGGAAGGTGGTAAGCCATATTTTACAAAGAAACAATTAATATACAAAGGAATATAAATATGGAAAAAAAATAAATATATATATATATATATATATATATATATATAATTTTTTTTTTTTTTTTTTTTACAAATTGGCTTGATTAACCTATTAGCCCATTCCTAGAAAATATAATTACTTACCTGTGTATATCCATATAAGCTTAACAGCCCGGCCATAGGGAAAGTAGTGGCAGAATGTAAATCTCCAATAAATCCGACCACCGCATCCTTCTCCATACAGGAATAGTTTGGAGCTGTTACTGTGTGTCCAGACATTATCTGCAGAACATCTTTTATTACTTTATTCACATGTCCACAGGAGTCATATATGTGATATCCCAGAGTGATATTGGGCAGGAAATCTGTATCATTGTTAATAATATCAATTGAGAACAGAAAAGCCAAAAGATGTGTATATTCTCTGTAGTGAATACTATGGAAAAAATTAGAAAATGAGGCTGTTATAGGTGTTTTTTATTTTCAATATTAACATTCTTAATTCTTAACTAATTAACATTCTTTTTTTTATTCAAGTACCACCTCTATGATGGGAAGATCTTGTGTTGCTATATTTCCTAGCTAAATGGTTTATTGATTTATATTTTTTGAGATTTTCTATTTAGTTTTTGTTTTTTTTCGTCTAGATTGTTCAATATTTACTTTCTCTAGAATTAATAGCAATGGTACAGTTCAAAACATTTACAGTTACATAGTTAATATGGTAGAAAAAAGGCAAGAGTCCATCAAGTTTAACCCCTTAAGGACAGAGCCGAAAAAGGCCTTAAGGACCGGAGCAAATTTCAGGAATATGACCTGTGTCACTTTATCCATTAATAACTTCGGGATGCTTTTACCTATCCGGCTGATTCTGAGATTGTTTTCTCATGACATGTTGTACTTTATATTTCTTGTAAAATTGAGTCGATACTCAAAGCCTATCTTTATGGAAAAAAAAACAAAATAACGTGAACAATTGAGAAAAATTGCATTTTTCTAACTTTGAAATTTTGTACTTGTAAGGAAAATGGTTATGCCACATAAATTATATATTAAATAGCATTATCAACATGTCTACTTTATGTTGGCAGCATTTATTAAACTTGCCTTCAATTTTTTAAGACAATAGAAAGCTTCAAAGTTTAGCAGCATTTTCCCAAATTTTCTCAAGAATTTCAAAATCTGATTTTTCAAGGGACCAGTTCACGTTTGAAGTGTATTTGAGGGGGATGTATATTATGAAGCCCCACAAAGCACCCCATTTCAGAAACTGCACCCCTCAAACTGTTCAAAATCAATTCCAGAAAGTTTTTTAACCCTTTAGGCGAGTCACAGAAATAAAAGCTAAGAGTGTGAGAGAATTGAAAATTTCAATTTTCTTTATAGAAATTTTATTGTGATCCAATATCTCTCATAATAGAAAACCTATTTCCAGAGAAATGCAACCCAATTTTTATTGCCCCATTTCTGCAGTTTATAGAAATCTAAGATATGTGGCCCTATTGCACTATTTGACACAACCACAAGCCTCAGATGTAAAGGAGCGCCTAGTGAATTTTGAAGCCTTCTTACAATTAGCCAATTTTCAAAGTACCACTTCTGGTTGGCAGAGGCTCTTGGGTGCCAAAACCTAACAAACACCCCTAAAGTGATACCATTTAGGAAACTACACCCCTTGAGGAACGTAACAAGGGGTATAGTGAGCACATTGACCCCACTGGTGACAGACACAATGTGCTGTGAAAATGAAAAATTTAATTTTTTACACTAAAACGTTGGTGTAACTTTGAATTTTTCATGTTCACAAGGTGTTTAAAAGAAAAAATAAACCACTAATCACGTAGAGCAATTTCCCCCGATAACAGGAGTACCCTACATGTGGACACAAAGTGCAAATCGGGTGCACGGAAAGCCTCCAAAGGGAAGGAGCGCAATTTGGATTTTGGAAGCTGGATTTGGCCAGAATGGAGGACGAAGGCCATGTCTGGTTCGCAGAGCCCCCGTGCTGCCAAAACAGTGGAAACCCCTCACAAGTGACCCCATTATGAAAAATACACCCCTCAAGGAATGTAACAAGGGGTATAGTGGGCATATGGACCCCACTGGTGACAGGCATAATGTACTGTGAAAATGACAAATTAAACTTTTTACACTAAGATGTTGGTGTAACTTAGAATTTTTCATGTTCACAAGGGGTTAAAAGCAAAAATGAACCCCTAAGCATGTAGAGCAATTCCCCCCGATTACAGGGGTACCCCACATGTGGACACAAAGTGCAAAGCCAGCGCACGGAAAGCCTCCAAAGGGAAGGAGCGCAATTTGGATTTTGGAAGCTGGATTTGGTCAGAATGGAGGACGAGGGTCTCTCAGGGCCCCCATGCTGCCACAACATTGGAACGCACCCCACAAGTGACCCTACCAAACTCAGGAATCTACAGCTCGTACGTGGTGGGGTCACTTGAGGGGGCTTGTGGGGCTTCCTGGGGCGGCGCATTGGGGGCTTATCATCACTTAATGATGATGACGATGAGGAAGAAGAGGAAGGAAGAGGGAACGAGGGATCTTCCTCTTCTCCCTCACTGGTTGTCTCAGTATCAGAGGCAATCCAGGCGAATGCCTCTTCAACCGAGAACAACCTGTGGACCATAATATTGTTTTTTTTCCTTTAGGATGCCTTCACACACACCGGGTCCGCACACTGCGGATCCAGCGTCAGTGCATCCCTATGATTGACATCCCGCTGCGTATATGTAAGTTAATATGTAATGAGCGTCTGCTCATCCCGTGCAGCCAATCAGTGTGCTGCCCCGCCGCAGCCACTGATTGGCTGAGCGGGTCGTCCTGCCAAGAACCCCTGAAGCAAGCCGGAGCGGGGAGGTGACGTATGCTTTCGGCCAGCGGGGGATTAACTTACATACACGCAGCAGGATGTAATTCCCACTGCATATATGTAATCTCATAGGGATGCACTGACACTGGATCCGCTGCGGATTTCACTGCAAATCCGCTGCGGATCGGTAGTGTGTGAAGGCACTATTAGAGGGGTGTGTAAGTGTTATGCTTTTACACATGTTAGTGTTAGTGTTTTTTGTACTGTTTTTACATTTTATTTGTGTGTGTTTTTGACTTTTTTTTTCAGTTGGGGGGGAACGCCAAAAAGTAAAGGGTAGGGGAGATGGTGGCAGGAAAGAGGAGAGGATGGCAGGACGAAGGGGAGAGGGTCAGTGAATATAGAAGAGGGTTGCAGGACAGAGGGCAGGGGACAGGGTGGCAGGAAAGAAAAGAGGGTGGAGGAGGAGAGAGGGTAAGAGGACTGAGGGTGGCAGCAAGGAGAGGGTGTGTGGGTGTCCAGGAGAAGGTGATTGTCCAGGAGAGGGTGGGTGATTGTCCAGGAGAGGGTGGGTGGTTGTCCAGGAGAGGGTGGGTGGTTGTCCAGGTGAGGGTGAGCGGGTGGGTGTCCAGGGGAGGGAGGGGATGGATGGAGGGAGGGTGCGGGTGTCCAGGGGAGGGAGGGGGGATGGAGGGAGGGTACGGGTGTCCAGGGGAGGGAGGGTGCAGGTGTCCAAAGGATGGAGGGTGCGGGTGTCCAGGGGAGGGAGGGTGCGGGTGTCCAGGGGAGGGAGAGTGGGGGGTGGTTGCGGGTGTCCAGGGGAGGGAGGATGCAGGTGTCCAGGGGAGGGAGGGAGGATGCGGGTGTCCAGGGGAAGGAGGGTGCGGGTGTCCAGGGGAGGGAGGGAGGGTGTGGGTGTCCAGGGGAGAGTGGGTGTCCAGGGGTGGGTGTGTGTCTGTCCAGGGGTGGGTGGGCAGGTGGTTCAGCATCCAGGGGAGGGTGGCAGGCAGATGGAGGGCGGTAGGAAGGAGAGGGTGACAGAGGGGGGGTGGTAGGCAGAGGGAGGGTGGTGGGAAGCAGAGGGTGGCAGAGGGGGGGTGGTAGTCAGAGGCAGGGTGGTAGGAGGGAGAGGGTGGCAGAGAAGGGGGTGGTAGGCAGAGGGAGGGTGGTAGGAAGCAGAGGGAAGGTGGTAGGCAGAGGGAGGGTGGTAGGAAAGAGAGAGTGGCAGAGGGGGGTGGTAGGCAGAGGGAGGGTGGTAGGAAGCAGAGGGGGGTGGTAGACAGAGGGAGGGTGGTAGGAAGGAGAGAGTGGCAGAAGGGGGGGTGGTAGGCAGAGGGAGGGTGGTAGGAAGGAGAGAGTGGCCGAGGGGGGGTGGTAGGCAGAGGGAGGGTGGTGGGAAGCAGAGGGGGGGGGGTAGTCAGAGGCAGGGTGGTAGGAGGGAGAGGCTGGCAGAGGAGGGGGTGGTAGGCAGAGGGAGGGTGGTAGGAAGCAGAGGGGGGGGGGGGTAGGCAGAGGGAGGGTGGTAGGAAGGAGAGAGTGGCAGAGGGGGGGTGGTAGTCAGAGGCAGGGTGGTAGGAGGGAGAGGGTGGTAGGCAGAGGGGGGGTGGTAGGCAGAGGGAGGGTGGTAGGAAGCAGAGGGTGGCAGGGAGAGGGGGAAGAAGAGGGTGACAGAACTGGGGACACACAAACTAGGGGCTAAGCAGAAGTAGGCGGCAGAAGGGGGAGCAGGAGGCAGCGGTGGCGACCAGGGGGCAGCAGGGGGCATCGGTGGCGAGCAGGGGGCAGCAGGGGGCATCGGTGGCGAGCAGGGGGCAGCAGGGGGCATCAGTGGCGAGCAGGGGGCAGCGGCGTGCATGGAGTCAGCGGCTGCCGCGTGACAATGAGGAGGCGGCAGGAGGAGGCGGCGGCAGGAGGAGGTGGAAGGAGGCGGCGGCAGGAGGAGGCGGGAGCGGCGCGAGGAGCGGAGTACCGGAGTAGGCGAAGGGGACAGTAAGAAGGGGAGGCAGCGACACACACTCCTTCTCTGCTCGCCGAATCTCGGCGAGCAGAGAAGGAGAATCGCCCGTGATCGGCCGGCTGGTGCTTACCGGCCAATCACGGGCGATCGGGGGCCGGGTGCTACGGCCACAAGACGCCCGGGCATCCACGGTGATTGGTGCTGTCTCATACAGCACCAATCACCGCTCAATTCTGGTATACAGACGTAGTATACCAGAATATTGCTGAGATTGGCCGCTCATAATTGAACGGCCAATCACAGCGATCGCCGTCACGGGGGGGGGAGTGATGATGCCTCCTGAGTGACCACTCAAATGCAGTAACCACTGAGTAACCACTCAAATGCAGCTGTCAAAGCTGACAGCTGCATTTGAATGGCAGGTGTGCCCCCTCTCCCTGGTGTCCAGTGGGGGATCTCCCCCCCGCGATGCGATCGCGGAGGGGAGATCCGTTCTAATGAGCCGGCCGGGGCTCAGCGTCGGAATGACGCTAATCCTGGCTCGGCAATCTATTCAGATGGTCTGCTGCAGACCATTATAATAGAGCACCGATCTGATGGATCGGTGCAGGTGTCCAAAGGATGGAGGGTGCGGGTGTCCAGGGGAGGGAGGGTGCGGGTGTCCAGGGGAGGGAGAGTGGGGGGTGGTTGCGGGTGTCCAGGGGAGGGAGGATGCGGGTGTCCAGGGGAGGGAGGGAGGATGCGGGTGTCCAGGGGAAGGAGGGTGCGGGTGTCCAGGGGAGGGAGGGAGGGTGTGGGTGTCCAGGGGAGAGTGGGTGTCCAGGGGTGGGTGTGTGTCTGTCCAGGGGTGGGTGGGCAGGTGGTTCAGCGTCCAGGGGAGGGTGGCAGGCAGATGGAGGGCGGTAGGAAGGAGAGGGTGACAGAGGGGGGGTGGTAGGCAGAGGGAGGGTGGTGGGAAGCAGAGGGTGGCAGAGGGGGGGTGGTAGTCAGAGGCAGGGTGGTAGGAGGGAGAGGGTGGCAGAGAAGGGGGTGGTAGGCAGAGGGAGGGTGGTAGGAAGCAGAGGGAAGGTGGTAGGCAGAGGGAGGGTGGTAGGAAAGAGAGAGTGGCAGAGGGGGGTGGTAGTCAGAGGCAGGGTGGTAGGAGGGAGAGGGTGGCAGAGGAGGGGGTGGTAGGCAGAGGGAGGGTGGTAGGAAGCAGAGGGGGGTGGTAAACAGAGGGAGGGTGGTAGGAAGGAGAGAGTGGCAGAAGGGGGGGTGGTAGGCAGAGGGAGGGTGGTAGGAAGGAGAGAGTGGCAGAGGGGGGGTGGTAGGCAGAGGGAGGGTGGTGGGAAGCAGAGGGTGGCAGAGGGGGGGGGTGGTAGTCAGAGGCAGGGTGGTAGGAGGGAGAGGCTGGCAGAGGAGGGGGTGGTAGGCAGAGGGAGGGTGGTAGGAAGCAGAGGGGGGGGGTAGGCAGAGGGAGGGTGGTAGGAAGGAGAGAGTGGCAGAGGGGGGGTGGTAGTCAGAGGCAGGGTGGTAGGAGGGAGAGGGTGGTAGGCAGAGGGGGGGTGGTAGGCAGAGGGAGGGTGGTAGGAAGCAGAGGGTGGCAGGGAGAGGGGGAAGAAGAGGGTGACAGAACTGGGGACACACAAACTAGGGGCTAAGCAGAAGTAGGCGGCAGAAGGGGGAGCAGGAGGCAGCGGTGGCGACCAGGGGGCAGCAGGGGGCATCGGTGGCGAGCAGGGGGCAGCAGGGGGCATCGGTGGCGAGCAGGGGGCAGCAGGGGGCATCAGTGGCGAGCAGGGGGCAGCGGCGTGCATGGAGTCAGCGGCTGCCGCGTGACAATGAGGAGGCGGCAGGAGGAGGCGGCGGCAGGAGGAGGCGGAAGGAGGCGGCGGCAGGAGGAGGCGGGAGCGGCGCGAGGAGCGGAGTACCGGAGTAGGCGAAGGGGACAGTAAGAAGGGGAGGCAGCGACACACACTCCTTCTCTGCTCGCCGATTCTCGGCGAGCAGAGAAGGAGAATCGCCCGTGATCGGCCGGCTGGTGCTTACCGGCCAATCACGGGCGATCGGGGGCCGGGTGCTACGGCCACAAGACGCCCGGGCATCCACGGTGATTGGTGCTGTCTCATACAGCACCAATCACCGCTCAATTCTGGTATACAGACGTAGTATACCAGAATATTGCTGTGATTGGCCGCTCATAATAACGGCCAATCACAGCGATCGCCGTCACGGGGGGGGGAGTGATGATGCCCCCTGAGTGACACAGGAAGATGCCTGCTGTAATAAACAGCAGGCATCTTCCCGCTATTGCGACCGGGCGGTCCGCGGCGGCCCCTTAAAGACCGGCGTACGCGTACGTCATGGGTCCTCAGGAGGTTAAAGTGTCACTGTCGTGAAATATTTTTTTGCAGAAATCAATAGTACAGGCGATTTTAAGAAACGTTGTAATCGGGTTTATTAGCCGAAAAATGCATTTTTATCATGAAAAAGCCGTTTGAAGCTCTCCCCCCTGTCTTCATTGTTCTTCTATGGAGAGAGCTAAAGAAAAGACAAAAATAGGACAACAAAGAGTTAATCTACAAACACCTCACCTGTTATCTCTTCTGACCATCACCAGTGACCTGTCTGAGCTCCATTACAGCTGTCACCCAGCTCCATGCCTGTAATCCTCTGTTATCTGCTTTCTGCTGCCGGCTAACTCCCTCCTTCCTCCTCCCCCCTCCCCTATCCCTAGAGCAGACAGGGTACGTCTCCTGCAACAAGTCACAATTTTCAGATTTTTTGGAGTGGATGAAAAAGAGGAAGGAGGGGGGGACCTGGGAAAAGGCTTTTTACATGCAGATAATGGCAGATTTGGGTAATAAACCCAAATACAAAGTTTCTTAACCTCTTAACGACGCATGATGGGTTTACCTGTCATGCGGCCGTTAAGTGTAAACAGAGAGGGCTCCCGGCGTGATCCCTCTCTGCAGCGCGCGGTCCCCGGTTGCTATGTGCAGCCAGGGACCGCGTGTATTAGCCGGCGCGGCCGATCGCCGCGGCCGGCTAATTAACCACTCAAATGCAGCTGTCAAAGCTGACAGCTGCATTTGAATGGCAGGTGTGCCCCCTCTCCCTGGTGTCCAGTGGGGGATCTCCCCCCCCGCGATGCGATCGCGGAGGGGAGATCCGTTCTAATGAGCCGGCCGGGGCTCAGCGTCGGAATGACGCTAATCCTGGCTCGGCAATCTATTCAGATGGTCTGCTGCAGACCATTATCACCCCCCTTTTCCCATTTTACAAATAAAAGTAAACAAATAAATAAATAAACAAACATGTTTGCTATCGCCGCGTGCGTAATCGCCCGAACTATTAATTAATCACATTCCTGATCTCGCACGGTAAACGGCGTAAGCACAAAAAAATCCCAAAGTGCAAAATTGCGCATTTTCAGTCGCATCAAATCCGGAAAAATTGTAATAAAAAGAGATCAAAAAGTCGCATATGCGCAATCAAGGTACCGATAGAAAGTAAACATCATGGCGCAAAAAAATGACACCTCACTCAGCCCCATAGGCCAAAGGATAAAAGCGCTATAAGCATGGGGATAGAGAGATTTTAAGGAACGTATATTTGTTAACAATGGTTTTAATTTTTTACAGGCCATCAGATACAATATAAGTTATACATGTTATATATCGTTTTAATCGTAACGACTTTAGGAACATATATAACAAGAAAGTTTTTCCATAGGACACACGACGTAAAAATGAAGCCCCCCCAAAGAAAAATAATTGCGTTTTTTTTTTTCAATTTCACTGCGTATATAATTTTTTTCTGGTTTCGCATCATATTTTAGGGAAAAATTCAGCCTGTCATTGCGAAGTACAATTAGTGACGCAAAAAATAAGGGCTCATGTGGGTCTGTAGGTGTAAAAGGCTTCAGAGGAATACGTTATTGCCTCCGACACCGAAACAGCCAGTGAGGATGAATGGGGGATCCTTCTTTCCTCCATTCATCCTCATCGCCCTCATCATCCAGTGACGTGTCTGGGGGTAGCGTAGCGTACGCTGCCCCCCAGACACGTCTTTTCCACCAGTACCGTCCCTATAAGAGATGACTGTATGGTGTGAAATTCTACAAACTGTGTGAGCGTACCTCAGGGTACACTTACAGATTTCGGGTACGTGCACACTGCGGAATGGCAAAGGATAACCCTTCGTGCATTCCGCAGCTGGCACCCGCCGGCAGACTGATGCGGGCACATGTCTCTACCCGTGTCATAGACTCCATTCTATGCACGGGCGGATTCCGTCGTCCATCCAAAGAATGAATACGTTGGACGGAGAGCGGAATCCGCTCGGGCATAGAATGGAGTCTATGACATGGACGGAGACGTGCGCCTGCATCACTCCGCCGGCGGGTGCCAACTGTGGAATGCACGAAGGGTTATCTGTCGCGATTCCGCAGTGTGCACGTACCCTTAGAGTGTATGAAGGAAGGGACACCCGAATCCAGCCCCCAGATGCCCCCCCCCATCCTCGGAACAAGTGGGAAGATCTTCCGGGAACTGATCTTCCCACTGCTGGATAAAGGTTACCACCTGTACGGGGATAACTTTTATACCAGCACCCCCTCTTCCGGTCCCTCGCTGCCCGAGCTACTGTAGCTTGCGGCACGATACGAAAATATCAGAAGTAGTAATAGAGCCCTAATATTTAGCAGCCATGGAGCGGACCCAGTGCTCCTGGATATGAAGGACCCCGTATGGCACCAGGAAAACATTTTCCAGGTGACGTCCCCCACACTGGAGAACGGGAGACCCCAGAAGAAGTGCAGAGTGTGGGGTAACAGGGGGATCAGGAAGGACACCATTTTCCAGTGTGACACCTGTCCTGATCACCCCGGCCTCTGCATACTGGATCGCTTCAAGGCGCACCACACGTCATTGGGGTTCTACATTATCTAAATTCTGTCCCTTATTCCTATTTCAGGGGTCACGTTGATCCGGGGATTATTCTGATCGCCATTATGGAGTCGGGAAGGAATTTTTCCCCTGTTATAAGGCTACTGTCGTCTGCCTCACGAGGGTTTTTTGCCTTCCTCTGGATCAACACAGATTGAGTTTGATGGACACCTGTCATTTTCAACCTTATAAACTAATAATTGGCCTAATACCCCCAAATAAATTAGAATTGTCCCTTTTTCCCAGCTAAGTAGGTATGGCTGCCATTCCCATTAGAGGAGGCCATGATGCAATTACAAAGCCTCTGTGCGGCCAGGACAGTAGAAACCCCCCACAAGTGACCCCATTCTGGAAACTACACCCGATAAGGAATCTAACAAGGGGGCAGTAGGGATATGGCCCCCTGGTGAAGGCCACATTTGGGATGTGAAAATGAAAAAAATGGTATTTTTTATTTTCTCGGCACATGTTCTACGTAAGTGCCCGTCACCAGTGGGGTCCATATGCTCACTGCACCCCTTGTTAGATTCCTTATGGGGTGTAGTTTCCAGAATGGGGTCACTTGTCAGGGGTTTCTACTGCCCTGGCAGCACAGGAGCTTTGTAATTGCGACATGGCCTCCATCCTCCATTCCAGCCTCTAAATGGCGCACTGTCCCTTTGGTGGCTTGCCCTGTGCCCATATGGCAAATTATGCCCATATGTGGGGTATTTTCGTACTCAGGGGAAACTACCCTACACATTTTGTGTTCATTTTCTTTTTAACCCCTTGTGGAAATGGAAAAAATCAAGGCTAGACCAACATTTAGTGTAATTTTTGTAAAATTTTTACTCTAAATCATTAATCTTGTCATGATTTTTTCATTTTCATAAGGGGCTAAAAGATAAAAAAAAACACTAAATGTGTAGAGCAATTTCCCCTGAGTATGGAAATACCCAACATGTGGACATAAAGCGCCGTGCGGGTGCAGGGTAAGCCTCCGAAGGGAAGGAGCGCCATTAGGTTTTTGAAGGCTGGATTTGGATGGAATGGATTTCGAGGGGCCATGTTGCATTCAAAAGGCCTCTGTGTTGCCAAGACAGTTGAAACCCCCCAAAAATGACCCCAATATGGAAACTACACCCCTCAAGGAATGTAACCAGGGGTGTAGTGAGCATATGGACCCCACTGGTGACGGGCACAAATGTGGAACAATGTGGCGTGAAAATGAAATATTACATTTTTTACACTATAATGTTGGTTTAGCCTTGAATTTATCATTTTCACAAGGGGTTAAAAGAGGGGAAAAAAAACAAAATGTGTAGAGCAATTTGCCCCGAGTCCGAAAATACCACATGTGGACATAAAGCGTCATGTGGGCGCAGGGCAAGCCTCCGAAGGGAAGGAGCGCCATTTGGATTTTGGAGGTTGGATTTGGCTAGAATGGATGATGAACGCCATGTCGCATTTACAGAGCCCTCGTGCTGCCAAAACACTGGAAACCCCCCACAAGTGACCCCATTCTGGAAACTGCACCCCTCAGGGAATCTAACAAGGGGTGCAGTGAGGATATGGACCCCTTGATGACAGGCACATTTGTGCAATGAAAGTGAAAAAATGAAATTTTTTACTTTTACGTCACATTTTTCCACATTTGTGCCCATCACCAGTGGGGTCCATATGCTCACTGCCCCCCTTGTTAGATTCCTTGAGGGGTGTAGTTTCCAGAATGGGGTCAATTGTGGGGGGTTTCCAGTGTCTTGGCAGCACGAGGGCTCTGTAAATGCGACATGGCCCTTGAAATCCATTCCAGTGAAATCCAGCTTCCAAAAGCCAATTGGCGCTCCTTCCCTTTGGAGGCTCGTCCTGCGCCCGCTTGGCACTTTATGTCCACATGTGGGGTATTTCCGTACTCAGGAGAAACTGTGCTACACATTTTGTGTCTTTTTTTTCCTCTTATCCCTTTAAGAAAATGAAAAATTGAAGGCTAGAACAACGTTTTAGTGTAAAAAATAAATTTTTCTTTTTTCACGCCATATTGTTCGGAAAATCTGTGAAGCACCTGTGGGGTCCAAATGCTCACCGCACCCCTTGTTACATTCCTTGAGGGGTGTAGTTTTCTAAATGGTGTCCCTTTAGGGGTGTTTTTTAGGTTTTGGCACCCCAGAGCCTCTGCCAACCTGAAGTGGTACAGTCAGAAATGACCAAATATAACGGAGGCATTGAAATTCAATAGGCTCTCCCTTATATCTGAGGCTTGTGGTTGCGTCAAATAGCGCAATAGGGCCACATATGGGGTATTTCTATAAACTGCAGAAAAGGGGCAATCAATATTGGGGTGCATTTCTCTGGTAATAGGTTTATAATTATGAAAAATATTGGATTACAATAAAATCTCTGCACAGAAAATTTAAATTTTCAAATTTCTTACACATTTAGCTTTTATTTCTGTGACTCCCCTAAAGGGTTAAAACACTTTCTGGATATGATCTTGCAGAGTGTGGGGGGTGCAGTTTCTGAAATGGGGTGCTTTGTGGGGCTTTCTAACATACAGGCCCCTCAAATACACTTTAAACCTGAACAGGTCCCTAAAAATATCTGATTTTGAAATTTTACTGAAAATTTGGAAATTTGCTGCTAATGTTTTAAGCTTTCTATTGTCTAAAAAAAATGAAAGATCGTTTAATAAATGCCGCCAACATAAAGTAGACATGTTGCTAATGCTATTTAATATATAATTTATGTGGTATATCCACTTTCTGTATACGCAAAAAAGTTTCAAAGTTGGAAAAATGCATTTTTTCACATTTTTTCACATTATTTGGGTTTTTTTCATAAAGATTCGTTATGAGTATCGACTCCAATTTACCAGAAATGTAAAGTACAATATGTCACGAGAAAACAATCTCAGAATCAGCCGGATAGGTAAAAGCATCCCGAAGTTATTAATGAATAAAGTGACACAGGTCATATTCATAAAATTTGTCTCTGTCATTAAGGCCATTTCAGGCTCTGTCCTTAAGGGGTTAAGGGGTTAAAATCGCCTGGACTATTGATTTCTGCAAAAAAAAAAAAAATACGACAGTGGCTCTTTAACCTACAGTCTAACCCTACTGTGTTGATCCAGAGGAAGGCTAAACTCTTATGAGACAGATGCCATAAAAAATAAATTCCTGACTCCAGTGGCAATCAGAATCAATCCCTAGATCAACATTCTATCACATCTAGTCTAATGTCCATAACTTGTAATATTATATGTATCAAAAAAACCATCCAGGCCTCCCTTGAGCTTATTTAATGAATTAGCCACGACAATATGATGTGGCAGGAAGTTCCACAGTCTAACTGCTCTTACACTGCTGAACTGTCTTTAAAAACACACATAAATAAAGTATTCTACCCTTTTCATTCCCAGTAGACTATGCCCCCCCCCAAAAAATAAAAATAAATAAATAAATAATTGAATTACAGTACATCCATGGTCTGTCCTTTCACCTATATAAATAAATTATTTAGTTCCCTCAACCATTTAGGTATGAATGCACACTAAATCATGCAAGGCAACCTGCCTTTTAGCATCACAATACTGCTGGTTGTAGCTTTAGAAGATTGTTCCATCACAGTTAGAAGTATCATCCTCTGTGATAAATACCCCATGACGAAACTTTTCTTTAGCCTTATACTACTGAAGAGACCATGAGAGTGGTTAAAAACTCACACAATAAATACTTTTTGTTGATCCATTGTGCAAAATCTAACTATCCTGGTGATATTCTAAAAACTCCAAGACCATTTATCAGCAAGTCACCATACGTGTCTGTAAAAATGGAACATGAATGCTCCTATTCCTTGTCACAAGTGCCAGTTACTAAAACCCCCACGGCTATGGTAACAAGAAGGGAAATGTCCTCTTTGAGAAAGATAGTCATGGGCATTTGTGTATGGATAATATTGTTTTTGGGGTATGGGTTGTATAGTACACTTTGTGGAGGCATTGAGCTGCCGTGGATAATACTGTATATGCCTGTGTTGGAAATGGTGTAAACTTTAGGGGACACAGACAGTTTTGGTGTTTATGACACAGCCAAAGTTTTCAAATATTACAGGTGTCAGGGCAGGAAGGTACGGACACGACAAGACAGTGGGCCCTAGGTCTGAACCCACCCACTGTCCCTACCTACTTGCCTCAGTCGGCCCTAGGCGGCCGCGGACAACCACGAAGATGTTCCCTATGCTGTATAAGTGACACACAAAATGGGACAGACAGACAAACACAATAGAGAAACAAGCCAAGTCAAAACCACACGGACAATGCAGTACAAAATCAGCAATACAATCGGATAGTCATGGGTCAGGCGGGAGGTCAGATACAAGTCGAGCAGTCAGAGGAAATTAGGAAGGGAGACGCAGGAATAGACACGGGGAGCTGGGACCAGGAGTTAACCTAATAGCCAGCGATGAGTAAATTACCGCTGGCTCTTTAAATACAAGACCAGGAGCCCGGACCAGAACATCATTGGTCCGGACTCCTGAGTCCTGATCACAGACAGCTGTAGCACTGCAGAGCGAGTGGCAGTGGTGTCTGCCACTCACTCTGAGTGCTAAACACCGCCCAACTGAGCGGCTGAGTGAACATCACACGGCAGGATATTGACCTTTTTGACCCAGAACTGCACCGGGTCTAAAATATTTAGGGGCATGACTATGACTTCACCTGTCAGGTAAGAGACTGGAGGGAGACTTTAATGTTTGGCTGACAGGTTTTTTGTTTAATTTTTGGCTCTTCTTACCCCGGCTTTTGTACCCCTATCCTTGGCATTGTGCTTCCATATCCTTTGGCTACCATGACCAGAATTTTCTGTGGATTGTGATTTGGTACATCTGCTGGCTGTTTTGTGTGACCTCGGGCAGAGATGCCCACCCGTTGGTGTTTTAAACCCTCTGCCCATATAACTCATCCTCCACCACCATTTTGCCCCTCTCCGGGCTCAGGTTCACATGGTAGATCATAGCATTGCCCCCCTAGGCGATGATGTTCCTCAATGCAGTCTCCATGATCTCATAATGTAATTTATACTGTAATCGCTGTAGCTGACCACCAGAGTATCTACCTCAAATGGTACCACAAATGGGCAGACATCTCACATCATCGAGGGGGGGGGGATACGGGTACAAAGAGAAAAGCTTGCACACAGATTTTCAGCAGAAATCAACAGTTTAGGGGGAAGGAGACTAAATAGATAATCACAAGTAAGGAATCAATTGTTAGTCTCACCATGGGCAGCAACATAGTTATGTTTGAGCGGAATACCTCTTTAAGCCTTGCTTCTGAGTCAAAGTTTATGCTAGGTGTCAGAGTCAGGGTGGGGTGGCTAGGTCCATGAAACTAAGTGATCCCTCAGTCATGAATGTAAACATTTAAAAACTACTTAAAACTATCATACAACATAGTTACATATCAAATCTGTGTATTTCCTATGATAGCAGGCCCTGTACTTATGCTGTTGCTGAAGTCCCAAGACTCATTGTTCATGAATTTTCCTTTCTGTGTTCGCTCTACATATTATTTGTACCTACCCTGTACAAAAGAGGCTTTTGGGAACATTTCTTTTATAGTTCCAAGGTGACACCCAGGAATGTACAGTGAAGATCCCTCCTATAGTGATGTCTCCTTCCTGAGAATATTTGTACTCAAAGGTGTAATCCTTCATTGTAAGATGACATTGAGCTGCGGAGTCCTGGATCTCAGAGATGCAGAAGGTCACACAGAGAACCAACATCAGGAACATTTTCCAAATGTAATAATATATATCACTACATTGTGTATAGCATCATAGGGAATCATGCAGCAGTGCCGCACAGGGTATGACAGGGAGAGGTTTATATCATCATCTTACATCTCTAAATAAGCACAAAGAAGAATTGCTGAGTTACAGCAGAAAGACACCACAGCAAAATAGTTACATCCACCAGAGACCAAACAAAACAGACAAAATCTGGATTTTCTTTTTTTTTTATTAACTATACATCATCCGCATCACATTTTTAAGTAAAAGAGGTTTCTCATTGTTATATTATTACTGTAGGGTTACACTTGCTAAAAAAAAAAAAAAGGTCTTTGTAAAACAGTGGAGTTAATTTGTAACTATTTAAACTATTGTAACGTCCCAGAATGGATGTGCCATTACTATGTTAGCATGTATATTGCGGCACTGAAAGAAGAGCCATAGACTCTGTATTCTGAGGACTGAAGGCTGTAGTAATGCTCTCCTGCCACTAGATGTCTCACTATATCTTAACCTTTACTAGGCTTACTAAGGTTAACCCCTTAAGGACAGAGCCTGAAATGGCCTTAATGACAGAGACAAACTTTATGAAAATGACCTGTGTCACTTTAGTCATTAATAACTTCGGGATGCTTTTACCTATGCGGCTGATTCGGAGAATGTTTTCTCGTGACATATTGTACTTTACATTTCTGGTAAATTGGAGATGATATTTATAACGAATATTTATGAAAAAAAAACAAATAACGTGAAAAATTGTGAAAAAAATGCAATTTTCCAACTTTGAAACTTTTTTGCTTATACAGAAAGTGGTTATACCACATAAATTATCTATTAAATAGCATTAGCAACATGTCTACTTTATGTTGGCGGCATTTATTAAACGATCTTTCATTTTTGTTAGACAATAGAAAGCTTAAAACATAAGCAGAAAATTTCCAAATTTTCAGTAAAATTTCAAAATCAGATATTTTTAGGGACCTGTTCAGGTTTAGGCTATGTTCACACTACATATGAATCAGTACGCATTTCGTACGGCGCCGTACATGTACGGCTGAAACAACGGGCGTGCGAATATTCGATGTGCGGGCGGATGCGTACGCAGTGTGTACGCAATGCGTACGCATTGCGAACGTACGCCCGTAGTCTACTTACGCTTCCTGAGCCCCCTACGAAGCGATCTGACAGCGGTCTTTTACTTGCAAATCTTCAACTAGCCCCGGACATCCCACAGAACCTTTTGGATCGGCATAGAAGAGCGGAAAAATGAAGAAATCACCACGGGATACGCTACGGGCGTAAGTTACAAGCCTTCCGGCTGGAAACAATGGTCTTGTTCATTTCTTACGGCGCCGTATACGATCCCGGCGTACATTCGTACGAAGTGTGAACTGTGCGGCCGGGATTGTATACTTTGCATTGTACGCTAACTACGTAAGTTTCCAGCCGCATATTCACGGAGCGCACTACGGCCGGAAGCTTACGTAGTGTGAACATAGCCTTAAAGTGTATTTGAGGGGCCTGTATGTTAGAAAGCCACACAAAGCACCCCATTTCAGAAACTGAACCCCCAAAACTCTGCAAAAGCACATCCAGAAACTGTTTTAACCCTTTAGGAGAGTCACAGAAATAAAAGCTAAGTGTGTACGAAATTAGAAAATTTAAATTTTCTGTGCAGAGATTTTATTGTAATCCAATATTTTTCATATTTATAAACTTATTACTAGAGAAATTCACCCCAATATTGATTGCCCCGTTTCTGCAGTTTATAGAAATACCCCATATGTGGCCCTAATGCATTGTTTTACGCAACCACAAGCCTCAGATACAAAAGAGCGCCTAGTGAATTTCAATGGCTCCGTTCTGACTGTACCACTTCAGGTTGGCAGAGGCTCTGGGGTGCCAAAACCTAAAAAACACCCCTAAAGGGACACCATTTAGAAAACTAGACCCCTCAAGGTATATAACAAGGGGTGCGGTGAGTATTTGGACCCCACAGCTGCTTCACAGATTTTCCTAACAATATGACGTGAAAAAAGAAAAAAATATTTTTTTCACTAAAACGTTGTTCTAGCCTTCAATTTTTCATTTTCACAAAAGGATAAAAGGAAAAAAAAACGTGTAGCGCAGTTTCTCCCGAGTACGGAAATACCTAACACGTGGACATAAAGCGCAATTTGGGTGCAGGGCGAGCCTCCAAAGGGAAGGAGCGCCAATTGGCTTTTGGAAGCTGGATTTCACTGGAATGGATTTCAAGGGCCATGTCGCATTTACAGAGCCCTCCTGCTGCCAAGACACTGGAAACCCCCCACAAGTGACCCCATTCTGGAAACTACACCCCTCAAGGAATCTAACAAGGGGTGCAGTGAGGATATGGACCCCACTGGTGACGGACACAAATGTAGACAAATGTGACGTGAAAGTGAAAATTTTCATTTTTTCACTTTCACGGCACATGATTGGGACATAGATATACCGGGATATATTTTGTACAGGAAAGACAGAGCAGAGAGAAGGGGAGGCGGGGTAGCCATTTATGTCAGGGATTGTCTTAAATCGACAGTCATCCAAAATACATATAAAGAGCTGGAGACTCTCTGGGTTTGTATGCAGTCCAAAGAGGGATCTGTTAATAGGATAAGTGTTATCTATAGGCCTCCGGGGCAAAGTGAAGACTATGATAACATGCTGATGGATGAAATTACTAAAATGTCATTAAAGGGGGACATTGTAGTTATGGGTGACTTCAACATGCCGGATGTGGATTGGAATATCCCTTCTGCACTTACATGTAAAAGCAAGAATGTAATGGAGGCCCTTACAGGGGCATCTTCAAAACAGCTAGTGAAGTCACCAACAAGAGGAGAGAACATTCTAGATTTAGTATTTACTAATGGGGATCGGGTGTCTGAAGTTAGAATGGAAGAAAATTTAGGTTCCAGTGACCACCAGTGTTTATGGTTTGACGTACAAACTGACTGCGTCCAATCCCATACTACAAAAAGAGTAATGGATTTTAGGAAGACAGATTTTAATAAAATGGGGGAGTATTTAGATAAAGAATTAAGAGGGTGGGATAAAACATCGGGAGCGAGCACTCAGTGGGCAGAATTAAAAAATGCCATATTAAAGGCAACTAGACTATATGTACGAGAAGCTAGCAAAAGTAAAAGGAAGAAGAATCCATTATGGTTTCCTAGAGAGGTTAAGGCCATTGTAAAAGGAAAAAAGGCAGCGTATAGGAAGTATAAGGAGACTGGGAATGAAGCTGACAGAGAGACGTATAAAAGTATACAGAAGGAGGCAAAGCAGATTATAAATGCTGCTAAAGCCTCAAAAGAAGAAGAAATGGCAAAATCTGTTATTGATTTCTTTGATTATGCCACAAAAGTGCTGGATGAAGGTGGTGCTGTGGATATTGCCTATCTGGACTTCAGCAAGGCTTTTGATACAGTTCCCCATAAAGAGATGATAGAGAAGTTGGAGAAAATTGGACTAAATCCCTGGATAGTTCAGTGGATTTGTGATTGGCTGAAGGATAGATATCAGAGGGTTGTTGTTAATGGTGTATATTCCGAGCAGAGACTGGTTACAAGTGGTGTGCCACAAGGGTCTATTCTGGGTCCTATTCTTTTTAATATGTTTGTAAGTGACATAGGAGAAGGGTTGGTAGGTAAAGTTTGTCTGTTTGCTGACGACACAAAAGTGTGCAATAGGGTGGATATTCCTGGAGGTGTCAGTAATATGGAAAACGATTTAGCTTTGCTAGATAAGTGGTCCAAACAGTGGAAATTGAAGTTCAACATTTCCAAATGTCCAAACTTCAGAAAAGAAGGATTTAGGGGTAGTGATATCAGACAGCCTTAAAATGAGTCACCAGTGCAACCAGGCGGTGGGGAAAGCTAATTGTATGCTGGGGTGTATAGCTAGAGGTATAACCAGTAGGAAGAGAGAGATTGTGATCCCGTTGTATAGAGCTCTGGTGAGGCCACATCTGGAATACTGTGTCCAGTTCTGGAGACCTCACCTAAAAAAGGACATTGATAAAATAGAACGGGTCCAAAGACGGGCTACAAAAATGGTGGAGGGTGTGAGGCATAAACCTTATCGGGAAAGACTTAAGGATTTGAATCTGTATAGTCTGGAGCAAAGAAGGGAAAGGGGGGGGGGCATGATTAAAACCTTTAAGTATGTTAAAGGACTAAATAAGGTTCAGGAGGGAAGTGTTTTTAGTAAAAAACTGAGCTCAAGAACAAGAGGACACAGTGAGAGGTTAGTTGGGGAAAGATCAGAAGCAATGTAAGAAAATATTATTTTACTGAAAGAGTAGTAGATACCTGGAACAAACTTCCAGCAGAGGTGGTTGGTAAATCTACAATAACAGAATTTAAACACGCCTGGGATAGACATATATCTATCCTAAGAAAATAAGAAAAAAAATACTAAAAGGGCAGACTAGATGGACCCAGTGGCCTTTTTCTGCCGACAATCTTCTATGTTTCTATATGTGCCTGTCATCCAGGGATACATATCCTCACTGCACCCCTTGTTAGATCCCTTGAGGGGTGTAGTTTTCAGAATGGGGTCACTTGTGGGGGGTTTCCAGTGTTTTGGCAGCACAAAGGCTCTGTAAATGCGACATGGCGTTCATCATCCATTCCAGCCAAATCCAACCTCCAAAATCCAAATGGCGCTCCTTCCCTTCGGAGGCTTGCCCCGCGCCCACATGGGGCTTTATGTCCACATGTGGGGTATTTAAGGGCTCGGGTGAAATTGCTCTACACATTTTGTGGCTTTTTTTCTCTTTTAACCCCTTGTGAAAATGAAAAATTCAAGGCTAGACCAACATTATAGTGTAAAAAATGTAATATTTCATTTTCACGCCACATTGTTCCACATTTGTACCAGTCACCAGCGGGGTCCATATGCTCACTACACCCATTGTTACATTCCCTGAGGGGTGTAGTTTCCATAATGGGGTAACTTGTGGGGGGTTTTCACTGGCTTGGCAGAACAGGGACTTTTTAAATGCAACATGGCCCTAGAAATCCACTCTACCGAAATCCAGCCCCAAAAAGCCAAGTGGCGCTCCTTTCCTTTGGAGGCCCGTCTTGCGGCCGCTTAGTGCCTTAAGTCCACATGTGGAGTATTTCGGTATTCGGGGGAAATTTCTCTATGCGTTTTGTTTTGTTTCTTCTCTTTTGACCCCTTGTGAAAATGAAGAAAAAAAACAAGTCTAGAGCAATGATTTAGTGTAAAAATTAAAAAAAAATTACACTACATGTTGGTCTATACCTGATTTTTTTCCCTTTTCACAAGGGTTTAAAAGAGAAAAAAAGCTCAAAGCGTGTAGATCCGTTTGTTTAGAGTACGGAAACACCCCACATGTGGACATAAAGGGCCATGCGGCCGCAAGACAGGCCTCCAAAGGGAAGGAGCGCCATTTGGCTTTTGGAGGCTGGATTTGGCTGGAATGGATTTCAAGGGCCATGTTTCATTTACAAAGACCCTATGCTGCCAAGACAGTGGTAAACCCCCACAAGTGACCCCATTCTGGAAACTACACCCCTCAAGGAATCAAACAAGGGGTGCAAAGAGCATATGCACTGGTGACGGGCACAAATGTGGAACAATGTGACGTGAAAGTGAAAAATTTCATTTTTTTTTACGTTCACGGCACAAATGTGCCCATCATCAAGGGGTCAATATCCTCACTGCACCCCTTGTTAGATTCCTTGAGGGGTGTAGTTTCCAGAATGGGGTCTCTTTGGGGGGTTTTCACTGTCTTGGCAACACAGGGCCTTTATAAATGCGACATGGCATTCACCATCCATTCTAGCCAAATGGCGCTCCCTCCCTTTGGAGGCTTACCCTGCACCCGCATGACGCTTTATGTCCACATGTGGGGTATTTCTGTACTTGGTAGAAATTGCTCTACACATTTTTTGTTTATTTTATCTTTTAACCCTTTGTGAAAATGAAAAAATAAAGACTAGATCAATGATTTAGTGTAAAAATTATATATTTTTTTTTACACTAAATGTTGGTTCAGCCTTGATTTTATTCATTTCCAAAAGGGGTTAAAAGAGAATATAAATGCAAAACGTGTAGTGTAATTTCCCCTGAGTACGAAAATACCCCAAATGTGGACATAATGTGCCATATGGGCACAGGGCAAGCCACCAAAGGGACAGAGCGCCATTTAGAGGCTGGAATGGAGGATGGAGGCCATGTTGCATTTACAAAGCTCCTGAGCTGCCAGAACAGTAGAAACCCCCCACAAGTGACCCCATTCTGGAAACTACACCCCTCAAGGAATCTAACAAGGGGTGTAGTGAGGATATGGACCGTACTGGTGACGGGCACATATGTAGAACATGTGCTGTGAAGATGAAAAATACTATTTTTTTCACTTTCACAGCACTATTGTGGCCATTACTAGGGGTCCATATCCCCAATGCCCCTCTTGTTAGATTTCTTACGAGGTGTAGTTTCCAGAATGGGGTCACTTGTGGGGGGTTTGTACTGTCCTGGCCACACAGGGGCTTTCTAATTGCATCATGGCATCATCTAATGGGAATGGGGACCATGTCTATTTAGGTGGGGAAAAGGGACAATTTTAATTAATTTGGGGGTTTTGGGCCATTTAGAAGTTTATAAGGTTGAAAAGGACAGGTGTCCATCAAATTCAACCTGTGTTGATCCAGAGGAAGGCAAAAAACCCTCGTGAGGCAGAAAACAGTAGCCTCATCACAGTGCAAAAATTCCTTCCCGACTCCATAATGGCAATCAGAATAATCCCTGGATCAACGTGACCCCTGAAATAAGAATAATTGACAGAATATTGAAAATTTAGAACCCCAATGACGTGTGGTACGCCTTGAAGCAATCCTTTATGCAGAGGCCGGGGTGATCAGGACAGGTGTCACACTGGTAAATGGTGTCCTTCCTGATCCCCCTTTTACGGCACACTTTGCACTTCTTTTGGAATCTCCCCTTTTTTCCAGTGTGGGGGACATCACCTGGAAAATGTTGTCCCTGTACGATACGGGGTCCTTCATATCCAGAAGCGCTGGGGCCTGCTCCGTGGCTGCCGAATATCAGGGCTTTGAGGGCAGTGAGGGACCGAAACAGGGGGGTGCTGGTATAAAAGTTATCAACATACAGGTGATAACCTTTATCCAGCAGTGGGAAGATCAGTTCCCAAACGATCTTCCCACTAACTCCGAGGAGGGCATTCTGGGGGCTGCATTTGGGTGTCCCTACCCTCATATACTCTAAATCTGTAAGTGTACCCTGAGGTACTCTCCCAGAGTTTGTAGAATTTCACGCCATACCGTGATCTCTTACTGGGAAGGTACTGGCGGAAATGGAGTCTTCCTTTGAAGTTTAGGAGGGACTCATCTACTGAGATGTATTTCTCTGGGATATACTTCTCAGTAAATTTGGCTGAAAAGTGCTCTATGACCGGCCGTACTTTGTACAGTCGGTCATATGAGGGGTCATCTCGCGGGGGGCAACTTGCATTATCATTATAATGCAAGAATTTTAGGAGGGTTTCGAATCGTACTCATCCCATCGTCATTCTGTAAAGTGGAGTATTATATATAATATCCCCACTCCAGTATTGCCGCATTGTGGGTTTTTTTACTAGGCCCATGTGCAGCAGGAGCCCCCAAAATGTTGTCATTTCGGTATGTTTAAAATGCGACCCAAGAAATGATTATAATTGACACGGCGCTTAAATGTTGGCTCATATAGATGCTATAGATGCTATCAAGGGAATAGCCCTTACTTCCCAATAGTATTAGAGTCAAGAATCAAATCAATGCATCTAGCGCTTCTACCTAGAACTTGCATATAGACGGGTGTATAAAATGACTTACTCTTTATTCTTTTCAAGGGTGTAACGTAGATGGTGAATCACTCCAATGTCCCGACAGGAGATACTTGTCCACGCTGGGAGCGTGTCCTGGCCGGTGGCACGATCTCTACCAGCTACAGCGTTCCGTGAAAGTTCTCTATGACGTCACAAAGTTGGCTATGGAATCTCACAAGGACCACAATTCCTCCTACACGTTTCAGCGTAACCTTACGCTGACGAAACGCTGTAGCTGGTAGAGATTGTGCCACAGGCTGGGGCGCACTCCCAGCGTGGCCAAATATGTTTAGTATTTTTCACATGGTGAACACCATTATTTTTATATGTTTAAATCAATATTATACATATGGCCACTGGTGTCTCCATTCACTACATATGTGTACAGCTGCTGTGTGTCCTTATTCAGTGGCAGAGAATCCTGGCAGTGCTTGTATTGTATGGTCAGCTCTCCTGTCACTCATCACCAAAACCTCTGTAACCACACAGTGACATTATACTGACTAAATTGTTGCAGAACATAGAGAAGTGTCTCCCATGAAGCTGCATCCTTGATAATATAATTAGTACCCAGTAATAATATATGTAGCCTATATTTTGCCCTCACTTATATAACCTGCATGATGAACAGGGGACTCTCGTTGTGTGACTGTGCACAAGACTGGGATTTCCTGTGTTTGCTCTCTTTTTTGAACAGAGAAAAGAACAAATTTTGGCATAGACCACAGTTTGGCCATACAGTGTGTATGACGTTGATTTAAAGGAGAATTCCGAGCAGAGAGATTTTGTGATGATTTAGGCCTGTTTAGCCAGTCATCGGCTGTAGCAGGGTTCCGCCTCTGCCACTGACTGGCTGAGTGGGCCTGGAAAGTCTTGTCCCAGGTCTCCACTCAAGCCAGGAAGCAGGGACCGGAGTGTCGGTATGCATGCACCAGCACTGGAGGTAGGGAGGTAAGTGTATGTTATTTTTTTCATCCACCCCCTCCCCTGTAAAGCCATTTTCAATTTAAACCAGTGTGTGAGTGCTCTAAAACCAGTGTCCATTCAAACCAGTCTGTGGGAGCTGTAAAGTCAGTGTCCATTCAAACCAGTTTGTGGGTGGTTAACCCAGTGTTTCTGCTTAGTTGAATTCCTGCTTAGTTGGATTACTGAATAGTTATGTAAATATTTGCTGTACTTTATTGTAAAACACACATGGTTGAAATATTACAAAACACACTTAATTTTCCATCAAACCCCTTCCAACCCCAATGAGGAAGTCAAAGACCACGATCTCTGTTCGTTTCAATCCACGAATGTGTTGGATTTAGCAGAGGATGTTATGGCCACATACAAGTGGCTGAAGTGGGTACAAAGTCTGGGAAGGACAGTCTGAAAGCGCAGGGTTTGATAGTGCTGGTACGCCATAGGGACAGGGCTTGTTTCAGCATGATGACCAGTCGAGGTGGTGGAGGTAGATGATGAGGTCTCTGGATGATGTTCACGCAGAAATCTATGTGAAGATAGTGGCTGGACCTCCATTTATTGTTGCTGCCGCTGCCACTCTCCCAGCTGGGCTATCATCCTTCATGCCATCACGGGCATATACTGACCCTGGCCATAGCTGGAACTCTTGACGTCCATGCTTAGATGTACCTGATGCAAGACAGAGAGTTGTCAAGCTTCTGTAAATAAAGGCCACTCAACTTAGCCAGTTGTCCATTTATCATCTTTGCTGTAGGGTCGGTGATGGCGTAGCGCTGTTTTATTCCGATGGCTCCAGATACCGACTCTTGTCTCAACATTGGTGGTGTTTTTCCCTTGGTCCAGATGGAGGAGGCAGAGGTAGATGTGAGGAACTTACTGCTTCCAACCAAGGCTGCATAATCCTGACTTGAGATGGTAGCTGCAGCCATTGGTTATGGGCAAGAAGTGGCATGGGGGTCCTGGTTTTTCCACACACTGGGGTTGTGGAATTCCATGTAATGACTTATAGAAGCAGTAACTGGGTTTGAACCCAAACCCTGACCTACTTTATGGTCACAGATGCTGTAGATAGCACCATGGTCTTTGCTGCCACCAACACAGAAAAACTGCCACACTTCTCATTGCAGCGGGTCGTTCTTCGTAGCAGGCACACTGGTAGATGTTGTTGAGTCCCGTTGCTGCTTTGGAGTACCCCTCAAGTGTCTGTGTCTTTCTTAACACCAATCTGGTGACTAGCTGACACTGTACCTCTCTCCTTTTGCCTCCAGACCAACAAGCTGTGGATGGAACCTGACACTGGCTCAGTTTAACAAATACATCTTCATGCCCTGATGATGATAACATCTAGGGACCAAGATTCCACTCGGGGTCTGTGACATTACCGTAGTCTGAGACAAAGTTTTCATCTTCTAAGCTCGCTTTTTCTAGTGCCATGCTGCATGAACCCATACTTTGGTCAAAGACTGCCCTTCCTTTGCTCTCTTGACTGCTTTATGTCCTAGAAACCACTGGAAACCACACTTTTTTATTTTTTAACTTTTTGCTCATCTCTAATCATTATAAAAAGTGATGCTCTCTGGAGTCATTCAGTGCCTGTCCCCCGACCCCCCTCTTAGTTGCCTGGCCTACCCTTCTTTACATCTCTCAAGTAGACGTCTTTTTCCTCGGCCACCTCCTCCCCAGTCCCAGTAAAAAAGTGCCCGCCCCCCCCCCCCCCCACACACACACACACTGGAGTAACCCTCTCGCTGACAAGCATCAGCCCTGAAGGTCCAGCAATACATCGGTCTATAGTGTACTACAACTCCTAGCATTTCCTGAGGGCTTCAGACTGTCAGTACATGCTGAGAGTTGTAGTTCCTGCAGCTGTTGTAGTTGGGTCCTTAGTGCATTATACACTGGATGCTTTGTGGCAGATCAGAATATATAGATCTGTGGGGGCTCAGTGCAGGGAAGTGACCTCAGAACAGCACTAATAGGGGATAGAACAAAAACATCTCCCCCTATCCCCTATTAGTGATGTTCTGGTGTCACTTCTATATACTGAGCCCCCACAGATCTCTGTATTCTGATCTCCAACAAAGCATCCAGTGTATAATCCACCTAGGACCCAACTATAACAGCTGCAGGCACTACAACTCCCAGCATGTACTGACAGTCTGCAGCCCTCAGCATATGCTGGGAGTTGTAGTACAGTGTAGACAGATGTATTGCTGGACCTTCAGTGCTGATGTCACTCACAGATTGCAGCCACCAGGAGACTCTGCACACAGTGATTTATTAAAGGGTTGTCCTCTCAGAGACTACAACTCCCAGCATACCCTGAGAGCTGTATAAATGTAAGGATTTGTCACAGATACAGATGAATTCAGGAAAGGACGGGGTCAGCGTGTCGTGTCTCACTGGTTCTATATTTGTGGGCCTCAAAGATCATTTCCTCTGGTGGGCCCCAGGTACCCAAGTCCGACACTGGACAGAAGCGGTCCACAAACTAAGATGTCCCCGGCCTCCTTCCTTCCTCCATCATGTCTGTTTGATGAGAAGAGCGGGCAACAAGCAGAGCTGCACCCAAGTGCCAGGGTATATACCATGCATGTAACCTGCCAGTGCTGGGGGGGGCACACCCCCAGTTCCCCAAGCAGCACCCCTAGTCCCCCAAGCAGCACCCCCAGTCCCCAGCACGGAGTAGTAGTATGGGGGAGGCCGTGGAGGCCGCCATCTTAGCTGAGGGGGCAGAGGACTGTGGCACATCCCTGCTCTGCAGCACAGCAGCAGCACCTTGCAAAGGCCTCAACTCAGTTGTCAGCCTGTGAGCCAGACTACAAAGGAGGTGTTACAGGTGGCACACACAGCCATCCCTCCCCTCAGGCTCCTGGAGCAGCCCTCCCTGCCCGGTCTCCTAAGAATATGGCTGACATATCAGTTACTCTCTGCCCAAGCCATGTACTTGACATAGGGCGGGTTCAGACTACTGAATTCTCGCCGATAAATTCCACGGAATTCCCATAGACACCATTCTATGGGCCGGCTGATTCCGCATTCTGCCGAAAGAACTGACATGTCAATTCTTTCGGCGGAATGCGGAATCAGCCGGCCCATAGAATGGTGTCTATGGAGCCGGCGGAAAGGAGCGCGACCGTGAGCGTGTACAGGTGACGGAATTCCGCAGAGTTTATCCGCAAGAAACCCGTAGTCTGAACCCGCCCTATATGTGGACTTGGTCCTGTCTTGGCTCCCATGCCCGCATTGGTAATCTGGCCAGCCAGGCATTTGCCCGCTGGGCTGCCCCGATTACCAGTCCAGGGGGCCGCCTGGTTTACATATTTAAATTTGAAGTGAGCTAGCAGCACAGGTTGGCTGCAGATGCCAGACACTGATCGTGGGGGAGGAAGGGGGGGGGCTGCTGCTAAGACACAAATCGGGATGTGGCCGCTGCCAGGCACAGATAGCAGGGGGTGAGGGGCTTGTCCAGGGCCTCCTGCCAGACACTGATCCGTTGCCTGAATCAAGCTACTGTCTAATAGAAAGTGAGGTGGAGGCCGCAGAGCTGACAGTCTCACCTCCATTGTCAGCAGCTGAGTCAGTGACACAAACAGACTGCTGGATCCTGCTGCAGAGCCCACACACTGTCACGGACGGCCCCGAGGAGGAGGAGGAGGAGGAGGAGGAGGAGGAGAAGAAATCTTTGCAGAGTACTGGTGCCGGCCTGGCTGCTGCCTGCGTGTGTGTGTGTCAGTGTTTTTCTACTACATGTAGTGTGTGTGTGTGCATACCTCCCCGGATCCGGAGGGACAGTCCTGATTTTGGGGTCATGTCCCTCCGTCCCGGTCAGGGGCGTAGCTACTGTCTCTTGGGCCCTGGTGCAAGAGGTCAACTTGGGCCCCCCTACCCATCCTCCAACCACAAGAAGCTATTGATATATTTGTGCAGCTTGCTGCCATAACAGACACATTGTGATTAGGTAACAGGGGGGCTCCCTGTGTTCTGCCCCTCTGTTTCCCTATTACAACGTGCTTGTCATGGCAGCCAGTAGCCTAGTGAAGGCTTCCAGACCTGCCACAAGTTAGCTATAAAGGTTCTGCAGGGCTGCCACATCCGGATATCCCCATTGCCCCCCAATAGTAGTTGCAATTTCGCATATTGATAGCCGATCCTTAGTATAGGATATCAATATGTGACCAGGGTGCCAAAACCCACTGACCAGACTTTTTAAATGTATTACAGCACAGATTTATCCAGTAACTCACAGGAGGCGTCTTCTTTGGTCACGTTTTTGCTGATCAGAGTTCTTCACCATCTTGCCTGGCCATTATGAAGATTTCTCCTGGTGATTCCTTGTCTCTGCCAGACAAACATTTCAGGCTCCTTGCTCCAGCATCATCCTCATCTATATAAAATCTCTCAATTTGTATTGGCTCACACAGTAACAGAAACCCCTCTGTTCCTCCATATAAGCCATTATGGTGAATATATTGTATGCCTCCAAATAGTAGACAAGCCCCCTCTATGCTTTCATATAGTATTAGGCCTCTCTGTGCTTCCATATAGCGCAGCTCTTCTCTGTGCCCCCATTTAAAATAGGCCATCCCAAGATAGCATTAAGGCCTCTCCGTGCATCCATATAGCTGTGACCCATTCATTTAGAAGCCTCTTTGTACCACAAATAGTAGGTAGATCCCCTCTGTGCATTAGCCTATAGCTAGTCCCCCTGGTAGGTACCTCCTCCCCCCAACAAACTGTATCCTCCATGAAGGCAACCCCTCCCATAGGCAACCCCTTTTGTAATATATATACTGTATATATATATATATTAGAAAATGTACCCGGCGCTGCCCGGGTATAAAGTGTCAGTGTGTTAATTAGATTTGTTCTAAGGTGCCCAGGAGGCCAAGCTAAAGGTATTGTTTCATCTGAGTTAATCAGTGGAATTAGTGTATACCTGTAGTGCATAGCTGGTGGGTTCTGTATACCCACAATGTATAGTTTTTAGGGGTCTCACATATCTGTAGTGTATAGTTGGGGGGGTCCTGTATACCTGTAGTGTGTAGTTGGGGGGGGCTGTACACCTGTAGTGTATAGTTGAGGGAGGTCCTGTATACCTGCAGTGTACAGTTGGTGAAGGTCCTGTATACCTGTACTGTATAGTTTGGGGGTCCTGTATACCTGTAGTATATAGTTGGTGCTGTATACCTGTAATGTATAGTTGGTGGAGGTCTTGTATACCTGTAGTTTATAGTTTGAGGGTCCTGGATACCTGTAGTGTATAATTGGTGGAGGTCTTGTATACCTGTAGTATATAGTTTGGGGGTCCTGTATACCTGTAGTGAATAGTTTGAGGGTCCTGTATAACTATAGTATAGAGTTGGTGGAGGTCCTTTATACCTGTAGTGTATAGTTTGTATAGTCCTATATACCTGTAGTAAATAGCTGGTGGAGTTCCTGTATACCTGTAGTATATTTGGGGTCCTGTATACTTGTAGTATAGAGTTGGTGAAGGTGCTGTATACCTGTATTATAGAGTTGGTGTAGGTCCTGTATACCTGTAGTGTATAGTTTTGAGGTCCTGTATACCTGTAGTGTATAGTTTGGGGTCCTATATACCTGTAGTATATAGTTGGTGGAGTTCCTGTATACCTGTAGTGTATAGTTTTGGGGTCCTGTATACCTGTAGTGTATAGTTTGGGGTCCTGTATACCTGTAGTATATAGTTGGTGGAGGTCCTGTATACCTGAAGTATATAGTTAGTGGAGGTCCTGTATAGCTGTAGTGTATAGTTTTGGGGTCCTTTATACCTGTAGTGTAAAGTTTGGGGTCCTGAATATCTGTAGTATATAGTTTTGTGGAGGTCCCGTGCACCTGTAGTGTACAGTTTTGGGGTCCTGTATACCTGTAGTGTCCTGTATACCTGCAGGGTTGTATTTACCCGTATGGCAGTGTTATTCAGTCACAGTGTGTCGGTATTGGTCATGTCTGGTATGGGGGTATTATCCAGTCACAGTATGGCGGTATTGGTCAGGTCTGGTATGACAGTGTTATCCAGTCACAGTATGGCGGTATTGGTCAGGTCTGGTATGGCGGTGTTATCCAGCACAGTATGGCGGTATTGGTCAGGTCTGGTATGACAGTGTTATTCAGTCACAATATGTCGGTATTGGTCAGGTCTGGTATAGCAGTGTTATCCAGTCACAGTATGGCGGTATTGGTCAGGTCTGGTGTGACAGTGCTACCCAGTCACAGTTTGGTATACCTGTAGTGCCCTGTATATACATGTACTGTATAGATGGAGTAGGAGGTCCTGTATATACATGTACTGTATAGATGGAGTAGGGGGCCCTGTATATACATGTACTGTATAGATGGAGTAGGGGGTCCTGTATACATGTACTGTATAGATGGAGTAGGAGGTCCTGTATATACATGTACTGTATAACAAAAATTGAACACGAGGACGGCACTCCAGTAGTGTATAGTGAAGATTTATTCACCCAATCACAAACAGCGACGTTTCGACTCTAACATGAGTCTTTCTCAAGCAAGTACAAAGTGGTATCATGGTGATATTTATATGAGGGGGAACACCCCCAAGGTGTGTATCTCAATTAGTGACATCATAATATAAACATAGGTATAGAAGTGTTTATCTACTCATCAGTGCCAAAATATTCAATATTCATATAACATACATATTACATAGTGTATATACATTTCAGTGCATAACAAGTGCATATGAAATTCCTCCCAGAATCCATATATAATCACTAAAACATATTCTTCCTTCTAATCAAGGGTTAAGATTAAGGTCGGACCTGACTCACAGCAGTGCCACACTCTTCACGGTGAATTCATCACTCTCCTGAGCGCACGGGCTCTGCCAGATTCAAGGACTGCCAAATTACCTTATATGACTACTCTTCTAAGAGCGACCTCCCCTCGATTCCTACAAATTTTGTCCCACATTAGTTTCACACGGACCAGAAGGTGGTTTAGATAAAGACCGGATAATGGTTTGAATAAGGATTGAGAAAAATTGAGTCGGAAAGGTGAGTATAAGGTCCTCGCTCCATCTGTATAGATAAACAGAAGAAAAAACTATAATTAAACACAAGTGTTAGTGTATATCTTACATAGTGTAAGTGCACGTATAAAAAATATAATAAATAATAAAGATCTATGTACTCTTTTCCTTCAGCAAGAGCATGTAAATAATTGCACAGTGGTCAAGCTCTATATCATAGAAATGCTTTCAATGAAAAGTCCACATTTAACCCATGCGGTTGAAGGGCATTGAGACGTGTAATCCATTGGGCCTCTCTTTGTTTTAACATTTTTTGTCTGTTTCCACCCCGGGGTGGTAACGGAATGTGGTCAATTATTGTAAACCGCAACTGTTGAAGGCTATGGCCCGCTTCTACAAAATGTCTGGAAACAGGGAGGTCAAGTCTACCTTTGCGAATAGAAGACTTATGATTATTCAAACGTATACGGCACTCATTCGTTGTTTCTCCTACATAAATATACGGACACGGACACTGAAGGACATAAATGACATGATCCGTCTTACAACATGTATGAAACCGCAATTTGTAACTGTGATTAGTGTTAGGGTGACAAAAGACATCTCCTTTTATCATCAGATTGCAGCTGTCACATCCCAAACAAGGGAAGCTGCCCGGTTTGAGTGAAGATGACAGATCCAATCTTTTCTTCTGACAGTCTGCACGGACCAATTTGTCTCTAATACTTGCTGCTCGTCACCAATGAGGGGGCCTGCTCAAAGTCCATCAAGCCTTCTGTATGGTCTTTACTCCCTTTCCTTTCCTGGTCGAGACTCCGCCACTGTTGTTTTCTTCCACGACCCCTCCTGATGTTGCTCCGCCTCCTGCTGCGTCCATCTTGTCCTGATCCAAAAAAGCATGATTACTTACGGGTAATCTTGTTTTCAATAGCCCATGACAGCACCCCTGGAGAGGACCTCCCACCGCAGGACAGGAAACCTGAGAATATAAAACCTTGACACGCCTCTCCAGCCTCAGTTCAAACAAAAGTACTCCAGCGGAGGAAATAATCAACATAGGTAACATCACACAATAATTTTTAAAACAATATTCCAGCAACATTCGCTATATAGGGTAGGGTATGCATGAGGGGTGCTGTCATGGGCTATTGAAAACAAGATTACCCGTAAGTAATCATGCTTTTACCTCAACGCCCTATGACAGCACCCCTGGAGATTTAGAATAGAAACTAAATTATTAGGGGGGGACTACTGCCGACAGAACCTTTCTGCCAAAGGCTAGGTCAGAGATTGGTCTTAACTGTACCCTGTAGTGTCTAAAAAAGGTGTGAACAGAGCCCCAGGTGGCAGCTTTGCATATTTGATCCAAGGTAGCTTCCGCCCTCTCTGCCCAGGATGTTGCCACTGACCTTGTGGAGTGAGCTGTGAAGAATAGAGGGGGATCTTTCCCTTTACTAGAGTAGGCTAGAGAGATTGACTGTTTAATCCATCTACTCACGGAAGCTTTTGAAGCTGCCTTCCCTTTATTAGGGCCTGAAAACTGAACTAACAGGTTCTCAGCTGACCTAAAATCCTTTGTCTTGTCTAAATATTCAAGGAGGCATCTCCTAACGTCCAGAGTATGGAAAGACGCCTCTCTCTGGTTTTTAGGGTTGTTACAAAAAGATGGTAAAATAATCTCTTGATTTTTATGAAACTCAGATACCACCTTCGGGAGGAAGGTAGGAAGTGTTTTCATAACCACCCTGTCATCAAATATTTGGGTGTAAGGGGGGTGTGCCGACAGAGCCTGTATCTCACCTACCCTTCTGGCCGTTGTTATTGCCAGGAGAAATGCCATTTTTAATGTGAGTAGCCTGATTGAGACATCTTCTAGGGGCTCAAAAGGAGTCACAGTTAGGGCCTCCAGGACTAGGTTCAAGTCCCACTGAGGTACCAATGTCTTCTTGGGGGGATTAAGACGAGAAGCCGCAGTTAAGAATCTTTTTACTAGAGCATTTTCCGCCAGCTTAACATTCAGAAAGGAGCTTAGGGCCGATACCTGCACCTTCAAGGTATTTGGGCTTAAGTTCATGTCCATACCAGCCTGTAGGAAGTTGAGCACTAAAGGGATATTGGGCTGATCTAGCGGATCTTGTTTCCCTTTGGAAAACCTCACAAAGGCACGCCAGACTCTAAAGTAGATGTTTGTAGTTACCTCCTTCCTGCTTGCTAGCAGTGTATTAACTACTGCATCAGAGAACCCTCTTCTTTTCAGGATGACCCGCTCAGCATCCATACCGTCAAGTGCAGATTCGGGGTATCCGGGTGCTGTACTGGGCCCTGCAACAGCAGATCTTTGGTGTTTGGCAGTACCCATGGCTGTTGTACTGACATTTTCCTCAGGCAGGTTATCCATGGCCTTCTGGGCCAGAAAGGAGCTACTAGCAACGTCATTGCTTTGTCTTCCCGAATCTTCCTGATGACTTTGGGGATCAGACGAAAGGGTGGGAAGGCATAACCTCTTTCTCTTCCCCAGTCGAGGGAGAAGGCGTCCACCTTCGTTGGATTGTCCAGGGGATTCAAGGAACAAAACCTGTTTAGTTTTTTGTTTCCTCTTGTTGAGAACAGGTCTATTGAAGGTGTGCCGAACCTCTTCAGTATTAGTTGGAACACTTGATCGTTTAATGACCACTCTGTCTGTTTTATCTGTACCCTGCTGAGGAAATCCGCAACCTTGTTTTCCTTTCCTTTCAGGTGTACTGCTGAGAGAGAAGTCAAGTTTACTTCTGCAAAGGAAAAAATTTGAGACGACAGATTCAAAAGTGTCTGGGATCTGGTGCCCCCTTGTCGATTCACGTAAGACACTGCTGTTGTGTTGTCTGAGTAGACTACCACATGTTTGTGTCTGACTTGAGTCTGGAAACTCTCTAGGGCTAACCGTATTGCCAGTAATTCCTTGTAGTTTGAAGAACTGTGCTTGGTTTGTGGTGACCAGCGCCCCTGGTGGTTCTGATTGTCCAAGTGAGCCCCCCACCCCCATGGGCTGGCATCTGTTGTAATTCTTGCTATTGGATGAGGGGACCAATGGACCCCTGAGGAGAGATTGTCCAGATTTAGCCACCAGCGGAGAGATAGTCTGGCTTTTGAGGATAGAACAAGGGGCTGGTCTAATGTGTCCTGGGTTCCTTTCCAGGATGTTAAGATGTTCTGTTGAAGATCTCTTGATCTGGACTGAGCCCATTTTACCGCCGGTATACAGGATGTCAAAAGTCCTAAGACAGACATTGCCTCTCTTAAGGATGGCCTGAATGTCCAGAACAGCGTTTGTACTCTGTTCCTGATTACCTGCTGCTTGACTTCCGGGAGAAAGGTCATCTGACATGTTGAGTCCAACTGGTAACCTAGAAAAACACAACTGGGAGAAGGAATCAAGTTGGACTTTTTCAGGTTGATATTCCAGCCAAGCTGTCTTATTATATCCGAAGCCTGATGTATTTGGAGCGTCAGGGTCTGTGACGAGTCTGCCACCAGCAGGAAGTCGTCCAGGTATGGAATAAGGAGTATATTCTTGGTCCTTATGAAGGCTGCCATATCCGCAACTACTTTCGTGAACACCCTTGGGGCCTGAGAGACCCCAAACGGGAGTGCTTTGTATTGGAAGTGGCACCACCGCCCCCTGATGTTTACTGCCAGCCTCAGATATTTTTGGTGTGAGGGATGGATAGGGACGTGATAGTACGCATCTTCTAAATCTATTGACGCCATCAGACACCCTGGATAAAGAAGATGAATAGCTGATTTGAGAGTTTCCATACGAAATTTTTTGTATTTCAGATGGGCATTGAGTCCCTTTAAATTTATAATCACTCGATAAGTACCGTTCGGTTTCTTCACCAGGAACAGTGGGGAATAAAATCCCTTCCCCTGTTGATTCACAGGGACTGGGATTATCACATTTTTGTTTATTAAAGAAAGGACTTCTGTTTCCAGAGCTGATTGCTTCTCTTGGTCTGAAATTAATCTGGTGGGAAGATATCTGTCCGGGGGAAAGTTGTTGAATTCCAACAACAGACCCCAAGTTATGGTGTTTAGTACCCAGGGACTGGAGGAAATTTCCTTCCAGGCTGGGACAAAATGGGACAGACGACCTCCCACCTGATGAATATCATTGAGACTCTTTGGGCTTGTCCCTTCCTGAGAAAAGGAAACCTTTCCCTTTCCCTGGGGCCCTAAACTTCCTATTGGCGTCTTGTCTAGCACGAAAGGGCCTTTTAAATGGTTTTTTCCCCTGAGTGGACTCTTGGGCTCTTTGTTGCCCTGGGAACTGTTTCTTCTTTTCTGACGCTTTCTCTAGAAGGGAGTCAAGCACCGGTCCAAATAGTGATTCACCGTCACAGGGTATAGAACATAATTTGCCTTTTGACCCTATATCTCCTTTCCATGACTTCAGCCAAACTGCTCGTCTAGCGGAATTTGACAGGGCTGCCGCCCTAGCAGTCATTTTTAGCGAATCCACTGACGCATCCGCTAGAAAATCTGCAGCCTTGGATAGAGTTGGTAAGTCTTCCAAAATACTAGCTGGAGCGTTTTCTTTGATTAGCTGGCTTTTTAAATCTCCTAACCATAACCTTAAGGATCTGGCCACACATGTAGCCGCCACATTAGTCCTCAGGGCACTGGTGGAGGCTTCCCATGTTTTGCGGTTGTAATGGTCCGCCTTGCGGTCCATTGGGTCTGGCAGTGACCCAAGGTCCTCAAAGGGCAGGCTGTTTTTCTTGGCTATTTTGGCCACCGGGGCGTCCACTGCCGGAGCTTTCTCCCATGCTTTACAATCCTCTTCTTCGAAAGGATATTTCCTCTTAAAGAAGCGTGGAATGAAAAACTTCCTATCAGGGTTCTCCCACTCCTTCTTTATTAGAGACTTAATATTAGCATGTAGAGAGAATGTACGGATCCTTTTAGGTCCTAAACCTTCATATAAGGCATCCTCTGCTGACTTAGGCTGTGTGACCTCCTCCATGTTCATAGACTGCCTTATTGCTTTAATAAGCTGATCTGTATCTTCAGCAGGGCATAAGGTATTACTAGGCAAAGAACCTTCCTCCTCTTCTGCCTGTTGTTCTATTTCCCCTTCCTCTAAATCCACCCAGGTGACTGAAGGGACAGGGGTAGCCTCCTGAGAGTCTGAGGGACCCGGCTGCTCCTGCTGGGGGGTCAAATTTAGCTGACCCAAAGAAGCTTTTATCTCGTCTCTCACCATCTGTTTAATGCTATTTGCCAGTACAGAGGATTCTTGAGCCACTAGTTTATCAATACATGCAGGGCAAACGGATCTATTATAATCTTCCTTAAGCTCCTTCCTGCATTCACCACATTCTTTGCGGCGATGTCTCTCTTTACTAGAGGACTTAGCACTTGCTGGTGACCTCTACAACATAAACAGCAAGAAACACCTTATTAAAAATAAGTAAAATAAACATGACCTCTCACCACCCCAGGTCTCCACTGGTACCGGACTAGAGGTCTTCCTTTTTTCATGGCGTCCTTTGTCCCCTCCAGAAGGTTCAGACATCACTGCAGGAGGTGTACCAGACAGGTCTGTAGCTGTAGCTGTAGTACGGGCCGGCTGATGGGGGTCTCAAGCCACTGGACGCACGAGGCTACGGACGCCAACTCCCGCTCCCGGGTCTCAAATACTGCGTCCTGGGCGTTCCGCCGGAAGTGACGCGTCCCGGCCGGAAAACGTCATCAACGAGCGCCGGACGTCACCACGCCAGCGTGCTCACGCACGCCTGCGTCCTGACGTCACACCCAGGGAAACCGGAAGCCGACACGCACGGATGCCGGCGTTCCACCATGAGATCCCGCTACCCCTGGGGATTGCTTGTGCGGTCCTCATGGCCCGGAGCGAGGTGGTCATCCGGCGAGCTCCCCCACCAGACTTCCAGGCTGCTCTAGCGAGAGTCTTATGCCTGCAGGTAACCTCCCTTGCAAATGCAGATGGAGGGTCTGCGGCCTGCCAGGTGTCAAAATTTCATTTTTCTTGCCCCCCAGAGGGGGAGCGTCTTCTCAGACCTCCCATCCGCACGGACAGGAAACCTGAACTGAGGCTGGAGAGGCGTGTCAAGGTTTTATATTCTCAGGTTTCCTGTCCTGCGGTGGGAGGTCCTCTCCAGGGGTGCTGTCATAGGGCGTTGAGGTAAAAGCCGTTTTTTCTTTCTTGGTTTTGGAACCCTTGGATGCTTCCTTATTTCGTTGCTTATCCTCACGTTTGCCTTCTTTCTGCCAATCATAGACAAATCCGGTTTTATAGTCCTCGCAATCACGGTGCCACTTTTGTCTTTTCAGCTCCTCTTGTTCCTTCTTATATTTCTCTAAGTTGCTCTGTACTTTTTCTTTATACCTTATGATCTCATCTGATTCCATGACATCTGTTAGGGCACTTTCACTTATTTCCAATTTTTGTTCTATTTGTATAATTTCTCCTTGCAAGAACTCAATGTTCAAAAGGACTAGGTCCAAGGCATATTTATTCGTGAGTCCTTCAAAACGTGTGCAAAATTCTTTATTCCTAGGAAACAGATTAGGCCTTAGATGGGGACGCAACCCTCTTGGGATCATTTTGGTTTGATAATATTCCTTCAGCAATGATGATGTAAGTCGCATTCTAAGTGGCCGCCTGGGAAATAGAGTTTATTTGAGGGTTCCATCGAAATTGGACACCAAGCGGACTTTTGAAGCGGATTCCAAGAGACTGATTACATTGGATCTGCATTTATCTTTGCTGTCCAATTATTATCAAACCAAAATGATCCCAAGAGGGTTGCGTCCCCATCTAAGGCCTAATCTGTTTCCTAGGAATAAAGAATTTTGCACACGTTTTGAAGGACTCACGAATAAATATGCCTTGGACCTAGTCCTTTTGAACATTGAGTTCTTGCAAGGAGAAATTATACAAATAGAACAAAAATTGGAAATAAGTGAAAGTGCCCTAACAGATGTCATGGAATCAGATGAGATCATAAGGTATAAAGAAAAAGTACAGAGCAACTTAGAGAAATATAAGAAGGAACAAGAGGAGCTGAAAAGACAAAAGTGGCACCGTGATTGCGAGGACTATAAAACCGGATTTGTCTATGATTGGCAGAAAGAAGGCAAACGTGAGGATAAGCAACGAAATAAGGAAGCATCCAAGGGTTCCAAAACCAAGAAAGAAAAAACGGCTTTTTTGGATCAGGACAAGATGGACGCAGCAGGAGGCGGAGCAACATCAGGAGGGGTCGTGGAAGAAAACAACAGTGGCGGAGTCTCGACCAGGAAAGGAAAGGGAGTAAAGACCATACAGAAGGCTTGATGGACTTTGAGCAGGCCCCCTCATTGGTGACGAGCAGCAAGTATTAGAGACAAATTGGTCCGTGCAGACTGTCAGAAGAAAAGATTGGATCTGTCATCTTCACTCAAACCGGGCAGCTTCCCTTGTTTGGGATGTGACAGCTGCAATCTGATGATAAAAGGAGATGTCTTTTGTCACCCTAACACTAATCACAGTTACAAATTGCGGTTTCATACATGTTGTAAGACGGATCATGTCATTTATGTCCTTCAGTGTCCGTGTCCGTATATTTATGTAGGAGAAACAACGAATGAGTGCCGTATACGTTTGAATAATCATAAGTCTTCTATTCGCAAAGGTAGACTTGACCTCCCTGTTTCCAGACATTTTGTAGAAGCGGGCCATA
Source organism: Dendropsophus ebraccatus (assembly GCF_027789765.1). NCBI lineage: Eukaryota > Metazoa > Chordata > Amphibia > Anura > Hylidae > Dendropsophus > Dendropsophus ebraccatus. The sequence continues at coordinate 20,627,915 of NC_091460.1, read as the reverse complement.
GCCTTCAACAGTTGCGGTTTACAATAATTGACCACATTCCGTTACCACCCCGGGGTGGAAACAGACAAAAAATGTTAAAACAAAGAGAGGCCCAATGGATTACACGTCTCAATGCCCTTCAACCGCATGGGTTAAATGTGGACTTTTCATTGAAAGCATTTCTATGATATAGAGCTTGACCACTGTGCAATTATTTACATGCTCTTGCTGAAGGAAAAGAGTACATAGATCTTTATTATTTATTATATTTTTTATACGTGCACTTACACTATGTAAGATATACACTAACACTTGTGTTTAATTATGTTTTTTCTTCTTTTTATCTATACAGATGGAGCGAGGACCTTATACTCACCTTTCCGACTCAATTTTTCTCAATCCTTATTCAAACCATTATCCGGTCTTTATCTAAACCACCTTCTGGTCCGTGTGAAACTAATGTGGGACAAAATTTGTAGGAATCGAGGGGAGGTCACTCTAAGAAGAGTAGTCATATAAGGTAATTTGGCAGTCCTTGAATCTGGCAGAGCCCGTGCGCTCAGGAGAGTGATGAATTCACCGTGAAGAGTGTGGCACTGCTGTGACTGCTTCAGACACCTCGTTTATGACAAACTCTAGTTGGTGAGCAATTCTTTCTTCCCCCCTTTTCCTACTAGTCCTGCAATACACCTCTTTGACATTTGTAGGAGGTATGGGCGATGGAAGGTGCTGTTACCTTCCCCAAGATGGCGCCCGATGTGTCACACGGACATCTTGCACATGCGCGCGCTGGAAGGTGATAATACCTTTCCCAAGATGGCGCCCGTTGTATTACACGGACTATTTGCGCATGCGCATAATTAATCATGTGATCGTTGCCGGAATGTGAGCAGATGACAAGCCACATGACATGCCTACATCCGGATATGCGCAGATGTTCTGTTTACAAGCGGTATGCGGCATGCCTTCAATACAGTGGGATTGGCTGAACGGACGGAGGGTGAGTCAGGTCCGACCTCCATCTTAACCCTTGATTAGAAGGAAGAATATGTTTTAGTGATTATATATGGATTCTGGGAGGAATTTCATATGCACTTGTTATGCACTGAAATGTATATACACTATGTAATATGTATGTTATATGAATATTGAATATTTTGGCACTGATGAGTAGATAAACACTTCTATACCTATGTTTATATTATGATGTCACTAATTGAGATACACACCTTGGGGGTGTTCCCCCTCATATAAATATCACCATGATACCACTTTGTACTTGCTTGAGAAAGACTCATGTTAGAGTTGAAACGTCGCTGTTTGTGATTGGGTGAATAAATCTTCACTATACACTACTGGAGTGCCGTCCTCGTGTTAAATTTTTGTTATCCAGAGGAGTCGGGGGTCGACTTTTCTGGGACGTGCACCCACCAGCTTTAAGCTATTTTTGACTTCAAGCCAGCACAGTGCCATCCATCCACCATTTTCTATACATGTACTGTATAGATGGAGTAGGGGGTCCTGTATACATGTACTGTATAGATGGAGTAGGAGGTCCTGTATATACATGTACTGTATAGATGGAGTAGGGGGCCCTGTATATACATGTACTGTATAGATGGAGTAGGGGCTCCTGTATACATGTACTGTATAGATGGAGTAGGGGGTCCTGTATACACATGTACTGTATAGATGGAGTAGGGGGTCCTGTATATACATGTACTGTATAGATGGAGTAGGGGGTCCTGTATATACATGTCCTGTATAGATGGAGTAGGGGGTCCTGTACACATGTACTGTATAGTTGGAGTAGGGGGTCTACCAGTTATTACTGTGGATGTTGTGAAGCAGCTTCCCTAGCAACCACAACTCCCTGTGAAAATGAAAGCAGTAATCCTATTGGTTGCTAAGGCTCCAACTGCCGTGTCTGCTGCAGCTAATTATATCACCTGTGTTTGCAGTGAGGAGATTTTCCCATTCATCTCTATGGGGCGCCGCTCTTCCCCCTTCCCCTCCCCTCCTGTACATCTGGCGGGGACGGGACCTTCGCATTAACCTTCCCGGGCACCCAATGTATCTGTGTGCCAAATTTGGGGTCAAACGGTTCAGGCGTTTGGAAGTCTATAGAGGACAGACAGACAGACAGACAGAAGGACAGACAGACAGACAGACAGACTTTGATTTTTATGATTTTTTTATGATTGATATATATATATATATATATATAGATATAGATATAGATATAGATATATATATATATATATATATGTTAAAAAAAACAAAAATATACTCACCAGGCTCCTTAGTCCCCATGCGTTCCTTCTTCCTCAAAAAGACAAAAACATAATATATAGTAACACAGACACATCTATCTATCATACACACACATTTATAACAGTTCACAGGCATACACATATGACACATGCACAGTATTCACATGACACACACACACATATACACACACCTTACACATGTATACATACCTTTCCTGAAGAGCAGTGTGCAGGGAGGGGGTCTTTAGATGTGGTGGCAGGCAGGGAGCTGCATTGGAGCTGCACACATCCCCATCCCCTCTGTCCCGACCAGGAAACAGAGGAGGCTTCTCAGAGTCTTGTCCATGTGCTGCAAACACCAGAGCTTCTCCCAGCTGAGGGGAGGGGGATTTTTAAGGTAGAACAGGCAGCCTGAACTTTGGTCAGAAGCAAATGTTAACAATTTCTTGCCTGTTCCACCTTAAAAAGAAACCTCCCATCCCCCTAACCTCTGAGAAGCTTCCAGTGATGCAGCACATTGTCCGGACCTGAGGTAGGGGATGTATGCAGACACTGACCAAGTGTCTGCAGCTGCAGGGGAGAAGAAAACCCTGGGAAATTCCTCTCTGTTGATATTCCCCAGCTAGCTCCCCTTTAGTAGTTGGGCCCCCCCACCCGGCCATGACTCATGAGGCACAGCAGAGGCAACGGCACCCCCCTCCCCCTTCCTTTTGTACTTACAAACAAATACACTCACCTGATCCCGTTCACCAGTGTGGGCTGTGATCCTTCTTCCTGATCTGTCAGGGTCGGCAGGTCAGTGGTGCTCCGGGGAGTTGCTGGAGAGGCTGGGAGGAGATTTATCCATGATCCGGGGACAGCTTGTCTTGTGAGTTGGAGCGCAGCACTATCACTGATTGATGGGGCCCTGCAGCTCCTCCCAGTCGGCTGCGTCCCATCAATCAGTGATACAGTGCTGCCGCTCCTAAACAGTGTCAATGTGTTACACTGGGAGACTTCAGAACGACACTGAGTGGCAAGGGCCACTGCGACCATTGCGACCCCTGTAGCTACGCCACTGGTCCCGGTACAGCCCCCATGTGTCCCGCCGCCCCCGGAACCTCACTTACACTGGCAAAGCAGGAGACATCGGCTTCCTGCTCTGCAAAGACTCTTGTGGCCGAAGGCGTCATTCTGCCTCCGGCCACAAGAGGCCGCTCTCTCCCACAAAGCTCCTGCCAGGGCCGGATTATCACAGCTCTGTGGTGCACCCCCTATACAGTATCAATACCTGGCAGCAGTGGCGTAGCCACCGTGGTCGCGGGGGTCGCCGCCGCGACCGGGCCCGCCACAAGGGGGGCCCGCGGGGCCCCCCCGATCAATCACTCTTGTGACCGCAAGCATTGTTTTGCTTGCGGTCACAAGAGTCGGGCTCCGTCTTCCCCCGGCTGCTGCGCGGCTGCCGGGGGTGTCGCGTCTTACCCCCGGCAGCGCGCGCATCCCAGAACTCCCTGCGCGCCTTGGGCCCTGACTTCCGGTTCCGGCGCGCAGGGAGTTCTGGGATGCGCGCGCTGCCGGGGATAAGACGCGACACCCCCGGCAGCCGCACAGCAGTCGGGGACAGACCAGGAGGAGTGAGAATCAACGTGGGAGCGCGATGTCAGGTGAGTTAAGTTTTGTTTTTTTTATCAGCCTGTACGGGTGGGGGGAAAGGAGGGGGGCATCTATGAGGGTGGGGGGAAAGAGGGGGCCATCTATGAGGGTGGGGGGAAAGGAGGGGGCCATCTATGAGGGTGGGGGGAAAGGAGGGGGCCATCTATGAGGGTGGGGGGAAAGGAGGGGGCCATCTATGAGGGTGGGGGGAAAGGAGGGGGCCATCTATGAGGGTGGGGGGAAAGAGGGGGCCATCTATGAGGGTGGGGGGGAAGGAGGGGGGCATCTATGAGGGTGGGGGGGAAGGAGGGGGGCATCTATGAGGGTGGGGGGAAAGAGGGGCCATCTATGAGGGTGGGGGGAAAGAGGGGCCATCTATGAGGGTGGGGGGAAAGAGGGGGGCATCTATGAGGGTGGGGGGGGAAGGGGACCATCTATAAGGGTGGGGGGGAAGGAGGGGGCCATCTATAAAGGGGGGGAAAGGGGACCATCTATAAGGGAGGGAGGAAGGGGACCATCTATAAAGGGGGGAAAGGGGACCATCTATAAGGGAGGGGGGGAAGGGGACCATCTATAAGGGAGGGGGGGGGAAGGGGACCATCTATAAGGGAGGGGGGGGGAAGGGGACCATCTATAAGGGAGGGGGGGGGAAGGGGACCATCTATAAGGGAGGGGGGGGGAAGGGGACCATCTATAAGGGAGGGGGGGGGAAGGGGACCATCTATAAAGGGAGGGGGGGGGGAAGGGGACCATCTATAAGGGAGGGGGGGGGAAGGGGACCATCTATAAGGGAGGGGGGGAAGGGGACCATCTATAAGGGAGGGGGGGGGAAGGGGACCATCTATAAGGGAGGGGGGGGGGAAGGGGACCATCTATAAGGGAGGGTGGGGGGAGAGGGGGCCATCTATAAGGGAGGGTGGGGGGAGAGGGGACCATCCATAAGGGAGGGTGAGGAGAGAGGGGGCCATCTATAAGGGAGGGGGTATAGGGGGCCATCTATAAGGGAGGGGGTAGAGGGGGCCATCTATAAGGGAGGGGGTAGAGGGGGCCATCTATAAGGGAGGGGGGCAACATAGGGGGAGAGGGAATACACAGAGGGGGGCATATATTATTAGGAGGTCACATAGAGTCAGGGCTACCCACTAAATGAGGGTGTAAAGGGGATAGTACAGATGTGCAGTGTGTAGAGATATGGAGATGGTGTCAGAGTGTGGAGCCTAATATGTCTGTCTGGCAGATTCTGTGGATTCGTGGCTCGGAGAAGTTCTCATAACGGCCCAGGACGGATGGAGAAGATGATGAAAAGGAAAGAACTCCGATCAGAAAAGACGTCTCCTGTGAGTCACCTGATATAACTGCACTGTAATGTATATGGTGTATAGAGCCTGTGTAGAGCTGGGGCCACCTCTATATGACTGGATGAGGTGATTTAGTATACTGGATTTGGTCAGTAACAATATGGTGGTGATGGTAGTGGTTGTGGTGTGGCGGTAATGTTTCCTTCCTATATACTGGTATTACTGGTAATATTGGTCTCAGTATACAGGATTTGGTCGGTAACAGTATGGCGGTAATAGGTAATATCTGTCTTGGTGTGTGTGTGTGTGTATGTATATATATATATATATATATATATATATATATATATACATACAGTGGTACCTTGGTTTAAGAGTAACTTCGTTTAAGAGCGTTTTGGTTTAAGAGCTCACAGTTTTTCAAAATTGTGACTTGGTTTAAGAACATTGCTTTGGTTTAAGAACTTCCTGTATCGGGTGGGAGCGCGAGTGGAGAAGGGGCATGGCCTGCATAGCGGGGTCTACAGCACTGTACTCTAAACACCTTCCAAATCATAGCAGATCCCCTTCAGGCTGGGGCTTACATCAGGGGACAGGACTGTGGGGGGGGGGGGTAATCTCTCCATAGCTGTAACCCCTCTCTCCCCGGACAGAGAGTGCTGCATGTATGTGCCCACATCTGTACTGCTCATTCCTTCATGCTCCCTGCAGTCTCTGTCAGCCCTTGTGTTTCCCATCCTCTCCATTACTGTACAGTACAGAATAATAAATATATTTGGGGTGTGGAACCAATTGTCTGCATTTACATGATTTCTTATAGGAAAATTTGCTTTGGTTTAAGAGTGGATTTGGATTACAAGCACGGTCCTGGAACGAATTATGCTCATAATCCAAGGCACCACTGTGTGTGTGTATATATATATATATATATATATACACACACAACAATAGCATCACTTGGTCGTGAAAGGAGGGGGGGGGGCCCAAGTTGGCCTCTCGCACCAGGGCCCAGGAGACATTAGCTACGCCCCTGCCTGGCAGAGAGAGCTGGTGGGGTCCAGGAAGGGGGCAGAACACATGACCTGCATCACCAGGGAGAGAAGAGCAGTGGTGAGTGCTCCGGGGAGGCCTGGGGAGGGGGTGTCTGGGGGTTCTGTCAGGTGTCCCTCAGCTGTACATGGTGCTTATCCCTCCTCCTTCCCCTGCACTCAGTGCCCCTGGGCTTGTTCCCCTGAACCTGCTGCTCCTCTCTCTCTCTCTCTCTCTCTCTCTCTCTCTCTCTCTCTCTCTCTCTCTCTCTATATATATATATATATATATATCCCATCTATCTCCTTTCTTTCTGTCTATCTCCTATCTATCTATCTATCTCCTATCTATCTATCTATCTATCTATCTATCTATCTATCTCCTATCTATCTATCTATCTATCTCCTATCTATCTATCTATCTATCTATCTATCTATCTATCTATCTATCTCCTATCTATCTATCTATCTATCTATCTATCTATCTATCTATCTATCTATCTCCTATCTATCTCCTATCTATCTATCTATCTATCTATCTCCTATCTATCTATCTATCTATCTATCTATCTATCTATCTATCTATCTCCTATCTATCTATCTATCTATCTATCTATTATCTATCTCCTATCTATCTATCTATCTATCTATCTATCTATCTATCTCCTATCTATCTCCTATCTATCTATCTATCTATCTATCTATCTATCTATCTATGTAGGATATAGATGATTGATAGATAGATAGATAGATAACAAATGTCAGCAGCACAAGCCATGATGTTGGTGCCAGCAAATTAAATCTTGACCAGAGATAGATGTCTATACCATACGGATACTTCATGGCACTCCAACTTCTATGTTGCAAAAGAAGTGTTTATTCCATCAACGTGCAAAGCATTAACAAATAGTGCAGCACAGCAAACAGTCACAAACGTGACATTTCGGCAAGTCAATCACCATCACCAATCACCATTTTTGAAAATGGCGATCGACTCGCCAAAACGTTGCGTTTATTACTGATTTAGGGGCGTGTCTTGTTGTTTAGGGGCGTGTCTTTCGGTGGGGTTAGGGGCGTGTCCATGTCCCTCTTTCCTCTCAGCCAAAGTTGGGGGGTATGTGTGTGTGTGTGATTTTGTGTGCTATGGAGAGTGCTGCCTGCTATCTGATGAGCACTCATCAGCCGCCCTCCCCCCCTATCATCCTCCTCCTCTTCCCCCATTCACCTGGCCTGCCTGGGGTCCTCCTATGGATGGTGGTCTGGCCTGATCCACCTTCTGACACCTCAGGTCTGCAGCCAGGTCAGCCTGTGGCAGTGCTGTGGAGGCAAAGAAACATAGATACATAGAAACATAGAAGATTGTCGGCAGAAAAACACCACTGGGTCCATCTAGTCTGCCCTTTTAGTATTTCCTTTCTTATTATCTTAGGGTAGATATATGTTTATCCCAGGCATGTTTACATTTTGTTATTGTAGATTTACCAACCACCTCTGCTGGAAGTTTGTTCCAGGTATCTACTACTCTTTCTGTAAAATAATATTTTCTCATGTTGCTTCTGATCTTTCCCCCAACTAACCTCTCACCGTGTCCTCTTGTTCTTGAGCTCAGTTTTTTACTAAAAACACTTCCCTCCTGAACCTTATTTAGTCCCTTAACATACTTAAAGGCTGCAGGCCTGTATAACTCAGACAGCACAGCAGAAGGAAGAGGTTCCCTCTCATACTTCAATGAAGAAAATAGTGGCTCCCAGCTCCGTAAAAAAATTGTAAACTTTATTGAACGTGCATTTTAAAATAACAAGCAAGCTAATAAAAACATCAGCGCCGACGCGTTGCGAGGTTCACCCTCTTATTCATGGCAATTAAATCAATGTACTGATACACTTTATAGCGGTAAGATGCAAGTCTCCATATCACGGACCGCCTCTCAGGCGTCACCTGTCCGGAATGAAGACCACATGACTCACTTAGAGAGGTACATGGAAAACGTGAAATGGATATTACCATATCGATACATTTAATATATATAATACGGATCAGACTTTAGATTTAGATCTTTTAGGTAACGGGTATCAAGGTACAATTTCCAAAAAGCCTCCCTTTTTCTTAAAATCTGTACCCAATCTCCACCCCGTTGTGGTTTGTTAACCCTTTCCAGGGCAGAGATAGAAAGGCTCCCTGTATCTCCTTCATGATATTCACTGAAGTGTCTGGAGAGTCCTGAGATTGATTTTCTAATACTTAAAGGGGTTATCCAGCGCTACAAAAATATGGCCACTTTTCCCCCAATTAATATAAGCTGCAATTAGCGCTGGATAACCCCTTTATCGCACTGTGTGCACTGATGTCCATCACTAAAACGTGTCTTTAGCAATCTTTTGTTGACCCAACATATTGAAGCTCACATAATGTGCACTCTGCCACATAGATAACATAAGTAGTTATACAATTTATAAACGACTTAATGCTCTCTCTATAATTGAATTACTGTCACTCAATTATAGAGAGAACACGACGGGTGGCAGAGTCACATGACAGGCCATATCACCTTGAAGATAGAGGGACACGTAGGGTTAATGGTAATAGCAACGATCTGGAAGCGAACAATGCCCATAGATATAGGGATAAGCAACTTACATTCTCTACAACATACTGCCCCCAATTCAGGGAAATAAGTAACATCATAACTAAATATGTCCCTATGTTATTTCAGGATCATAAGTGTGAGCAAATACTCTCACCAGGGGTTAGATGTGTAGCCAAAAGGGGGAAAACCCTGGACAACATGTTATCCCTTAGTAACCTTCCCACCACTAGTACCCCCAGAAATAGAAATAACTGGCTTACAACAATAGGATTCCACAAATGTGGAGGTCAGAGATGCCCTTTATGTAAATTTATATTTAAAAAAACAACAATTTTCAGTAACATCCTATAGCACAGGACACACATTTAGCATTAAGTTGTTTATAAATTGTATAACTACCTATGTTATCTATGTGGCAGAGTGCACATTATGTGAGCTTCAATATGTTGGGTCAACAAAAAGATTGCTAAAGACACGTTTTAGTGAACATCTGCTGGACATCCGTGCACACTGTGCGTTAAGTATTAGAAAATCAATCTCAGGACTCTCCAGACACTTCAGTGAATGTCATGAAGGAGATACAGGGAGCCTTTCTATCTCTGCCCTGGAAAGGGTTAACAAACCACAACGGGGTGGAGATTGGGTACAGATTTTAAGAAAAAGGGAGGCTTATTGGATATTGTACCTTGATACCCGTTACCTAAAAGGTCTAAATCTAAAGTCTGATGTGTATTATATATATCAAATGTATCGTTATGGTAATATCCATTTCACGTTTTCCATATACCTCTGTAAGTGAGTCATGTGGTCTTCATTCCGGACATGTGACGCCTGAGAGGCGGTCCGTGATATGGAGACTTGCATCTTACCGCTATAAAGTGTATCAGTACATTGATGTAATTGCCATGACTAAAGGCCCTATTCCACGGGTCGTTTAGAGGAGCAATATCGTTCGTATTCGGCCGATATCGGCCGCTACGAACGATATTCGTCCCGTGGAATAGAGTGCAACGATCAGCCGACATCGTTCATGTCGGCTGATCGTTGCAGTCGCTTGTTTTTCAACATGTTGAAAAACAAGCGACTGATATAGCAGCGATCTGCTGCCGTCACTCAGTTGAATAGGAGCATCGGCAGCAGGCGCTGCTGTATCCTATGGGCTGCCCGGATGATCAGCGTTCCCCCGGGCAGCCCCCCCGCAGCTCCCCGCCGACCCTCCCGCACTCACCCGCTTGCTGACGCCGCGTTGAATAGCGGCGGCAGCGAGCGGGGAACGAGGAGCAAACGAGCGCTAATAGCGCTCGTTTGCTCCTCCAAACGACTCGTGTAATAGGGGCATAAGAGGGTGAACCTCGCAACGTGTCGGCGCTGATGTTTTTATTAGCTTGTTTCTCATTTTAAGATGCATGTTCAATAATGTTTACACATTTTTACGGAGCTGGGAGCCACTATTTTCTTCATTGAAGTCTGCATACGGGGGACGGCCCGCAATACTGCTCTACGTGCTCCAAACCTGGGGAACTACAGCGGCACACATACATTGCATCTGGTGAGCTGACCTTCTCTTTGCTCTTATATATTCCCTATTTGTAGGGGGTGGGGGGCAGGAGGACATGCACTCAGAGTCATTGACTTTTTTTCCCCCTGCAGTAACCTTATGGTCCATAAGGGTACTGCAGGGGTCTGTAAAGTCACTAACCCTGATGCATCCTCCCCCAGTGGTCCATGACTATAGGATCCATAAGCTAAGTCATGGACCACTTAGGGGGAGGAGGGAGGAAGATGCATCAGGGTCAGTGACTATTAACCCCTGCAGTACCCTTATGCATTTGTTTCACTATAACCGACCTGTTCCTATACCCTGCAATATAATGGGGTTGGATCTCAACCACTAGTTAGTAGCACTTTTTGGTTGCGACATTAGTTTGTTCGCTGCCTCTATTATGGCAATGCTGTTTTGGTTATTCTTTCCTCTCTCCGTTTCTTTCTTTGCCTTCTGCCAATGCAGTCCTTTGCCCAATCGGTGACTCCTTCTCCTTGTGCTTTAGATGTCACTATGGCTTCACTTAAGGTGTCATCCCTGAATGTTCAGGGATTTGACAAGCCTAAAAAGAGGTCACAAATTTTATATACCATGCAGAAACTTTCGAAATAGGTTCTACCCAACTTGGTATCACAGTAGCAATGATTTGGCTAAAACTAAAGGGGTCGCTATTTTCTTCCACAAGTCGCTTGCATGTACAGTCTTGGACACTAAGACAGATGTAGAGGCTAGATACCTGTTTGTTCACTGTACTATCATGGGTCACCTATTTACAGTTGCCACAATATACAGTATTTGCCTAATCAGGGTCCGCATACCTGCCTGGCCAAAATTCTTGATGACTTAACACTGTATGCTCAAGGTCATATTATTCTTTGTGGTAATATGAATGTGGCTCTAAATCCTGTGCTAGACACCTCATCGGGTCACTCGTCCTTGTCCTATAGTAAGCTGAACAGAATACAGAGGGCCCTACATACCGTATTTTCCGGCGTATAAGGCGTCTGGGCATATAAGTCGACCCCTGACTTTCAATCAGTTGACTCACCTGGGCCCGTTCCTGGTCTCTGCGCATCTTCTTCTCTACTCCCGTTGAGATGCTCGGCTGCTCGGGAGAGCTTCGGAAGAATGACAGAGGCTTTGAATACTTCCGGAGCCTCCGGAAGCCTCTGTCATTCTTCCGAGGCTCTCCCGAGTAGCCGAGCAGGCGGGGGTAAGTCACTTACCTCTGTCCTGTCGGATCGGCCATCCATTTATAGAGTCTGCTCTTAGGCAGGCTATGCCCGCTATGCTCTCGCGAATCATGACTCTCTATGTTTGTCCTAGGAGACAGAGTCAGATTAATGGCTCTCTGCCGGATCCTTTTCTGATTAAAAACGGCACCCGTCATAGGTGTCCGTTGGCACAGTTATTGAACGTTTTGGTAATAGAGTATCTTTTACAGGAAATTAGGGCTAATGAAAATATTTCAGGAGTATGGATAGACTCTGATCATATGAAATGCTCTGCATTTGTGGATGATTTACTCTTATGTCTCTCTAACCCTTTGGTCTCCACTCCTGCGCACGTGTCCACGTAGCAACGCTTTATCAAACTGGGCAATCATAAAAGTATTTTCACTAAAAGTGTTACCCTTAACTTAAATGTCCCCCACTCAGCTTTACAGGCTCTTAAAACAATCTTTTCCTTTTGCTTGGACGAAAAGATCTTTCAAATATTTAGGGGTTCATATCCCATATAACTTATCTCTAACTTCTCGCCCATATTGGAACGCTTTAGGGGTGATTTATTGAAGGGGGATAGGAAGGAGTTTTCGTGGATCGGTAGGATTAATATAATTAAGATGAATCTACTCCCCTGCGTGCTATATCTGTTCCAAACTCTTCCTGCACTTATTCCTCATAGGTTTTGTGTGGAATTGCTAAAGTCTTTTCCAAATTTGTGTGGAAAAGTTAGTGACCTAGAATTTCCAGATCTACCCTGACTAGCTCTAAACCTACTGGGGGTCTGGCATTACCAGATACCTTCTTAAACTATTTGGAAGCAGTGGCAGCTAGAGTGCTGTATTGGTTCCACAATGGTCTGACAAAGCTATGGGTGGCAGTGGAGTCAGTGGTGGCGGAGATGCCGCTTTCTTCTATATTATGGGTGTGTACTGCTTGGTGGCCCCACTCGCAGATTGCGTTGTTGCCTTTTGTTTCTTCTACCACGGTCTCCATCTCTTTTACTCCAATTTTGCATAATCCTGACTTCCTGCCAAGGAACCGCTCGGCTGCCTTTTTAGGTGTACGACCAGATAGACCCCTGTTTATTAAACAATTTCTTACGGCATGTGCACTTAAGAGGTCGCTGACTTACTTTGAAGACCTACAGTATGTACAGCCCCTGTTTCCCGAGACATGCTATATCTCTGACATATAAACTATTCTGCTCTCCTCCTACCATTCTCCGCCTCCTGCATTCCGGAGTGGTTGGGGAAAAAACCTTGCCCATTCGTTTTCTTCTCCTAACTGGGGAAAAATGTATGACTTTTGTCATAAGTCCTCGGTCTCTGTCAGGTATCAGGAAATAAATTACAAGATACTATCTCGCCAGTACTCTGTGCTCCTTCTCCTTGACCTATCTTCTGCCTTCGACACAGTTGACCATTCTCAACTTTTACAAATTATTTCATCCCTTGGCGTCACTTGCTCAGCCCTCTCCTGGATCTCCCCTTACCTCTCCAACCGCACTTTAGCATCTCCCACTCCCACACCGCCTCCTCTCCTAGTCCCCTCACTGTTGGTGTTCCCCAAGGCTCTGTACTCGGGCCTCTTCTCTTCTCCATCTATACTTCCGGCCTGGGAGAATAGAATCCCATGGCTTCAGGCACCACCTCTACGCTGATGACACTCAGATCTACCTCTCTGGTCTACCTCTTTGCTATCTAGAATTCCTGAGTGTCTATCAGTTACATCTTCCCTCTTCTCCTCTTTCTGAAGCTCAATATGGACAAAACAGAACTAATCATCTTTCCCCCACCTCGCTCCACCCCGCCGTCTAATCTGTCAATCACTATCAATGGCTGCACTCTGTCTCCTGTCGCTCAAGTACGCCACCTTGTGGTAACCTTTGACTCTGGTCTGTCTTTTAAACCACACATTCAGGCCCTGACCACCTCTGTTTTTATTTTTATTTTATTTTATTAAAAAAAAAAAAAAAAAAAAACGTGCAGTAAGTTGTATAATATAACTTTAATTGCAATGCCGTTACTGTGGTGGAAAATCAAACAAGTACAATGTAATTGCAAAACTGTACAGTCTGTATGAGAGCTCCCTATAGACCTGATGCAATGAAGATGATAGTTGCAGTTTATTTCCCGGATGAATGTTGCTCTTATGAAGTCTTTTATCTCTATCTTCTATCTCTTATCTCTGGAGATTTCAATGAAGAAAATAAGAAACTGATTTATAAATGATATATGAGTGATGTAAGATTTAGAAAGATCTGTTATCCGTACCTGGCATTATGATCTGGAAATAATATGGGACCTTATGTAACTACTCGAGCCCTTGTCTTTCTATTTGGTGCAGGTCTTCCAACTTTCTGCAGGTCACTGAGCAGTAAATTAATTCATGTAAAATATTAGAGAACTACTGAAAGATAAAGCTGTCATCCAACCATACCTTGGTTATTTGCCAATTACAATCCGAGTTGTCCTTGAAACAATGGCATTTGTTTGGCTTCAGCTTAAGTCTATAGATTCTTCAGTACCATCTTTAGGCTATTTTGACTCACAGTAAAATAATATTAAATACCACTGTCATTTTGAAGTAAAAATATTTTTAATAATAATAATAATAATAACAACAATATTTATTTGTATAGCGCCAATAGCTTCCACAGCGCTATTTTTGAAATATATAAAATAATAGGAATAAATAAAAATACAAAGTATGTTTGAGACCTAATGCGCTCCTTTGAAGACAATGGGAAATCGGCCAGCAAAATAACGTCCCTAATCAATTGTGATGTTATCACCTGCTTTTGCAAAATATGTTTTTTTTTTATTTACCTTAATCTGTGCAAAGATATCTTGAAACTGGAAATGACTTGTTGTTATCTTAGTCAGAACTTGTCACAACTTATTACTTGTTGAGTTTTTATAATTTTACTTTATTGTATTTGCTTGCATTTAACTGCTGTGATCAGTGCAATGTACCTTAAAGGGGTACTCCGACCTTTTTAAATTTCTTATATGCTGCTGCGCTTGTATAGAACATAATAAAGAGTCTATTCTTACCTCATCATGCTCCCCTGGGGTCCCCCTGCAGATATGTTGGGTCCCCCGATCGATGCTCCCACCGCCACTTCCGAGACAGACTCCTCTTAGCAGTGAGCGCCCGCTCAGCCAATCACTAGCGGCAGCACCGTCCCATCTCAGTTCTCTCAATGCTGAGAGGAGTCAGTCTAAGAAGTATTTTTGGGAATGTTCAGTGGGGGATCCGGAGGATCAGTGTAGGAGGGCAACCATATAAAAAAAAATTAAAGGGCCTGAGTACTTCTTAAACATCCTCTGTAGTGAAACAGTTTTAGGGGCTAAGAGACTTCATACAGGTATTTATGCAAAAGGTAATATTGCACATTATAGCACAGTTTTACTTAAGAAAGAAATTGTCAAATGTTTTTTACGTAGAGGTGAGTAAAAGCTTGGAAAGGGGGTCGGCCGTAGATATTGTGTATCTGGATTTTATAAAAGTGTTTGACACATTCTCTCATAAATGTCTAATGGGTCTATGGTCTATGGTCTATGGGTCTAGAATCTTTTGGTCAGCCCATCGGTTGTCACCTTTACAATGAATTTACAATGACCTTTTTATAAAATAACTTATATTGTATTATATATGATATATTATAAGACATTCATTCTGTAATGTCCAGGGGTCATATATGATTAGTTCTTTGTCATCACTTTGGGGTTTTAAACCTGAATAGACCAGCGCTGGTGCAGGGATGCCAGTACCATGGTCCTTTTTTGAACCGCGCGCTGGTTCCTTGGCATGGCACCAGTTTATTCCCCAGCACCTGCTGGGCATGAAGCACTGGGGGCGATCTCCCCTCCCCTCTGTGACGTGGCTCCATTAGAATCAATGGACTGGCATCACAGAGAGGAGGGGAGATAGTCACCCTGGGGCTGGCTAACCCGCCCCCACTGTTTCAACCCCGGCAGGAGCTTGGGAATAAACCACCACCGTGCACAGGAATCAAGAAGCAGTACAAAAAAAGGACAGCTAAGTACATTGCTTTGGTTTTTTTAGGGTGGGTTCATACTGAGGAATTCTCACGGATAATGTCCGCGGAATTCCGCAGTACGTCCGCGCGCACGTCCGCGCACCTTTCCGCCAGCTCCATGGACTCCATAGACATGCTACTTCTTTCGGCGGATAGCGGAATACGCCGGCCCATAGAATGGTGTCAGTGGAGCCGGCGGAAAGGCGCACGGCCGCGTGCGTGGACAGCCGATTGAATTCCGCAGAGTATATCCGCGAGAATTCCTCAGTATGAACCCACCCTTAGCCTGAATAGATCGGTGCTGATGCAGGGATGCCAGTGTCATGTTCCTTTTTTTTTTAACTGAGGCCTGGTTCCTGCACACGGCGTGAGTTAATTTCCAAGCATCGTCTGTGCATGAAGCACTGGGGGCTCTGGTAAAATTAATGGACCCGCATCACAGAGGGGCAATGGTCGACTGAAAATGATGTACCTAATGGTACATTCTCTATAAAGTGTACATGTCGTTACAACTATCAAAATCTAAATCAACAGTACATGAAGCAAGTTTGCAATTTACATTCAATATATTTATATATTTTTTTTCTAGTTATCATGCTGTAAACAAAGCTGGACTTATTTGAAATCCAGGTCCAGTCTCCTGAAGCTTTTTAGTCTTCTGCTGGTTGAAAGAAAGAAACTAAACACATTGGGGGAGATTTATCAATTTATACTGGTGGAAACTTGCCACAGCAACCAATCACAGCTCCTGTTTCCTTTCACCAGAGCTGGAAGCTGAGCTCTGATTGGTTGCTGTGGCCAGTTTGCACCAGTCTAAATTTTACACCCTTTGATAAATCTCTCCCATGAAGTCCGGCCAGTACAGAGAGTCACAGCTCAATGTGTCCATCAATCACATGACTGCCGTCTCTGTGAGCGCTCAGATGACCTGCGAAACACGGGACTTCCTGTGCTTAGACTCTTTGAAAAGTCACAACACATGCATGATAACTAACTAGAAGAGTGGCAGCAGCAGACAGCTGCTAACTTCAATAGGCCTACCCCTCCCACAGCTCCCCAGGAACCCTCTTGCTCGCTGTCTATGCGTGTAATAGCACAGACAGCATGTGGGGAACGAGGGGGAAGCAAGCGCTGACCTGACCGGTCGACACTTGCTTTCTCCTCAATATTGTTCCCTGTAATACGGCCTTTACTGTATTACAAGACTGTGGATTTACAATCACCTGCATTTTCTTAAAGAAGTAGTCTGTCTATATAGAATATACACATTAGATCTAAAACTTATGCATGTGTAGTTCCATCCCATGATCTATATAGAAAATATGGAGAACAGCTCAGGGCTAGCAGTTATATATACCTCTATTGAATGTCCATATACAATATATAATATATGCATATAGAAGTATATACAATAATTGTAAACCTTAATCTCTACGTGTAATTATTTCAACCTTCCTATAGTCTCATGTGGATCTTACTGAAGTGAATACAAGACAGTTACTAACAATTACACAGTACAATGAGGTCATGATAGAATTTTATTGGAATTCCATTATTACAACTACAGTACAATATGGCACTAGGAGTCACCTGTCCAATTTTATAATCTTCCTTGTATGCAAAATTATAACTTTATGGACTTCATAGAGAGGAGGTTACTGTTATGGTAAAATAACTACACGTTAGTCTATTAACAGCTTTAGATCAGGCAGATGGTATGGGAAGGCTTTCTGTACAAATTCTGATGGGTGGAGAACTGCTGTGTAGTAAGGGCCCTACTAAATGGAAAAATGGTCGTGTGAAAAATCGTTCATACTTAAGCCATAATTAGAGATGAGCGAACCGGGTTCGTGTTCGAGTCGATCCGAACCCAAACGATCGGCATTTGATTAGCTGGGGCTGCTGAACTTAGATAAAGCTCTAAGGTTGTCTGGAAAACATGGATACAGCCAATGACTGTATCCATGTTTTCCACATAGCCTTAGGGCTTTATCCAGCAGCCACCGCTAATCAAATGCCGAAAGTTCGGGTTTGGATCGACTCGAGCATGCTCGAGGTTCGCTCATCTCTAGCCATAATCTTTTGTATAATCCATTTTTATCAACATCCGTCACAAGTCACATACAGTACACAGGCAGAATTGCAATGTTAGATGGCCAATAACACAAGCTGCTCGTGATAGAACGGTGTTTTATAAATCTTATCAACGTTGAACAGAGCAAAAATATATGATGAACAAAACTTGGTATTCTACTATAGATTCCACCCCCAAAGCTCCTCAAAAAGGAAACATCTGAGCCACAACTTAAATTTTAGAAACAATTGATCAAGTTCATTGGAACAATTAATTTAAAGACATGATAATAGAACAAGCATCATAAAAAAATCTTTATAAAACGAAGGACGACACAAGGACAGACAGCACAACACAAGGAAAGGGAGACAGCACGGATCATGCATGTGTCATGCGGGAGAGAAGTAAAATGCATGCTTTAGCCAACAAATTTTATATATTCCAAAGTGCCATGAGCAAAGCGTGCCAGTAATATTAATAGTAAAGAGCAAGGTAATTCTCAGAGGTGAAAAATGAAAGACAGTGTAAAGTTTACTATAGATTCCAGCACATAGTGGTCCACAATATTGAAATACGTATGTAGAGGTTCACCGGCACTACTTCTATATCGAGGCACAGGGAATCAGCCTGGGCGTGCTGGGGGCTATAGCCGATACACCTGAGGGTGCTCCTTTAAATGTCCACAATATTGAACCTCTTCCAACCTAACTATTAAATTTCTCCAAAGAAGAGAAGAGAAAAATGATTTAGAGACGGTACAAACCACACAAAGGGAGAACGCAATAGGGTAGCGGTAGGGGATGAGCAAAATTTTATCATGTATTGTATCAATCATTAACCATTGTGAGGTAAGATTGGGAGTCATTATCCCAATCTGTAAATTTCGGACACATACTCACTCAAAGGTCATTGAGCCAATGCCCACGGCAATCCCAGAAAGATGATGCTCCAAATTGGCCTCCCAGGTGAAACCATTATATTTTCAAGCAGGCAGCCTTATGCTGCGTTTACACGTAACAATTATTGTGCAAATTTGCGCAATAACGATTGAATTCGAACGATAATCGCAAGTGTAAGCGCAGTGAACGATCAAACGACAAGCGAGAAATCGTTCATTTTGATCTTTGAACATGTTCTCAAATCGATTGTTTGCAAAACATTCGCAGATCGTTCCGTGTGAACAGTCGTTCACCGATTTAACCAATGTGTGAGATAGGCTTAAGCGATCGCAAAATGAATTTTCCGTACGATATATGGTACCATCTAAATGCTGATCGTTATGAAAAAAAATTGTTACTCCGACATCGTTAATCGCACGATCGGGCCAATTATCGTTTCGTGTAAATGCAGCATTACAAAGTCAGAGGAGTTCATCAATTGGTGCCGGGGGACCAAATTGCATCACATTTTGCTGAGCAGTTATGTTTCTTTGCCCCAATTTCCTCCATCCTCCTTATTTCCTTGACCTCCACTGTCCATTCACTAAGAAGCAGAGTAGCACGGCTTTTCCAGTGCCTGGGTATAATGGTGAGGACCGCTGTAATTAAGGGTCACAGGATGCCCTTCTCGACATGCGAAAGCGATCCAGGCAATAAAGAAAGCAAAGCCACCTGAGGCGTGTGTGGTATCTTTTTACTTGCCTAACCTTTGTAGATCCCTAATACTTTATTCCACAACGGCTGGATATCTGGGCTGGACCACCAGACATTTAATAGATGCCCTCGACCAATTAGGAATCTCCAGCAGTGATCAGAGGCCTCTGAAAACATGGCATGGTGTCTTGTTGGATAGTAATTAGAGATGAGCAAATAGGTCCAATATTGTGGATAATTGCACATTCGTTCGCTCAAGTTCTGCATTTGTTTACTACTCGTTTAGTATAATTGCACATTGTTCATTGCTTTGCTGAGATCAGATGGAGTAAACGATCGCAGTAACGTTCCCAATAACGATCGGAACTAACTATAGTTCTGTGTAATATGGTGAACAATGTCAGGTTAACGATAAACAATCTTGTTTACAATCGTTTGTTGGTTAACGTTAAAAAGAGTACCCTTAACACACTGGGGGAGATTTATCAAAGGGTGTAAAATGTAGACTGGTGCAAACGGCCCACAGCAACCAATCAGAGCTCAGCTTTCAGCTCTGCTTAAAGGAAAGAGAGCTGTAATTGGCTGTTATGGGGAGTTTTCACCTGTCTAAATTTTACACCCTTTTATAAATCTTCCCCACTGTCTCAAAACACCTTCTAAATCTCTTCTTTCTATATGTTTAGCCCTAACAAGGGCTTTTAGGGTCCCTCCCTACCTAACTTCACCTAAAAGCTAATTCTCCCTGGTATACAGTCTCTTCCTCTCTAGCTCCAACCAGCAAGTGACACGAATCAGAAATCCCCTATTCGTATACACAGAAGGGGACGTAGTTTAGCCAACTTTAAAAAAAAAAAAAAAATCCTGCCTGTTCCTTGTGCCTGTCCCTCCCCCCTGCATGTTTATTGCATGAAAAAAGTGCCAGGGAGGGTGAATCAAATTTTTACTGCGTTTTCATTTGAATATTCGGAAAAAAAAACAAACATATAGCTTGAATAGAGTATTCAATCGAATACTATTCGCTCATGACTAGCAAGGACGCACAGCGACATAGTTTGAAACACATATAACAGTCTGGGAAAAACATCCATGAAGTCTTTATATATATATAAAGAAAAAATATGGGTTCTTACCAGTCAGAGAAAGAGATGGTATACAGACTGAAGTATAATGTAGCTGAAAAGCAGTCAAAGAATAATATGGTCTTTATGGCAAGGCAGCCCCGTCATAGAGGAGGTTTCTAATCTTACATGACATTAAGAAAAGCATAAATTGATTGCAAATTACATAATATTTTATATAAATAAATTTGTTTTAGGTTTGAGACATTTTTGTTTCCTGTCTCCATTACTCTTCTTTTCAGGCTCCATCAGGATATTGTAACATTTCGGAAAAAACATACAGCCCAATATTCCTCCCCCTGAGGCCAATATGGCGAATATCTCTACAGTGACCATGTGTTTCCCTGTACTGCTCAGATAGGCCGGGATGGCACAGATCCAGACACTGCAGAACACCAGCATGCTGAAGGTGATGTACTTGGCTTCATTGTAGATATCAGGTAATGTCCTCACCAGGAAAGCTAGAACAAAGCTCACCGCTGCCAGAAACCCCATATAACCCAACATGAGGTAAAAGGCCAAGACTGACCCTTCATTACACTGAATGATGATCTTCCCAGGATAATCCAGGTTATACTCCTGATATGGAGGAGACAGTGACAACCAGATAACTGCATTCAGGATCTGAATAGATGAACAGACCAACACTACAGTATAAGGAAGCTTAACCCCCACACACTTTCTCCAGGGACTGTCAGGTCTGGTGGCCTTGAATGCTATGCAGACTATGATTGTCTTGGCCAGGACAGAAGACACGGCTACTGTGAAGAAGATCCCATAGAAGATTTGTCTCAGCATGCAGGTTATATCCACTGGGCGACCGATGAAGAGAAACACACAGAGTAAGCTGAACATGAGAGAGTTCAGGAGGATGAAGCTGAGGGTCCGGTTATTGGCTCTGACAATGGGAATGTTCCGGAATAAAGTGAATATTCCAATTATACATAAAGTTATAAGAGAGAGTAATATGGAGATGATGGAAAAGACTAAAGCAACAACATCAGTCTCATAGGACAGAAACTCATAATATCTCACAACACATTTGGTTTTCCCCTCATTCGGCCATTCATGGTCAGGACATCTCTGGCAATTTTCACTGTCTGGAAAAGAAGAAACAAAATGAATTAACAATAGTTTATAATTTTGCCAAATGCAGGGTGGAAGAGTTATATCCATCAACTTGATGGTCCACATACTAGGCTCTTCAGATTGCATCCCTTCCATTTCACATTAGGATAATATTTATTTATTTATTTTTGTTTTTCTTTCTTAAAACCAGGAGATGGCGAGGTGGTGGTTGTAAATGATCATGAATATAGACAGAGGCGTAGCTAATGTCTCCTGGGCCCTGGAGATCAGCGTGCCCCCCCCCCCCCTCCCCTTCACGACCAAGTAATGCTATTGGTATTATATATATATATATATATATAGTAAAAGAAAATCACTGCGGCACTCCAATACAGCTCGTGTTCAAACCGTAAGGTTTATTTCTCCCACAAAGTGCATTAGCGACGTTTCAGCTCAATCCTTATGAGCTTTTCTCAAGCTGTGCAATATACATGTGTAACATCAAGCCTTAAATAGGTACAAAGTGGTTACTCCCACATATCACGTGATCAATCCAAAAAGCAGTGAAAAAAAGTGAAAAAGACATAGATCGCATCTAAAAAGTACAAATATACAAAACTTAATTTACGTGAAAAGAGACATGATTTACATGTCATAAGGTATACATATCAATAATGTGCTATAGTGTCCATAAATGATAAATGTCCTTTAGACATTCACAATTGAAGACAGGTGGGATGATCGCTCACCAGATCGCGTCAGTGGGCCAAACACGAGACATATGGACAACCTCGTGGACTCAGCTTGTAAACAAGATCACAGCGCATGTGCCAATTGAAGCCGACCAGAATGGATGACGTGGCAAGGTCGGATAGGCGCAGAGGCATCGAGTGTAGCGTGACGTGTGGCGTGACGAAACCCATATGGAAATCAGCAGGGCAGCTTAGCAGGTAACCATGGAGACCAGACGCTATAACCGGACTTCACAGGGTTTTAACCCATTGCTGGTAGACGGCATCTCTTCAGTCACCTGTCGGGAATCATAATGGCCAAGGAAACATGGTCCAATAAGCGGGCGGGTTCCTGCAGCCCTATGCAGGAACCCGCCCGCTTATTGGACCATGTTTCCTTGGCCATTATGATTCCCGACAGGTGACTGAAGAGATGCCGTCTACCAGCAATGGGTTAAAACCATGTGAAGTCCGGTTATAGCGTCTGGTCTCCATGGTTACCTGCTAAGCTGCCCTGCTGATTTCCATATGGGTTTCGTCACGCCACACTACACTCGATGCCTCTGCGTCTATCCGACCTTGCCACGTCATCCATTCTGGTCGGCTTCAATTGGCGCATGCGCTGTGATCTTGTTTACAAGCTGAGTGTCAGGACTGGCAGGCGTAGACAAGACAAGAGACAGTGACCCTAGATCTGAACCCACCCACTGTCACCTGCCTACTTGCCTCGGTCGACCCTAAACGGTCGCGGACAACCACGGAGTCGGTCCCTACACTGCGTAGGTGAATACACAAAACGTAGACAGACAAACAAAACACAATGGAGGATAGTCAACTAGCAGGGTCAAAACCAAACAGACAACGCAGTACAAAAATCAGAAGGAGAGCGGATAGTCAAATGTCAAGCAAGAGGTCAGAACACGGGCAGAGCAATAGCAAGGGGATTAGGACAGGGAACGCTGGGAAAGGAGTAGGGGAGCTGGGACTAGTGACAACTAATAGCCAGCGGGGAACTGAGGATCTGACTGCTTTTTATCCAGGGTAAGAGCTTAGGTCCAGCAGCTGATTGGAGCAGCCCTGATTCCAGCACCAAGCTTAGCTGAACAGACCTAGCAGTGCAGTAACCCCTGCACTGCCAGAAGTCTCACAGGCAAGGCAGGTGTGGCTGAAGTAAAACACAGTTCAGACACAATTCATATGCAAACACAGACAAAAATTCAGCGCTTCCTCGGCCGCCTGGCACAGACCGAGGAGCGCAAAGTCACATTCCTAACAGTACCCCCCTCTTATGAGGGGCCTCCGGACCCTCTTTCAAAGGACTCGGCTTAGAGGGATTGCGAGCATGGAACTGGCGTATGAGACGAGGAGCATGAATATTTTTGCTCGCCACCCAAGTTCGCTCTTCTGAGTCGAACCCCTTCCAATGGATGAGGTATTGGACAGAGTTCTGCACCCGACGAGAGTCCAGAATCTTTTCCACTTCAAACTCAAGATCCCCCTGAACGACCAGAGGGGCAGGGGGAGTAGATGGCAACAATGGAGTAACATACATCTTTAATAAAGATTTGTGAAACACATTATGAATGTGCATGGTTCTTGGCAGTTGTAACCTGAAAGAAACAGGGTTAATGATTTCAGTAATGGCATATGGGCCAATATATTTAGGTGCTAGCTTTCCGGACGGAACCCTAAGCTTCAAGTTTTTGGTGGAAAGCCACACTTTGTCACCCACACAATACTCTGGGCCAGATATGCGTCTTTTGTTGGCTTGTCTTTTAGAAGATTCTTGGGCTTTAACCAAGCTCTCAAGAGCTCGAGCCCAGACTGTGCACAGTCTACTATAGGTCTTTTCAGCAGATGGGTTAACAGATTCAGAAGCATGCGCAGATGAATACCTTGGATGAAAACCATAATTACAGAAAAACGGCGACATTTTGATAGATTGATTTTCCCTATTATTGAGGGCAAATTCTGCCAAGGACAAATACTCCTTCCATTTGTCCTGGGCACCAGAAACAAAGCATCTGAGAAATTGTTCCAATGACTGGTTCACTCTTTCAGTTTGCCCATTGCTCTGAGGGTGAAAGGCAGATGAAAATGATAATAAAGTGCCCAATCAACCACAGAACTCCCTCCAGAACTTAGACACAAACTGCACCCCTCTATCAGATACAATGTTCTCTGGCACCCCATGTAGCCGTAGAATATGATTGATAAACAAAGATGCTAAAGCACGTGAATTAGGGAGTTTCTTAAGGGGAATGAGATGGCACATTTTGGAGAATCTATCAACAACAACCCAGATGACAGTCTTTCCTTTTGATGGCGGCAAGTCAGTGATGAAGTCCATTGAAAGGTGAGTCCAAGGTCTCTCAGGTAAAGGTAGAGGATGTAAAAGACCTTCGGGTAATCTGCGAGGGACCTTGGACCTGGCACAGACCTCACAGGCCTCAACAAACAGTTTAACATCTCTGGCCCAAGTAGGCCACCAATAACAACGTGAGAGCAAATACTTTGTGCCAGCAATGCCCGGGTGACCTGCTAATACAGAACAATGGGTCTCTTCAAGAACCCTGAGTCTAAGATTAGGAGGTACAAAGAGTTTCCCATCTGGAGTATTCCTGGGTGCTAGGGACTGTGAGTTTACCACCTGAGCTGCAAGTTCAGGTTGGAGAGTGGCAATGACCACTCCTGGTGTTAAAATAGTCTCAGGTTCTTCCCTGGGGGCACTGCTGACATCAAAGCTGCGAGACAGGGCATCAGCTCGGACATTTTTAGAACCAGGACGAAAGGTAATCTCAAAATTAAACCGGGTAAAGAATAATGCCCACCTGGCTTGCCGGGGGGGTAAGGCGTTTAGCCTTGTCCAGGTATAATAGGTTCTTATGGTCAGTTAAAACCTTAATCTTATGCTTAGCCCCTTCAAGAAAATGTCTCCATTCATCAAAGGCCCACTTAATGGCCAGTAGTTCTCTGTTGCCGATATCATAATTACACTCTGTTTTAGAGAATTTTCTTGAAAAGTAGACTACAGGGCTTAAGTTAGTCAGTGTCACAGGACCCTGTGAGAGAACTGCTCCAACCCCTACCTCCGAAGCATCCACCTCAATGATAAATGGTTGCTCATGATCAGGCTGAATAAGGATTGGAGCTTCAGAGAAACACCTCTTTAACTGTCCAAATGCCTGTACGGCTTCGGGGCTCCAGTTCACCAGATCTGCCCCTTTTCTGGTCAAATCAGTTAATGGTTTAGCAATGACAGAGAACCCCTTAATAAATTTTCTATAGTAATTGGCAAACTCCAAAAACCGTTGCAGGGCCTTGAGGTTAGTTGGGCATTCCCATTTCTCAATAGCGGTCACTTTAAGGGGGTCCATACAAAAAGAGTTAGGGGTGATAATATAACCAAGAAAAGAGACTCTGGATCCCGAACTGGCACTTGGACAATTTAGCGTAGAGGTGATTCTGTCGGAGTAACTCCAATAACTTACGGACATGACAAACATGAGAGGACCAATCTGGTGAAAAAATTAAGATGTCGTCCAGGTATACTACCAGAAACTGACCAAGATATTTACGAAAGACATCATTTACAAAGTGCTGAAAAACTGCCGGCGCGTTACTTAACCCAAAGGGCATGACTAGGTATTCAAAATGCCCTTCAGGGGTATTGAGGGCAGTTTTCCATTCATCCCCTTCTCCTATTCGAATCAGATTGTAGGCCCCACGAAGATCAATCTTGGAGAACCACTGAGCACCCACAATCTGATTAAACAGATCCGGAATAAGAGGAAGGGGGTGCTGATTCTTAATGGTGATCTTATTAAGTTCACGGTAATCTATGCAGGGTCTAAGTCCACCATCTTTCTTGACCCACAAATAAGAAACCAGCACCTAATGGAGAGCAAGAGGGCCGAATATGACCTTTGCGAAGACTATCCTGGATGTATTCTCGCATGGCCTCCCTCTCGGGTCTGGACAAATTAAAAATTCTCCCCTTAGGATATTTGGACCCTGGAATCAAATCAATAGCACAATCGTACGGACGGTGCGGTGGCAGAACTTCCATAGATTTTTCATCAAACACATCGGCAAAGTCAGCTACAAACTCAGGAATCTCTCCCTCCATAGTAGAGCAGTCTGTGACATTTAATGCAATACAGTGAGAAGAACACTTAGAACCCCATTTAATCAACTCCTTAGTGGACCAATCAAATACAGGATTATGTTGTTCCAACCAGGGCAAACCCAAAATTATGTCAGAAGACAAGTTATCTATGACCAGAAAATCAAGAATCTCCCTGTGTACTGACCCAACCTGCACCTCCATAGAAGGAGTAATGTACCTGACTTTACCCTGGGCCAGGGGTGTAAAATCAGCACTAGTAATAGTCAACGGACATCTAAGCTGAAGCGGGCATATTCCCAGAGCTGACCAGAATGCAGAGTTAATGAAGTTGGCCGAGGCCCCCGAATCCACATGAGCGTAACCAGAAATAGATTTGTCTCCCAAAAACAAAGCATAGGCAACATTAATTTGTTTTTCTTTTCAAGAGGTACCTGGGCACCTGAGTGACCCCCTCGATCGTCACTCAGGCGCTGGAGTTTTTCCGGAGGTGGTTCTGGTTTGGAGGTACATTCCCTCACCCGGTGTCCGGCCTTTCCACAGTACAAGCAGAGATTATGTTGTAGGCGGTAAGCCCGTCTAATCTTGGCATCCGCAACCCCGAGTTGCATGGGTTCATCTTGCAATCGGGGAACAGAAGGACTTAACTTAGGAGTAGAAACAGCAGAGGACAGGGTTTTAGAAGATTCAGGGGTGTCTTTCTCTCTGCGTCTGTCTCTGAGTCGTCTGTCCACCCGTATGGCTAATGTCATGGTCCCCTCTAAAGTATCAGGGGTAGGGTACACTACCCATCGATCTTTAAGCTGATCCGACAACCCCATCCGGAACTGGCAACGCAGAGCTGGATCGTTCCAGCCGGATGGTACACACCACTGCCGGAACTCAGCACAATATTCTTCTACAGGTCTCTTACCCTGTCTCAGAGAAGTAAGCTGATGCTCTGCTACTGCCGCCTGGTCTGGGTCATCATATAATAGCCCTAGGGCAGCAAAAAATTGATTCACGGAGGTCAACTCCATGGATCCAGGGGACAATGAAAAAGCCCACTCCTGAGGAGGACCCTGCAAGAGGGACATAATAATGCCCACCCTTTGGTCCTCGCCCCCAGAGGAGCAGGGGCGCAAACGAAAAAACAACTTGCATCCCTCTCTAAATGTTCGGAAACTCTTCCTGTCTCCATAAACTTTTCAGGGAGCTGCACAGGAGGTCACCTGTCGTGGTGCAGTCTCTTGCTCCTAGACGGTCAGCAAGGTTCTGAACCAGCGTGTTCAAACCTTGCATCTGGTTAACCAGAGCCTCCATGATGCAAGGTGACTGCAAAAATTTTTTTTTTTTTTTTTTTATGGCTGGCTATTCTGTCAGGACTGGCAGGCGTAGACAAGACAAGAGACAGTGACCCTAGATCTGAACCCACCCACTGTCACCTGCCTACTTGCCTCGGTCGACCCTAAACGGTCGCGGACAACCACGGAGTCGGTCCCTACACTGCGTAGGTGAATACACAAAACGTAGACAGACAAACAAAACACAATGGAGGATAGCCAACTAGCAGGGTCAAAACCAAACAGACAACGCAGTACAAAATCAGAAGGAGAGCGGATAGTCAAATGTCAAGCATAAGGTCAGAACACGGGCAGAGCAATAGCAAGGGGATTAGGACAGGGAACGCTGGGAAAGGAGTAGGGGAGCTGGGACTAGTGACAACTAATAGCCAGCGGGGAACTGAGGATCTGACTGCTTTTTATCCAGGGTAAGAGCTTAGGTCCAGCAGCTGATTGGAGCAGCCCTGATTCCAGCACCAAGCTCAGCTAAACAGACCTAGCAGTGCAGTAACCCCTGCACTGCCAGAAGTCTCACAGGCAAGGCAGGTGTGGCTGAAGTAAAACACAGTTCAGACACAATTCATATGCAAACACAGACAAAAATTCAGTGCTTCCTCGGCCGCCTGGCACAGAACGAGGAGCGCAAAGTCACATTCCTAACACTGAGTCCACGAGGTTGTCCATATGTCTCGTGTTTGGCCCACTGACGCGATCTGGTGAGCGATCATCCCACCTGTCTTCAAATGTGAATGTCTAAAGGACTTTTATCATTTATGGACACTATAGCACATTACTAATATGTATACCTTATGACATGTAAATCATGTCTCATTTCATGTAAATTAAGTTTTATATATTTGTACTTTTTAGATGCGATCTATGTCTTTTTCACTTTTTTTTCACTGCTTTTTGGATTGATCACGTGATATGTGGGAGTAACCACTTTGTACCTATTTAAGGCTTGATGTTACACATGTATATTGCACAGCTTGAGAAAAGCTCATAAGGATTGAGCTGAAACGTCGCTAATGCACTTTGTGGGAGAAATAAACCTTACGATTTGAACACGAGCTGTATTGGAGTGCCGCAGTGATTTTCTTTTACTGTATGCATTTATACCCACGGTCCTCAAGGGTATATACTGCTGGCACCGACCACACTACTTTCCTCGAGTGCCGCGTCCACTTCTCTACTGATTATATATATATATATATATATATATATATATATATATATATATATATATATTGATACACTATATATATACACACAAACATACATACTTAGTGATGTGGCAAAAAAAAATTCTCTTGTGGCCAGAGGCAGAATCCTATGGTTATATACATAGGTGCAGGGGCAGACTACCTTTTGCTTAACCCTTTATTTACTTCTGAACTACAACCAATATTCCAGAGGGACAACAGACTGAAAGAGATTTTCCCAGAATTACCTCTTCTTTCATTCAAACAACCACCGAATTTAACCCCTTAAGGACCGGGCCTGAAATGGCCTTAAGGACCGGAGCAAATTTTATGAATTTGACCAGTGTCACTTTATTCATTAACCCCTTAGTGACCGCCGATACGGCTTTCTACGGCGGTCACTAATGGTCCTTATTCTGCTGCCATCAGCTTTTTACGGCGATGGCAGAGAATAAGGCTGCGGGGCCGGGACAGCCCCCACCCCATCCCCCCGGAGGTAGCTGAGGGGTTGGGGCAGTGTGTGAGGTCCGTCCCGCCCCCCCCCCCTTACCGACGATCGCCGCTATTAACGTTATAGCGGCGGCCGTCGGTAAAGGGGATTACCGGTGCCGCCGCCGCCTTTCATCTCCCCCCGCCGTGAATCTACGGCGGGGGGAGATGAAATAAGTGTATATCAGACCCCAGATCAGACCCCCCTAGTGCCCCGATAACTAACCCCCCTCCCCCGGCGGCCATCATTTCCAAGATGGCCGCCGCCATCGCTGTGAACCGACTAACGTCGGTTCACAGCGATTAAAAAGTTAAAGTGAATGAAAGCCCCATGCTCTCCGCCACCGGAGGTAGCGGAGAGCATGGGGCAGTCATCGGGGACCCCCCTGTGGGGTCCCGGTACAAGCGATCAGCGGTATATACTATATACCGCTGATCGCTTGTACCATGTGCTCCCGGCACTTTTTATCCCCTGTCACCATAAATGATTGGTGACAGGGGATAAAAAGTGATGTCCCCCCACCCCCCAAGTCGCCCCCCACCCCCCCTGTCACCCCCGTCCCCCAGTCACCCCCCCTTCCCCATATACTCACCGGATCCACGGAGCTCCTTCCTCCTCGACGTCCTGGCTGGTTATGAAGTGCGCATGCGCTTCACAACCAGCCAACTCTGAAAATTTAAAGTGACAGAGACCAATTTGGTCTCTGTCACTGAACTATGATTACTGAGATAGAAAATATCACAGTAATCATAGTAATACAGTGAAAATTAATGTATAAAGTACAAAAAGTGACAAACATACAAAAAAATAAAACACACACTTTTTATTATAGTAATAATTGCAGTTTACTCCCAAATTACCCCTAACCCCTCCCCAGATTACCCATAACCACTGCACGTTGCCCGTAACCACCGCACGTTGTCCGTAACCACCGCACGTTGCCCGTAACCACTGCACTTTGACCGTAACCACCGCACGTTGCCCGTAACCACCGCACATTGCCCGTAACCACCGCACGTTGCCCGTAAACACCGCACGTTGCCCGTAACCACCGCAAATTGCCAGTGACCCCCTCCAGATTGCCCGTAACCACCCCAAATTACATGTACCCACCCCAGATTACCTATAAGCACTTCAGTTTATCAGTAACAATCCCAGATTGTCTGTAACCCCTCCAGGTTGCACATAACCCCCCCAGGTTCCCCGTAATCATGCCAGATTACATGTAACCCCCCCAGATTGCACGTAACCACTGCGCGTTGCCTCTGACCACGCCACGATGCCTCTGACCACGCCACGATGCCTCTGATCATGCCACAATGCCTCTGACCACCGCACGTCGCCTCTGACCACCACACGTCGCCTCTGACCACCGCACGTCGCCTCTGACCACCGCACGTTGCCTCTGACCACCGCACCTTGCCTCTGACCACCCCAAATTGCCAATGACCCCCTCCAGATTGCGGTGCCCATGTCAGATTACAGGTACCCACCCCAGATTGCCTATAAGAACTTCAGTTTATCCGTAACCACCCCACATTGCCCGTAACCACCCCACGTTGCCCGTAACCACCCCAGATTGTCAGTAAGCACTGCAGGTTGCGCGTAACCACCCCACGTTGCCCGTATCCACCTCAGATTGTCTGTAAGCACTGCAGGTTGCCCGTAACCAGCCAACGTTGCCTGTAACTACCCCAGATTGTCTGTAAGCATTGCAGGTTGCCCGTAACCACCCCACGTTGCCCGTATCCACCCCAGATTGTCTGTAAGCACTGCAGGTTGCCCGTAACCACCCCACGTTTCCCGTAACCATCCCAGATTGTCTGTAAGCACAGCAGGTTGCCCGTTACCAGCCCACGTTGCCCGTTACCAGCCCACGTTGCCTGTAACCAGCCCACGTTGCCTGTAACCAGCCCACGTTGCCTGTAACCAGCCCACGTTGCCTGTAACCAGCCCACGTTGCCGTAACCACAGCAGGTTGCCCGTGACCACCCCATGTTGTCCGTAACCACCCCAGATTACCTGTAACCACCTCAGGTTGCCCATAACCACCCCTGGTTGCCCGTAACCACCCCACATTACCTGTAATCTCATTTTTTTTATTTTATTTTAGTAACTGCGCTATTCTAATAACCATTACTAGCTGCAGTTTTGCTCCTGTAAATTGGCGCTCCTTCCCTTCTGAGCCCTGCTGTGTGCCCATACAGTGGTTTATGCCCACATATGAGGTACCGTTTTACTCAGGAGAACCTGCGTTACAGATTTTGGGGTACGTTTTCTCTCCTGTTCCTCGTCAAATTGAGAAATTTCAAACTAAACCAACATATTATTGGAAAAATTCGAGTTTTTCATTTTTACTGGCCAATTTTGAATACTTTCCTCTAATACCTGTGGGGTAAAAATGGTCACCACACACCAAGATGAATTCTTTGAGGGGTGCTCTTTCCAAGATGTGGTGACTTTTGGGGGGAATCTATTCTGCTGACACTACAGGGGCTCAGCAAACGCACCTGGCGCTCAGAAACTTCTTCAGAAAAATCTGCACTGAAAATGCTAATTGGCGCTCCTTCCCTTCTGAGCCCGGCTGTGTGCCCATGCAGTGGTTTATGCCCACATATGGGGTACCGTTGTACTCAGGAGAACCTGCTTTACATATATTGGGGTGACATTTCTCTCCTGTTCCTCGTGAAATTGAGAAATTTCAAACTAAAGGAACATATTATTGGAAAAATTCGAGTTTTTCATTTTTACTGTCTACTTTTGAATACTTTCCTCAAATACCTGTGGGGTCAAAATGCTCACCACACCCCAAAATAAATTCTATGAGGGGTGCACTTTCCAAAATGGAGTGACATATGGCGAGATTTTACTCCGCTAGCACTACAGGGGCGCTGCAAACGCACCTGGCGCTCGGAAACTTCTGCAGCAAAATCTGCATTGAAAAAGCTAATTGGCGCTCCTTCCCTTCTGAGCCCTCCTGTGTGCCCATGCAGTGGTTTATGCCCACATATGGGGTACCATTGTACTCAGGAGAACCTGCGTTACAAATTTTGGGGTACTTTTTTCCTCTTGTTCCTCGTGAAATTGAGAAATTTCAAACTAAACGAACATATTATTGGAAGAATTCAAGTTTTTCATTTTTACTGTCTTCTTTTGAATACTTTCCTGTAATACCTGTGGGGTCAAAATGGTCACCACACACCAAGATGAATTCTTTGAGGGGTGTACTTTCCAAAATGGGGTGACTTATGGGGGGTTTTCTCTCTGCTGACACTACAGGGGCACTACAAACTCACCTGGCGCTCAGAAACTTCTTCAGAAAAATCTGCATTGGAAAAGCTAATTGGCGCTCCCTTCCTTCTGAGCCCTGCTGTGTGCCCATACAGTGGTTTACGCCCACATATGGGGTACCGTTGTACTCAAGAGAACCTGCATTACAAATTTTGGGGTGCTTTTTGTCTCATATTCCTTTTGAAAATGAGAAACTTTAATCTAAACGTATATATTATTGGAAAATTAAAATTTTCAATTTTTTTACTGCCTAATTGTGAATACTTTCCTCCAGCCCCTGTAGGGTTAAAATGCTCATTATACCCCTAGATTAATTCTTTAAGGTGTGTAGTTTCCAAAATGGGGTCACTTATGGGGGTTTTCAGGATACCAGACTTCTAAATCCATTTAAAAAAAGAACTGGTCCCTAAAAAAATAAGTTTCACGAAAATGTGATAATTTGCTGATAAATTTCTAAGCCCCATAACACCCTAAAAAAGTAAAATATGTTTACCAAATTATGCCAGAATAAAGAAGACATATTGGTAATGTGACTTAGTAACTAATTTATGTGCTACGACGTTCTTTTTTTAGAAGCAGAGAATTTCAAAGTTCATAAAATGCACATTTTTTCAATTTTTCATGATATTTTGATGTTTTTCACAAAAAACACACAAAATAGTGACCAAATTTTGCCACTAATATAAAGTGCCATATGTCACGAAAAAACAATCTCAGAATCGCTAGCATACGTTAAAGCATCACTGAGCTATAAGAGCATAAAGTGAGACAGGTCAGATTTTGAAAAATTAGCCTGGTCATTAAGGCTCAAACTAGCTGCAACACGAAGGGGTTAATAACTTCGGGATGCTTTTACCTATCCGGCTGATTCTGAGATTGTTTTCTCGTGACATATTGTACTTCACATTTCTTGTAAATTGGAGTCGATACTTATAATGAATCTTTATGAAAAAAAACAAAATAGCGTGAAAAATTGTGAAAAAATGCATTTTTCCAACTTTAACCCCTTAAGGTCAAAGCCTATTTTCGTTTTTGCACTTTTGCTTATTCCATTTTAAGTTTAAAAGTCCATAGCGCTTGCATTTTTTCACCTAGAGACGTATATGAGCGCTTATTTTTTGCGAAACCAATTGTACTTTGCAATGACCGGCATTATTTTTCCAAAACATATGCTGTGAAACCGGAAAAAAATCATTTGCGCTGTCAAATTGAAAAAAAAAAACGAATTTGTTTTGATTTCGGGGAGTTTTGCATTTACGCCGTCCGTCCTATGGTAAAACTGACTTGTTATGCATGTTCCTCAAGTCGTTACGATTACTATGATATATAACATGTATAACTTATATTGTATCAAACCATTGTTAACAAATATACGTTCCTTAAAATCGCTCCATTTCCAGGCTTATAGCACTTTTATCCTTTGGTCTATGGGGCTGTTTGAGGTGTCAGTTTTTGCGCCATGATGTGTTCTTTCTATCGGTACCTTGATTGCGCATATACGACTTTTTGATCATATTTTATTACATTTTTTCTGGATTTGATGCGACCAAAAATGCGCAATTTTGCACTTTTGGAATTTTTTTGCGCCGTTTACCGTGCGAGATCAGGAATGTGATTAATTAATAAATCGGGCGATTACGCGCGGCGATACTAAATATGTTTATTTATTTATTCATTTATATTTATAAAATGGGAAAAGGGGGGTGATTTGGACTTTTATTAGGGGAGGGGATTTTTTATTAATAAAAACACTTTTTTACTTTTTTTTTTACTGTAACTAGAAGCCCCCCTGGGGGACTTGTATATAGACAGCACTGATCTCTCATAGAGATCAATGCTGTGTATATACACAGCAAAGATCGATTAGATCGGTCATAGATTGCTATGTCCTGCTGCAGGCCATAGCAATCTATTGCCGAGCCGGGATCAGCGTCATTCCGACGCTGAGGCCCGGCACGGGCAGAGGAACGGATCTCCCCCCCGCTATCGCATCGCGGGGGGGGAGATCCGACCCACTAGACACCAGGGATAGTGTGCATAAAGCACTTCAATGCAGCTGTCAGGTTTGACAGCTGCATTGAAGTGCTTAATTAGCCGGCGCGGCAACGGGACCCGCGCCGGCTAACAGAGGCACTGCCCGGCTGCACGTGTCAGCCGGGATCAGCGCCGTTCAGAGCGGGGTCCCGGCGGGACCCCGCTCTGATCATTCCCCGCGGCGCCATGACGTATCAGATACGTCATGGGTCGCTAAGGGGTTAAAACTTTTCTGCTTATACAGGAAATGGTTATACCACATAAATTATATATTAAATAGCATTAGCAACATGTCTACTTTATGTTTAGAAATCAAGTGGTAACGTGCAGTTGGACAGGTGTACCTAATAAAGTGGCCGGTGAGTGTATATATATATATATATATATATATATATATATATATATATATATATATATACACGCCAGTACAGATATTACTAATAACACCAGCATAAAGGAAGAGAAAATATTACCACCATACTGTAACTGACCAAATCCTGTATACTGAGACCAATATTACCAGTATATAGGAAGGAAATATTACCACCACACCACAACCACTACCATCACCACCATATTGTTACTGACCAAATCCTATATACTAAGACCAATAAAAAACACAGTATCAGATAACAAGTAACAAATAATTCCACCACATACTGACTAAATCTACCACATACTGGCTAACACCACCGCTGCTACTAACACTACCACGTACTGACTAACACTACCTCATACTGAATAACACCACCACATACTAACTAACACCAAAGCTGCTACTAAAACCACCACCACATACTAACACCACCGCTGCTACTGACTAACACCACCACATACTGACTAACACTACCACATACTGACTAACACTACCACATACTGACTAACACTACCACATACTGACTTATACCACCACATACTGACTAACACCACCGCTGCTACTGAATAAGATCCACTGTACACAGATCACTATCACCTCATCCAGTCATATAGAGGTGGACGCAGCTGTACACAGGCTCTGTACTCCATATACATTACAGCGCAGTTATATCAGGTGACTCACAGGGGACGTCTTCTCTGATTGGAGTTCTTCCCTTTTCATCTTCTTCTCCATCTGCCCTTGGCCGTTATGAGAACTTGTCCAAGCCACAAATCCACAGAATCTGCAAGAGAAACATATTAGGCTCCTCACTCTGACACCATCCTCCTCTTTATACACACTGCACATCTGTATGCCCTCATTTAGTAGGTAGGCTGACTCTATGTGACTCCATTATAGTATATGCCCCCCTCTGTGCAGCCTCCTTATAGATGCCCCCCCATGTTGCCCCCCTTTCAGATGGCCCCCTCTCCCCCTATGTTGCCCCCTTATAGATGCCCCCCTTATAGATGGCCCCCTCCCCCTTATAGATGGCCCCCTCTTCTCCCCCCCTTTTAGATGGCCCTCTGTCTCCCACCACCTATAGATGGCCCTCTCTCCCCCTCCCTCCTATCGATGGCACCATCTCTACCCCCTCCTTATAGATGGCCCCCTCTCTCCCCCCCCTCTTTATAGATGGCCCCCTCTCCCCTTCCTCCTATAGATGGCCCCCTCTCCCTTTCCTCCTATAAATGGCCCCCCTCTCCCTTTCCTCCTATAGATGGCCCCCCTCAACCCCCCCTCCTCCTATAGATGACCCCCCTCAAACCCCCCCTCCTCCTATAGATGGCCCCCCTCAACCCCCCTCCTCCTATAGATGGCCCCCCTCAAACCCCCCTCCTCCTATAGATGGCCCCCCTCAACTTCCCCTCCTATAGATGGCCCCCCTCAACCCCCCCATAGATGGCCCCCCTCAAACCCTCCTCCTATAGATGGCTCCCCTCAAACCCCCCCTTCCTCCTATAGATGGCCCGCCTCAACCCCCCCTCCTATAGATGTCCCCTCAAACCCCCCTCCTCCTATAGATGGCCCCCCTCAAACCCCCCTTCTATAGATGGCCCCTTCAAACCCCCCTCCTATAGATGGCCCCCCTCAAACCCCCTCTTCCTATAGATGGCCCCCCTCAAGCCCCCCCTCTTCCTATAGATGGCCCCCCTCAACCCCCTCTCCTCCTATAGATGGCCCCCCTCAACCCCCCCATAGATGGCCCCCCTCAAACCCTCCTATAGATGGCCCCCCTCAAACCTCCCCTTCCTCCTATAGATGGCCTGCCTCAACCCCCCTCCTCCTATAGATGCCCCCCAAAAACCCCCTCCTCCTATAGATGGCCCCCCTCAACCCCCCCTCCTATAGATGGCCCCCCTCAACCCCCCCATAGATGGCCCCCCTCAAACCCTCCTATAGATGGCCCCCCTCAAATCTCCCCTTCCTCCTATAGATGGCCCGCCTCAACCCCCCTCCTCCTATAGATGGCCCCCCCAACCCCCTCCTCCTATAGATGGCCCCCTTCAACCCTCCCTCTTCCTATAGATGGCCCCCCTCAACCCCCCTCTTCCTATAGATGGCCCCCCTCAACCACCCCTCCTCCTATAGATGGCCCCCCCCTTTAAACCCCCCTCCTATATATGGCCCCCCTCAAACCCCCCTCCCTCCTATAGATGGCCCCTGCAGGCAAATTTAAAAAAACAAACACACACACAACTCACCTAACCCGCTTCCCCGTTGATCCTCTCCTTCAGACTCAGTCTACCCCAGGCTGATACGCTGCTGTCGGGGGTGTCGCGTCATAACCCCGGCAGCGCACGCATCATAGAGTTCCCTGTTGCTGTGACGTCCTGCACAGGGAGCGCACGTTAGAGACGCTCCCTGTGCAGGAAGTCACAGCCACAAGGAACTCTATGATGCAAGCGCTGTTGGGGATAGGAAGCGACACCCCCGGCAGCAGCGCATCAGCCGGGGGCAGACGGAGTCGGCCTCTTGTGACCGCAAGCAAAACAATGCTTGCGGTCAAAAGAGTGGCCGATGGGGGGGCCCTACAGGCCCCACGGGCCCCCCCCCTTGTGGCGGGCTGGGTGGCAGCGGCGACTGCTTCCACCCTGGTAGTTACGCCACTGAATAAAGACATGGCTATGACTATCTAAGGTCAGACATATACCTACAGGAGGCTTTCTTCACAACTTCTCATGTTTTTTAAAGCACATTGAAAAGTGCAAGGAAGGGATAACATGGATGTAATTGCTGAAACCCATATTCAATAGCTGATGATAGAGAACCCCCATCAGGGCCGGCTCCAGGTTTTTGTGGGCCCTTGGGCGACAGAGCCTCGGTGGGCCCCTTTGAGGAGCAAATCATGGAGATACAGGAGAGGAAAGATTTGCAGCTGCGGCATATCTTTCTCCTCCTGTATCTCCTGATCTCTGCGGGTGTCACATTGCAGAAGCTATATACAGGAGAAAACTAGAAGCCCCAGCATGTCCATGTTGTATATATCACAGACAGGGGCTGTATACAGGAGAACTACAAGGATCGCATTTTCATAAATGTCCCTCTCTATGTTTAAATTTTACATCATACATACGGGCACTAATGTCTCCATTCTTTGCACAAGTGTATAGCTACTGCACGTCCACATTCAGTAGCAGAGAATCCTGGGGTTGCTCACATTGTATGGTCAGCTCTCCTGTCACACATCACCAAAACCTCTGTACCCTTATACCCAGTGACATAATACTGACTTAATTGTTACATAACAAAGAGCATTGTCTCCTGGTAAGCTGCAGAGCTGATAATATAATTAGAAAAAGATAATATACTGTAAGTAGCCTAAGTTAATTGCCCTCAGTTGATATACAACCTGCATGATAAACAGGAGACTTTCCTTGCATAACCGCACGAAGAACTGGGACTTCCTGTGTGTGTTTTTATTTTTTTTATTTGTATAGCGCACACAGATTTCGCAGCGCTTCACCTATTTGTATGTTTTGGGGTGTGGGAGGAAACCCAGGCAAACACGGAGAGAACATACAAACTCTTTGCAGATGTTGCCCTTGGTGGGATTTGAACGCAGGACTCCAGCGCTGCAAGGCTACAGTGCTAACCACTGAGCCACCGTGCTGCCCATACGGCCAAATATTGGCATGGACCACAGTTTGGCCATATGTATGACAATGATTTAACCCCTTGCCTCTAAAGCCTGTTTTGGCCTTAATGACCAGGCTCATTTTTCAAAATTTGACCTGTCTCATTTTATGCGCTTATAGCTCAGTGATGCTTTAACGTATGCTAGCGATTCGGAGATTGTTTTTTTCGTCACATATGGCACTTTATATTAGTGGCAAAATTTGGTCACTACTTTGTGTGTTTTTTGTGAAAAACATCAAAATATCATGTAAAATGTGAAAATTTTGCATTTTATGAACTTCTGAAATTCTCTGCTTCTAAAAAAGGAAGTCATAGCACATAAATTAGTTACTAAATCACATTACCAATATGTCCTCTTTATTCTGGCATAATTTGGGAAACATATTTTACTTTTTTAGGGTGTTATGGGGCTTAGAAATTTATTAGCAAATTATCACATTTTGTGAAAGTTTCCAAAACTGATTTTTTTTTAGGGACCAGTTCTTTTTTTAAGTGGATTTAGGAGGCTTGTATGCTGTAAACCCCCATAAGTGACCCCATTTTGGAAACTAGACACCTTAAAGAATTAATCTAGGGGTATAATGAGCAATTTAACCATACAGGGGCTGGAGGAAAGTGTTCACCATTAGGCCGTAAAAAAAATCAAAGATTTAAATTTTCCAATAATATATATGTTTAAAGTTTCTCCTTTTCAAAAAGAACATGAGAGAATCCGCACCCCAAAATTTGTAACGCAGGTTCTCTTGAGTACAACGGTACCCCATATGTGGGCGTAAACCACTGTATGGGCAAACAGCCAGGCTCAGAAGGGAAGGAGCGCCAATTAGCTTT
The DNA here is from genome assembly GCF_027789765.1 of Dendropsophus ebraccatus. NCBI lineage: Eukaryota > Metazoa > Chordata > Amphibia > Anura > Hylidae > Dendropsophus > Dendropsophus ebraccatus. The sequence continues at coordinate 20,588,368 of NC_091460.1, read as the reverse complement.
TTTAATGCAGATTTTTCTGAAAAAGTTTCTGAGCGCCAGGTGCGTTTGCAGTGCCCCTGTAGTGTCAGCAGAATAAAATCCCCCCAAAAGTCACCCCATTTTGGAAAGTACACCCCTCAACGAATTCATCTTGGGGTGTGGTGACCATTTTGACCCCACAGGTATTAGAGGAAAGTATTTAAAATTAGACAGTAAAAATGAAAAACTCGAATTTTTTCAATAATATGTTCGTTTAGTTTGAAATTTCTCAATTTCACAAGGAACATGAGAGAATCCGCACCCCAAAATGTGTAAAGCAGGTTCTCCTGAGTACAACGGTACCCCATATAAGGGCATAAACCACTGTATGGGCACACAGGAGGGCTCAGAAGGAAGGGAGCGCCAATTAGCATTTTCAGTTCAGATTTTGCTGAAGAAGTTTCTGAGCGCCAGGTGCGTTTGCAGTGCCCCTGTAGTGTCCGCAGAAGAGAAACCCCCCAAAAGTCACCCCATTTTGGAAAGTACACCCCTCAAAGAATTCATCTTGGGGTGTGGTGACCATTTTGACCCCACAGGTATTAGAGGAAAGTATTCAAAATAAGACAGTAAAATTGAAAAACTAGAATTTTTCCAATAATATGTTCGGTTTAGTTTGAAATTTCTCAATTTCACGAGGAACAGGAGAGAAGCTGCATGCCAAAATCTGTAGTGCAGGTTCTCCTGAGTAGAACGGTACTGCATATGTGGGCATAAACCACTGTATGGGCACACAGCCGGGCTCAGAATGGAAGAAGCGCCAATTAGCATTTTCAGTGCAGATCTTTCCGAAGAAGTTTCTGAGCACCAGGTGCGTTTGCAGTTCTCCTGTAGTGTCAGTAGAAGAGACCCCCCCGAAAATCACCCCATTTAGGAAAGTACACCCCTCAAAGAATTCATCTTGGGGTGCAGTGAGCGGTTTGACCCCACAGGTATTAGAGGAAAGTATTCAAAATAAGACAGTAAAAATGAAAAACTCGAATTTTTCCAATATATGTTCGTTTAGTTTAAAATTTCTCAATTTCACGAGGAATGGGAGAAAAAACGTACCCCAAAATCTGTAACGCAGCTTCTTCTGAGTAGAACGGTACCCCATATGTGGGCATAAACCACTGTATGGGCATACAGCAGGGCTCAGAAGGAAGGGAGCGCCAATTTGCTGGAGCAAAACCGCAGCTAGTAATGGTTATTAGAATAGCGCAGTTACTAAAATACAATAAAAGAATGAGATTACAGGTAATGTGGGGTGGTTATGGGCAACCTGCGGTGGTTACGGGTAATCTGGGGTGGTTATGGGCAACCTGCGGTGGTTACGGGCAACCTGCGGTGGTTACGGGCAACGTGGGGTGGTAACGGGCAATGTGTAGTGGTAACGGGCAATGTGGGGTGGTAACGGGCAACGTGGGGTGGTTACCGATAAACTGAAGTGCTTATAGGTAATCTGGGATGGGTACCTGTAATTTGGGGTGCTTACAGGCAATCTGGCTTGGTTACGGGCAATATGGAGAGGGTCACTGGCAATTTGGGGTGGTCGGGGGCAACGTGCGGTGGTCGGGGGCAAAGTGCGGTGGTCAGAGGCAATCTGGGGGGAATTACATGTGATTAGGGGCAACCTGGGGGGGTTACAGACAATCTGCGGTGGTTACGGGCAACATGGGGTGGTTACAGACATTCTGCGGTGGTTACGGGCAACATGGGGTGGTTACAGACAATCTGGGGTGGTTACGGATAAACCGAAGTGCTTATAGGTAATCAGGGGTGGGTACATGTAATTTTGGGTGGTTACGGCAATCTGGTGTGGTTACGGGCAATGTGGAGGGGGTCACTGGCAACGCGTGTGAGGTAGAGGCAACGTGCAGTGGTTAGAGGCAACGCGCGGTGGTTACGTGCAATATGGGGGGTTACGGGCAATCGGGACTGATTACATACCATCTGGATGGGGTCACTGGCAATTTGGGGTGGTTACAGGCAACGTGCGGTGGTTATGGGCAACGTGCGGTGGTTATAGGCAACGTGCTGTGGTTATAGGCAACTTGCGGTGGTTATGGGCAACGTGCAGTGGTTATGGGCAACATGCGGTGGTTATGGGCAACGTGCGGTGATTATGGGTAACGTGCGGTGATTACGTGCAATCTGGGGCGGATACGGGCAATCTGGGGCGGATATGGGCAACCTGCGGTGGTTACGGGCAACCTGGGGCGGATATGGGCCACCTGCGGTGGTTACGGGTAATTTGGGGGGGTTAGGGGTAATCTGGGAGTAAACTGCAATTATTACTATAATAAAAAGTGTGTATTTTATTTTTTTGTATGTTTTTCACTTTTTGTACTTTATACATTAATTTTCACTGTATTACTATGATTACTGTGATATTTTCTATCACAGTAATCATAGTTCAGTGACAGAGACCAAATTGGTCTCTGTCACTTTAAATTTTCCAAGATAACTGATTCTGGAGCGCATGCGCACTTCAGAATCAGCCTGGACATCGAGGAGGACGGACCTCCCTGGATCAGGTAATGTATGTGGGGAAGGAAGGGTGACTGGGGGATGGGGGTGACTGGGGGGGGGTAAGGGGCAACTTGGGGGGGGCACCGTGACACTTTTTATCCCCTGTCACCAATGATTTATGGTGACAGGGGATATACCGCCGATCGCCTGCTCCGGGACCACACGGGGGCGTCCCCGATCACTGCCCCATGCTCTCCGCTACCTCCGGTGGCGGAGAGCATGGGGCTTTGATCACTAATTCATTTCCATCCCTGCGAACAAACATCGTTTGTTCGCAGGGATAGGGGCGGCCATCTTGGATCTGATGGCCGCCCGGGTATGGTGATCTGGGGTCTGATCGGGGGGCTGATGTGGGGTCTGAGGGGACAATTTTCATCTCCCCCCCACTGTGGATTCACGGTGGGGGGAGATGAAAGCTGTCGGCGGCGCCGGTAATGCCCGGTACCGGAGGATCGCCGCTATAACGGTAATAGCGCCGATCTGCCGGTATCGGGGGACGAGGGGGGGGGCCGGGGGACACACATTGAGTGGCGGTGGGGGGAGGAAGCGTTCTTCCCATAGACGCTGCGGTCGCATTGACCGCAGCGTTTATGGGGTTAACTACCCGGGGGAGCGCGGCTCCCCTCCGGGCAGAGGCAGCAGGAGGGTGCTGTGTGACACAACCTCCTCCTGCTGCCCGATCTCACCTAGGGACAGCGGGGGGAGGCAGGGAAACCATGACGTTTGGGAAACGTCATGTTGCGGGAACTACCTGCTTTACATGACATTTCCCAAACGTCATTTTGCGGCAAAGGGTTAAAGGAGAATTGTGGCCAGGGAGACTTCAAAATGTTCCAGGCCTACTTAGCCAGTCAGTGGCTGTAGCGGGGTCCTGTCTCTACCACTGACTGGCTGAGCGGGAATGGAACATTATGTCCCAGGAAGCCGTTGGGGATCGGAGCATCAATATGCAGGCACCAGAGCTGGAGCCGCGGAGGTAAGTGTCTGTTATATTTTTCATCCTCCTCTGCATTTTTAAAAAAATCTCCCTGCCTCAACACTTCTCTTTAAACATAGAAAACATGAAAAAAATAAAGTGATTATATTGCAAAACCTCTTTAGATCACAACTCCTGTTAATGTAAAAAAAAAAATAAAAAAAAGGTAGCTTAAGGTACGCTTTACTGCTGCTATATAGTTAGATGAAAGTAGCGGTGGGTTGGGTTGTTGAAGTCTTGTGAACAGTCCGGGATCTAGACTACATTCAATCCATATAATCCCCCCTTTAACCTAAGAAAAAAGAAATGAAAAATTAATCCTTACCTGTATTATTGGTAAATTCTCCTTCTGGACATGGGGCGCAGTCATAGCAGCAGATGTGATATCCTTCCCTGAGAACCTTCCTGGTTCCTGGCAGACAGGGGTCATTACATCGGCCTTTTGGCATCTAAATAAAGTATATATTGTCTGAATACCTTCCTGTATATGATGCAATTTTTGTGTTATTTTATCTACCTAAAACAGGGTTGTCCAACCTGCCGCCCAGGATCACAATGAATGCAGCTCAGGACAAAAGTGTAAGCTCACTTACATTATGATGAAATGTCGTGTTCTCTAGTGTCATTCAGTGTCTATCCCCCTGAACCTCCCCCTGTACATGTGCGTAGACTGAAACGTATGCTTCTACTGTATGTTCCTTATTTGTTAGTGAATGTTCGTTGAACACGAAACCAAACCGATCATGATAATTCTTTATTACGTTCGTGTTTGGGATCTAAACCGAACATTGGGATCACTGTATGGCTATGTTCACACAAGGTTTTTTCATCTCCGTTTAAAATTACGTCCGTCATTTTGAGTCTAAGATAACGGACGTCATTTAGCTGTCTAGCCTTCCCTTAGTGCAATGACGGCTGTTGGTACATTATTCTAGTTTGGGATTACTAATTGTCCTTTGGATGTGTCTTAATTGAAAAGTCAATTGAATTTAATAGTAAAAACGGAGAAAGAACGGAGACAAAAGAAAAACTGTGTGTGAACAACTAATAAAAAAAGTCTGCTTTTTGCAAAAGACGTCCGAAAATAATGATCATGTTCACTATTTTAACGTCTGCGGTAAAAACGTCCGTTATTCAATGCATTGGACGTCTGTCTGCAGTCAGTGAAATTGCAGTAGAAATTAAAGTTATTTTAGATGGCAAAAGGGGATCCCTTTAGTCTACTTTTGACGCTGTGTGAACATAGCCTAACTGTTCTCCGATCTTAAAGTGTACCTGTTGTTATAACTTTCAAAACCTAAACAGTAGATGTGATATAAAGCAAGTTGAAATTAACATCCATTATTTATTTATTTAGTTATCGTGGAAAACACGGCACTTCCTGTGTCCTGACTCCCAGGTCATCTGAGCGCTCACAGAGAGAAGGCAGTCATGTGATTGATGGACACATTGAGCCGTGACTCTGTACTGGCCGGGAATTTCTGTGTCTAGTTTCTTTTTTTTCAACCAGCACAAGACTAAAAAGCTTCAGGAGACTGGACCTGGACTCTGGTAAGTATGGCTTTGTTTTACAACTTGATAACAAAAAATAAGAATAAGAATATTGAATATAAATTGCAATCTTGCTTTATTTCACATCTACTGTTGATTTAGAATTTGAAAGTTATAAAAACAGTGACAGTGTAAAACTTGTCAGTTTTGGAGCGAGGTGTCAGCTCGGGGCTTGTGCAGATTTTCACCATTATTTAAGCCTACAGGCATAAATCATGGTAAATGAGGACAAGGAGGAGTTCTGGTTACTAAAAGTGCCTGAGTTGCTAAAAGTTACTGCCTGATGCTCTTTTTGTATTCTGAACACCTGAGCAGCACAAGGTTCTCAGTCAAGCATTTAGCTTTATCGAGGACCCCAACTTCTTCGTATACCTGTGTTACGCTCCGTCCTCCTTTCTTCTGCCTTGTCTTCTCACTGTGTCAAAAAATGTTTTATGAAAGGGAGATGAGGTAAGGAGGTAAAGTAGGAGGGAGGCAAAGTATATGCTAGAGTGACAGAAAGGATGCTGGGACGCAGCACTATAGTATATACTTTGTATCTGTGTTGTTAAATAGAGGGTTATGGGGGTAAATAGACTTATGTATTAGAATCTGTATAACATACCACATTATGTTTCCATGTTATCCCTGATGGTACAATATTGAGCTGAGAATGTGAGGCATCAAACTCTCCGACATGTGTCTGCATATCAATCACGCCTGATTCAGATTTTCTGGATCGCCAATTTATCAAATTCAGTGGTGTTACCCATTCTTCATTCTCAAGGAGACCTATGCGGCCTAGGAAATTAATTTTTCTTATGTTCTCTGCCAACTTTCAAAGAAAAGAATAATTATCATATCATACAAAGAACATGTAATGGAAATATTTAGTACAGGCATGACTGGGGTACTGTCAAGTTCCTTCTTGTTTTACCCATACCTTTTAATAAACACACCACTCTGGCTTGGATTTAAATTGGCCACAGCAGTCACTTTATTAACATAAATATAACATGTCATTACATGATCCAACCCCAGAAATACAACCATGGGAAGTGGTCCTCAAAGCGCCAAAACCATGGCGGTAACTTTTCACTAACCACTTATACAGTTGCACCCGGAGCCGGTTCTCACAAGCTCAGAGGCATCTAACTTAACACCTGTATGCCCTCAGTACTTCTACCATACTGTAGAGTGGCCTACAGGCCCTTAACCCAACCCAAAGTTAAAGGAGAAGTCCGGCAAAAATCTTTCTTAAAGTATTGTATATTGCACCCCAAAAGTTATACAAATCACCAATATACACTTATTACGGGAAATGCACATAATGTGTTTTTTTTCCCTGCACTTACTACTGCATCAAGGCTTCACTTCCTGGATAAAATGGTGATGTCACAAACCGACTCCCATAGCTGTGTGGGCTGTGGCTGCTGTAGAGGATGATGGCAGGGGGACACTGAGCATCTCTCTGCCATGATCCTCTCCAGCAGCCACAGCCCGCACAGCTCTGGGAATCGGGTCGTGACATCACCATTTTTTTCAGGAAGTGAAGCCTTGGTGCAGTAGTAAGTGCAGGGGAAAAAAAACACTTAATGTTCTTTTTCTGTAATAAGTTTGTATTGGTAATTTGTATAACTTTTGAGGGGCAATACAATACTTTAATAAAAATTTTCACTGGATGATAAGGCTAGGGGGATGTGATTTTACCTTTTTGCACCATAGCTGTATGACTACACACACATATATATATATATATATATATATATATATATATATATATATATATATATATATAAATCACCGCCTCACTTATGCCTTATTAACATTTGTCAACACCTTATATTTTATCTGACTATAAAATGTGATTACCATAATAAAACGTGGCCATTATTATCCAGGCTTATAATCCTGATACATTGTCTTATCTGTGTCTGTGATTTATAAGTGACGAGTTGGTAATACTGCAGGTTACAGCTCTAGCTATCAAATGGGAACCATCCATCCTGGGAGGATCTGGCTCCATAGAGTCTGATCAAAATCTAAATTTAGACTTATCACTGGACTTCTCCTTTAACCCTTTAGAGAACCCGGCCAATTTCAATAAAGCTGAAGCTTCTGACACATAAAAAGAATATTCTATATACTGTATGTTTTACATTTCATCTTTAAGGTGTGTTTTATTTGATTTATAGCAAAAGAAGGTTAAATGAAACTAGCCGAGTGTAAAATGCTTTATTATTATTATTTTTATTATCTTTTTTTTTTATTTTTAGGGTTAACAGTTTTGTGATGATTATAGAAAACTAGTTCATGTCTTTATATATATATTGTCTTATCACTAACAAAGCCAAACCCATATCCACGGCTCCAGTCTGCACTCCTTATCAGCCCCTTATGCCCCCCAATATATATATATATATATATATATATATATATATATATATATATATATATATATTGTTTTTTGCTAAGTGCATTGAATCCAGCATCTCTGTTGCCTCTTGATGTAGATTCAAATGGGGGAGGGGATAGAAGTGAATGGAAATGGGAGTAGCCCATTTTGATGCCATTTAGATTTTTTTTTTAACTTTTTTTAAAACACCGTATAAACTTTTTATTTTTGAATAAAGATGTTTTGTTACTTATTGTGTTTGATATTTTAAATCTGAAGGATGAAAATGTAATTGAAAGCCCAAATATTAATGAAAGTTTAAAAGTTTTCATTGTAGATTATTCCAGACTTTTCAAAGATGGATGACACAAGACGCAAAGATATATGGTGACCGCCATGCAGCGTGACATTCCACTGCAGAAACCGCTCCTGCCATAAGCTGGAGGTGAGGACAATCACTGAGACATGTAAGATGGTTGACGGTAACTTTGCAGATGTCTATATGAAGCTCACTATTATGGGTTAATTGGCAAATGAGAGATTTGCCAATAACAAACCAAAAAAAAAAAAAAAAAACCTGTCCAAAGAAGATAGGCTGCCATAGAGTGGCTAACCCAACATTCAGGTTCTCACAGTCAACTCCAGAGACAGATGATGGACGAAGCTGCCAATGCTGTGTGTTTCTTCCCAAGGTAACCATACAAAGCATACAAGGGAATGGGGAGATGCTTCCAGTCTTTTCCTGAGGTAACCGTACATAGTGTACAGGTGGATGGGGAGATTTCCAATACCCACATGATGCCGAAGTGGTAGATTCCTTGTGATAGAGTCAAGTCTGTTATATGCGGTGATAAGACTATAAGGATTGGTTATATATATATATATATATATATATATATATATATATATATATATATATACACATATATGTTGGTTTGGGTATTGATAATAAGCTTTTATTTGTTTTGTTATAACTAAGCTGTATATTGGCGTATACTGTATCCTAGAAGGGGTGGAGGGGTTTTTAAACTAGGGATGTGGAGGGAGGACAATGTAGTATGTAATGTAGTGGCAGATAGGTTAGAGAGGGGACAGAACAATGAGGAGGGAGGAGAAGGGTCCTGTGGGGGGAGGATAAGAGCAGTGCATAGGGAGATCCATATGTTGCGGATGAACAGTGAGGATGATTGTAGCCACAGCACAGTAATAAATCCCATTTCTTATAATGAAGCGGTTAAACTCGATGGTAATATAAAGTGTATGGTTACTAATGCCAGAAGTCTAGCCAGCAAGATGGGGGAGCTGGAGGCCTTGGTTCTGGAGGAGTCCATTGATGTGGTTGGTGTGACTGAGACATGGCTGGACTCCTCACATGACTGGGCTGTCAATATTCAGGGATTTACGTTGTTCAGAAGGGACCGGGTGGGCAGAAGGGGAGGAGGAGTATGTCTGTATGTCAGAAATGATATTAAAGTGAGTGTAAAAGATGCAATAGTGGGAGATGACTGTGATGATGTGGAAGCATTATGGGTAGAACTACAGAAGGAGGTAAAGAGTGAAAAAATTATTCTTGGTGTAATCTATAGACCCCCCAACATTACTGAGGAGGTAGATGGCCAGTTGAATAGACAAATAGAGCGGGCTGCCCGGGAGGGGACAGTAGTGGTAATGGGGGACCTCAACTACCCAGATATAGATTGGGGTCACGGTTCAGCTAAATCCACAAAGGGGAGGGAATTTCTTAACCTCCTGCAGGATAATTTTCTGGGCCAGTTTGTGGAGGAGCCGACTAGAAGTGATGCCTTGTTGGATCTGGTTATTTCTAACAACGCTGAGCTGGTTGGGGATGTCACTGTCCATGAACACCTGGGTAATAGTGACCACAATATAGGGACTTTTAGCTTAAAGTGTAGAAAAGAAAAACATGTTGGGAGGGCAAAAACTCTTAATTTTAAAAGGGCCAATTTTCCTGGGTTAAGGGCTGAACTTCAGGGCATAGACTGGGAGCGGCTGCTGTCACATACTGATACAGCTAATAAATGGGAAATCTTCAAATCCACATTAAATAACTGTACTGCCAAATATATTCCTATGGGTAACAAATATAAACGGTTAAAATTCAATCCCACATGGCGACAACCGAGGTTAGAAGGGCTATAAATGAGAAAAAAGGGGCATTCAAAAAATATAAATCAGAGGGGTCAGCTGTAGCATTTAAACATTACAAAGAAGTCAACAAAACCTGTAAAAATGTAATAAAAGCAGCAAAAATTCACAATGAAAGGCAGGTAGCTATAGAAAGCAAAAGAAACCCCAAAAAATTCTTCAAATATATTAATGCAAAAAAACCAAGGTCAGAGCATGTAGGACCCCTAAATAATGGCGACGGGGAATTAATAACTGGGGATCAGGAGAAAGCTGAGTTACTTAATGGGTTCTTCAGTTCTGTATATACAACAGAGGATGGAGCTGTGGTGGGTGGGGCCAGTACTGAGGTGGGTGGGGCCAGTGCTGCTAACACATGTAATGTACTGAACTGGTTTACTATAGATATGGTCCAAGATAAATTAAACAAACTCAATGTAACCAAAGCTCCAGGGCCTGATGGATTGCACCCCAGAGTTCTTAGGGAACTCAGTTCTGTAATTTCACTACCCTTGTATGAAATATTCCGTGATTCTTTGCTTACTGGTATTGTGCCGAGGGACTGGCGTAAGGCAAATGTAATGCCGATCTTCAAAAAGGGCTCTCGAACTTCCCCAGGTAACTATAGACCCGTAAGCTTAACGTGCATTGTGGGGAAACTAATTGAGGGGCTTATAAGGGACTACATCCAGGAATATGTAGTGGCTAATAGTATTATAAGTGATAACCAGCATGGTTTTACTAAGGACAGAAGCTGTCAAACCAACCTAATATGTTTCTATGAAGAGGTAAGTAGAAGCCTGGATGGCGGCATGGCTGTGGATATCGTGTACCTGGATTTTGCAAAAGCGTTTGACACAGTTCCTCATGGACGTCTGATGGGTAAGTTAAAGTCTATCGGTTTGGAAAATTTAATGTGTAACTGGATTGAAAACTGGCTTAATAATCGTACCCAGAGAGTGGTGGTCAATGATTCCTACTCCAAATGGTCCCCGGTAATAAGTGGTGTACCCCAAGGGTCAGTACTGGGCCCTCTTCTGTTTAACTTGTTTATTAATGATATTAAGAATGGAATTAGCAGCAATGTTTCTATCTTTGCAGATGACACCAAGCTTTGTAGTACAGTACAGTCTATGGAGGATGTGCAGATGTTACAGGATGACTTAGACACACTGAGTGTTTGGGCGTCCACTTGGCAAATGAGGTTCAATGTGGATAAATGTAAAGTTATGCACCTGGGTACTAATAACCCACAGCATCATATGTCCTGGGGGGAGTTACTCTGGGAGAGTCGCTGATGGAGAAGGATCTGGGTATACTTGTAGATAATAGACTACAGAACAGTACACAATGTCAGTCAGCTGCTTCTAAGGCCAGTAGGATATTGTCATGCATTAAAACAGGCATGGACTCTCGGGACAGGGATATAATATTACCGCTTTATAAAGCTTTGGTGCGGCCTCATCTGGAGTATGCCGTCCAGTTTTGGAACCCGATTCATAAAAAGGATGTTCTAGAGCTGGAGAGGGTACAAAGACGGGCAACTAAAGTAATAAGGGGAATGGAGCATCTTAGTTATGAGGAGAGATTAAAAGAATTACATTTGTTTAGTCTGGAGAAGAGACGTTTAAGGGGAGATATGATTAACTTATTTAAATATATAAATGGCCCCTACAAGAAATATGGGGAAAAGATGTTCCAGGTAAAACCCCCTCAAAGGACAAGAGGGCACTGCCTCCGCCTGGAGAAAAAAAGGTTCAATCTCCGGAGGCGACAAGCCTTCTTTACCATGAGAACTGTGAATCTGTGGAACAGTCTACCACAGGATCTGGTCACAGCAAAAACAGTAGAGGGCTTCAAAACAGGGCTAGACAAGTTCTTAGACCAAAATAATATAGATGCATATGTATAGAACCTATCACCCCTCCCCCTTCCCTGTATCCATCCCCTCCTTGGTTGAACTTGATGGACATGTGTCTTTTTTCAACCGTATTAACTATGTAACTATGTAACTATGTAACTATGTGACTCACCCATTGTTTATGGGTCCAGCCCTGGAGAAGATGTGGCCCCTCAAGCAACACTTGCCAGCTTGGGAGAGCATCTGAGGAACCATCTGGCTATTCACCAACTCCAGTGATCCCAGTCCAGGCTTCACGGATGTCAAATGGGGGACTAAAAAGGCTAGGAGGATGTGATTTTACCTTTTTGCACCATACCTGTATGACTACATATATATATTTAGGCATTTGAATTAAAGCCCCAGCACATAAAAGTAGAGAGTCCCTAGGGTTAATTTTATGTTTCTAATGTCTGGGAAATTCCTTTACCTTGAGACTTTTGATACATGGAGACAATAAGGAATTTTCTCATGATTTTTCACTATTTCACTCAGAGACTTCTTATCAAGCTTTGAAGGACATTAGAAGAAACTGGACTGTTTGGTCTATTGTGCTCTTGGAATGATGGGAAAGTATCTTTGCAAAGAATGTATTGTTCTAACCTTTTTGACCTTCTTGATTAATAATTATGAATACTAATATAGATGCCATTGCGCATGACTGAATATCTAAATCACTTGCAGCGCCTCATTTATGCCTTATTAACATTTGTCAACACCTTATATTTTATCTGACTATAAAATGTGATTACCATAATAAAACGTGGCCATTATAATCCAGGCTTATAATCCTGATACATTGTCTTATCTGTGTCTGTGATTTATAAGTGACGAGTTGGTAATACTGCAGGTTACAGCTCTAGCTATCAAATGGGAACCATCCATCCTGGGAGGATCTGGCTCCATAGAGTCTGATCAAAATCTAAACTTAGACTTATCACTGGACTTCTCCTTTAACCCTTAGAGGACCCGGCCAATTTCAATTTTTGCGTTTTCTTTTTTTCCTCCTTGTGCTTAAAAGGCCATAGCACTTGCATTTTTTCACCTAGAAACCCACATGAGCCCTTATTTTTTGTGCCACTAATTTTACATTGCAATTACAGGCTGAATTTTTTCATAAAGTACACTGCAAAACCAGAAAAAAATTCAAAGTGTGGTGAAATTGAAAAAAAAAAAAAAAGCTTTTTTTTTATTTGGTGGATATTTGTTTTCACGCCGTTCGCCCTGGGGTAAAACTGACTTATACACGTTTCTCAAGTCGTTACGATTACGACGATATGTAACATGTATAATTTTCATTGTATCTGATGGCCTGTAAAAAATTCAAACCATTGTTAACAAATATATGTTCCTGAAAACCGCTTCATTCCCAGGCTTATAGCGCTTTTATCCTTTGGTCTATGGAGCTGTGTAAGGTGTCATTTTTTGTGTTCTTTCTATCTGTACCTTGATTGCGCATATACGGCTTTTTGATCGCTTTTTATTACAATTTTTTGCACTTTGGGATTTTTTTGTGCTTACGCTATTTACCGTGCGAGATCAGAAATGTGATAAATTAATAGTTCGGTCGATTGCGCACGCAGCGATACCAAACATGTTTGTTTATTTATTTGTTTATTTTTATTTATAACATGGGAAAAGAGGGGTGATTCTGACTTTTATTAGGGGAGGGGACTTTTTATTAATAATAACACTTTTATTTTTACTTTTACACTTATACTAGAAGCCCCCCTGGGGGACTTCTAGTATAAGTGCACTGATCTCTCATTAAGATCTATGCTGCATAGATATGCAGCACAGATCGATGAGATAGGCACATCGATTACTCCAGCTGCTGCAGTCGGAAGCAATCGAGTGCCGAGCCAGGATCAGCACCATTACGGCGCTGACCCCGGACGGGGTAAGATGTGTGGATCGCTCCTCCTCACTAGACACCAGGGAAGTGCTGCAGTAAGTAATCGGATGCAGCTGTCAATTTTTTTTTTTTTTTTTTTTTTTTTAAATTCTAAATTTTATTCATTTTCAAAAGTTTTACAAAAAGATACATGTATGCCATTAGCTGTACAAGTTCAAGGAAGAACAAAGCACCTTTGGGTGCGCAAACTACAAATATAACATGGACAAAGAGCCAACATGGCCCAACATTACCAACTGAGGTTTTAGCAAGTATCTCCCACAACGGGGAGGCCATCCGTGAAAATGAGGAGTGTCACATCCTGTCAAGAGGGAAAAGAGCTGGCGCTCAGAAATAAAGAGGAATGAGAAGCAGTAACAACTGGAGAGGGGGGGGGGGGTAAGGGTAAGGGAGGGAAGCTACAACACCGAGGGGCACACGAAGGGAGAGGGCAGTGACGACCAGCATACACACCAACAGAAGAAGAAACAAGACAGGGAGGTGGGGGGGAGGCGAAGCACCTCACTCAGAGATGAGGGTCTTATATTCGTCGGAGTAAGTGAGCTGTTCCCAGTAGTACCAGGTCTGAAAGAACCTGAGGTTCCGATCATGCAATTGGGCAGTAAGGTCCTCCATATATTTTAAGTCTTCCACCTTCCGTAACCACATAGCGACGGTGGGTGGAGCCTGTTGCCTCCAGAAGGCAGGGATACAGGCTCTGGCAGCATTAACCAAATGGCGGACAAGGGAGCGGCGATAGCCTCTCAACGGGATGTCCGACAGGTGCAGGAGAAACAGTGACGGGGAGAAAGGCAAAGGAGAGTCCGTAAAGGTTGAGGCAATACGCCACACCTCTCTCCAAAAGGGGACCAGTTTGGGACAGCTCCAAAACGTGTGGAGGAGGGTCCCTTCCTCGCCGCAATTTCTCCAGCACAGGGGGGACACTTCGGGAAAGATTCTGTGAAGGCGGACCGGAACCCGGTACCATCTAAAGAGAATCTTATAACCCGCCTCCTGTAACCGGGAGGAGATGGAGGAGGTATGAGTACAAGTATAAATTCGGTCCAATTGTGGGCCCGTAAATGAGACGTTCAAGTCCTGCTCCCAGGCAGAGAGGAATGGAGGAGGCGGTTGTTCCGGGGGGGAACCCAGCATGGCGTATAGAAGGGAGAGAGAGTGTCTGAGAGGGCCCGTGCCAAGGCATAACGTCTCAAACTGAGTGAGCGTGCGAGAGAAAGAGGATGGAGCAGGTAGGGAAAGGAGGAAGTGGTGCAACTGAAGGGCCCTCCAAAACCCTAAGGGGGAAGGGTCGGAGAGGTCGCGGAGCTCAGAGAGGGACACCCAGGTGGGACCCCGAAGAAAGCTGCGTGCATGGAAGGAGCCAGCTTGGAACCATTCCCGGAAAGAGGCTCCAGCCGAAAACGAGGGAGAGCCTATGACCGGGAACAAAGGAGATGGGTGAGGAGCTAGAGAGGCCGAGGAGAAATATTTCTGGCAAAGTTTAAGAGTTGGGGCGACCGTTGGGTGAGACCCGACCAGTCTACTGGAGTTAGGAAGCCAGGGAGCCGCCAACAGGGAGAGGGGGACGAGCGACATCTCAAGGCCAACCCACTCTTTTGAAGAACAGTGTCGGTGCAAGTCTATCACCCTAACTAGGTGACTGGCTACATAGTAAAGAAGGATATTGGGAAGGCCCAACCCGCCACGCGTCTTCGGCCGGTACAGGACTGATTTCGCTACCCTAGGTTGTTTATGGGCCCAGATGAACTTGGTCAGTAGGGAAGAAAGGTGTCTGAAGAAGCTCAGGGGCACTGTCACTGGCAGGGCTTGGAAGAGGTACAGAAGCCTAGGAAGGATGTTCATCTTAAAGATGGAACAACGGCCAAACCAAGTAAAGGTGCCCCGTTGCCACCAAGACAAGTCCGCTTCGATCTTTTTCAGCATAGGAGGGAAATTAGCCGGGAATAGGTCGGAGACAGAGGGGGTAAGCTGGACCCCTAGATAGGATAGGGAGGAACTCGACCAGCGAAAAGGAAAGGAGTCTGCAAGAGAGGAGGCCAACGAGGGTGAAAGAGAGAGGTTCAGCGCTTCGGATTTCTGAAGGTTAATTTTATAGTTGGATAGGGTTTGGAATCTGGTAAGCTCAGAGAGAAGGTTGGGGAGAGAAACCGTAGGGCGGGTGAGAAAAAAGAGCAGATCGTCCACGTAGGCCGCCACCTTATGGGTGACCGACCCCACGCGAACTCCCGATATATTTACGTTCTGTCTGATATGGCGTAGGAAGGGCTCAAGCGTCAATATGAAAATTAGGGGGGAGAGTGGGCATCCCTGACGGGTACCGTTGTGTATCGGGAAAGAAGACGAGAGAAGGCCGTTGACAGAGACCTGAGCCGAAGGGCATGAATAGAGAGACCCGATCCAGGCCAGCATGTGGGAACCTAGCCCCAGGTGCTGGAGGGTGGCGGTCAGGAAGGGCCAGCCGACCCTGTCAAAGGCCTTCTCTGCGTCGGTGGAGAGGAGCATTGTGGGTGAGGAGTGAGAGTGAGCATAGTGTATGATATTGATGGCCCTAGTGGTGTTATCCCTGGCCTCCCGAGTGGGCATAAAGCCCGCTTGGTCTAGATGAATGATGGGTTGTAGAAGTGGAGTGAGACGGGCGGCGAGGATCTTGGAAAAGAGTTTTAGGTCAAGGTTCAGGAGGGAAATAGGGCGATAGTTTTGACAAAGGGAGGGATCCTTCCCATCCTTGGGGATGACTGTAATGTGGGCGCGCAGGGAGTCGAGGGGGAGATGAGAGTCGGCATTAAGAGAATTATAAGCCGCTAGAAAGTGATCGCGGAGCAGGGGAGAGAAGGTTTTGTAGTACGGAAGCGTAAGCCCATCAGGGCCGGGGGCCTTCCCCGATGGGGAGGATTTGATAGCCCAGCTCCACTCCGTGGGTGTGATGGGAGCCTCCAATAGGGATATGCTCTCCTCCGGAAGGGAAGGGAGACCTGAGCTCGACAGATAATCGGAAATCGCCGAGCGTAAGGCATCCGACGAGGACATCGAGGGTGAAAGGTTATACAGTTCACTATAGTATGAAAGGAAAGAGTCTGCTATGTGTGAGGTTAGAGAGAGTTTAGAGCCCGCCGGAGAGGATATAAAGGTATAAAGGAGCGAGACCTTTGGACCCGGAGTGCACGAGCCAGGGTCTTCCCCGGCTTGTTGCCGAATTCAAAACAGTGGCGGCGGCAACGGGCCAGCGAGGCCCTGGCGTAGGAGAAGGTAAGGTCCCGGAGCTTGCTACGGAGTGCGGCCAGCTCCGCTGCGACAGTCGGGGCCAGAAGCCGTTTATGACTTTTATCCAGAACAGCGATCTGGGAGACCAGTGATTTTATCTTTGCCGAACGTTCCTTCTTAAGCCGGGATGTGAGCTTCCCAGATCACTGATGGGGACATGTCGGAGGTGACATTGGTGGAGAAGTAATTAGTTAGTTCAGATCGCACTTCGGCGAGAACCCCCGGGTCCCTCAGTAAAGTCTCATTAAGGCGCCAGCGCCACGATCTAGGTTGCGGTAAGGGAAAGGAGAGAGAGAGGGAGATGAGAGCATGATCTGAAAAGGAGATCGGGTCTATAGAGGCTGCGACCACCCGGTCCAGATGGGAGTGTGAAACAAAGAGATAATCGATACGAGAGTAAGAGTTGTGAGGGTGAGAAAAGAAAGTGAAATCTTTGTCCTGTAGATGTAGGATACGCCAGGCATCCATTAACTGGAAGGAGTAAAGAGACTGCTTGGCACGGCGAAGGGAAGAAAAGGGTAGAGAAGAGTGTCCGGACAAAGAATCCAGAGCAGGGTCCAGCGCCATATTGAGGTCCCCCCCAAAGACCAACAGGCCCTCCAGAAAGTCCTCCACCTCCAGAAGACACTTGTCTAAAAAGGTTGACTGGCTGCTGTTCGGGAGGTACACTGTACCGAAGATACACAACGTACCCGCCATTGTGCCCTTTACGAAGAGGTAGCACCCCTCCTTGTCCGCCCTGTGGTCCATATACTCCCCCGAGGTTGACCGGGATATCAGGATGGCGACTCCTTTGGTTTTGGAGTCGGGAGAACAACTGTAGTATGCATCAGGGAAGTTACGATCTGAGAGTTTTTGCAGACTATCGGCCCGAAAATGAGTCTCCTGTAGGAAGGCCACAGCGGCACGCTTGGCCCACAGGAGCCGCAACAAGGAAGAACGCTTCTCAGGAACGTTCAGCCCCTGTGCATTGAGGGAAACACAGAGGACAGACGACATCTCTCAGGGAGGGGGACGGACACACACGCACACACACCCACACACACACCAGGGGAGGGACCAGAACAACAACACTAAGGGGGACAGGTAGAGGGGTGAGGGGGAGTCGGGTAACAAAGACCCAAACACTAGGATGGGCAGAGACCACTAATGCAGCCTGCCCAGAGCCTGTGAAAGGTAGGCCACACGGAGGAGTATGGAATAGCAGACCAAGGGTCTCGGCTTGAACACACAGGGACGTTCGTAAAGGCACATTATGTACGGAAGAACAGGGGACAGGACCTACTGGGTCAAATTCCCTCAAGTAATAAACTAAGGAAAGTCGGGTAGGATGTAGGGCACCAAGGGGACCCCCTAGAGAAAGGGGGGGTAAGGGACAGGAGGAAGGGGGGAGAAGTAATGCCAGCTGAGGAAGACCCCAAGAAAGAGGTAGAGACACCCGACAGGGGGTAAAAAGAGAGAGTGCCAGGATAGAACAGGAGGGGCAAAAGGGGGTAAAGAGAGGATGACCCATCTCAGAGGCCCAACCGGTACCACATATGCAAACCACAGTTAAGTAGGAAGAACCACAAAGAAAAAACAATTTAAACAGTACCACGCAATGGCGTACAGAGACACAGATTACAATAGAACATGAAAAAACATAGGCAAGATCTCAGGAATACCCATACAGTGGCATGGAGCAGAATGTTAGAGCCACGGTACGGACTAGAATATGGCGTGATAGTGACGTCCGGCAGCCCGTCCGGGGTGTTGCCTAGCGTCAGTATAGTACTGCACCGGTGCATGGATGGGAGGGAGGTGAGGAGGGTAGGGGAGAAAGGAGGTGGAGGGGGGAGGGGGAGGAAAGTAAGAAAGGGAGGGGGGGAGGGCAGAGGAAGTGGGGGGAGGGGAGGGGAAGGGAGGGAAGGGAAGGGGAAAAAAGAAAAGAAGGGGGGGGGAGGGGAAGGGAAGACGGGTAGGTAAGATGGGAACAGTGATGCAGACCACCTGTAGGCAAAGAGGACCCCCAAAGTCAAATGAGTAGCTGCCCCCAGGGACGTATTAGTAACCAAAGTTACAGCGAGGGATAGGAAGCAATTGCAAAATCTTGAAGAGTCTCACACATGTATAGAAAACCTAGTGAAAGAACCACAGTGTGGTCACAGATACAATGTAGGAGCATCACCTGGTGGGTATGTCAAAGTATTGCTCAGAACCGTTGTATTACCACGTAGTGGAGAAGCCTTGAGGGAGAGGGAGGGGGTAGCGTCGTGTAAATGAGGGGGGGGATGGGGTAGGCAAGTCCCCCAGTAGTGAGGGGAGACAGGGGGAGGGGAAGGGGGGGGAGGAGGTGAGGGAAGGTAAGGGAGGGAGGGGGAGGGGGGGAGGGGAGCCAGGGTGGGGGACCAATGTGAGATAAGGGGAGCAAATAGGTGAGGTGTGAAGGCACTCATGTCTCACGGGGCAACAGGCCCTACAGCAGTCCCGGATTAAGGGTTACTAAGACATAGCAACACAACAAGCACTTTGCGATCAGGTCTGGCCCCCATAGGGGGCGGCTCACGTGTCCCGGAGTCCAGAGGTGCAGATAGGAAGAGAGTCTCGGACATCCCGCTGTCGGGCCCGAATTGCCGAGTATGCGGGAACAAGACTCCCAGCGGTGCCCTACTCAGTCCTCTGACGATCTTCCCCTAACCATCGGCAGGCGCTGGGGAAGAGGGGACGGGCGGGGGTCCTCTCGACGAGGGGAGCGGGATCGTCGTTGTTCGGTAGAAGGCGACCGGCGTTCGGGTGTTGATCTGGCCGCGGGCAGGGGGAGAATGGGAGCAGTCCGGTATCGGTAGGGCAGGGATGTCCAGGAGCTTGAAAACTTCCGGCAGGTCTCCCGGGGTACGTACAATGCAGGAGGTTCCTCCACGCCGCACGATTAGTTGGAAGGGGTATCCCCAACGGTACGAGGCTCCTTCATCTCGAATCGTTTCCAAGAGAGGGCCTCATTGCCAGGGTTCGGCGGGATAGATCTGGCAGCAGAGTAACTTCAGCGCCGTGGTAGTCCAGGGGGCCCAGCTCCCATGTGCCTCCTTTTGCCGAAAATAATGAACACGGCACAGGACGTCCCGTGGACGGTTGCGGTCCTGAGTACGGAGTATGGCCACCCGGTGCGTTCTGTCCATTTCCACGTGGGTGCCTTCTGGGTCCCCCAAGTACTGGTTAAAAATACTACGTACAGTGTCCACCAAGCGGTCTGGCCCTATATCCTCAGGGAGGCCGCGTATCTTAACATTGTTACGGCGGCCCCGGTTTTCCAGGTTATCCACATGTGTTATAAGATCACGCAGGACCGCCTCATGAGCGTCCACCCGGGGGGCCACAGCAGTAACCGCTCTGTCTAGTTCGGATTGCCGGGATTCCAGGGAGGAAATGGAGGTAGTGATGGCGGTAGTGATGGCGGACTTCAGCTCCGCCATGTCTTTTCCATGGCGCTCCTCCATATGGGAGAACTGCCCCGTCAGCTCCGTGCGTGTGGGAAGGGCCTGTAGCAGGGCCTTTACCTCTGAAAGTAGAGTCTCCGGGGCCGCGGCCATTAGCGGGTCTCCCACCGGGGTGTCCGAGTCCATCCGGGAGGGTGAACCAGTGGTCCCGCCATCCCTCAGGATCGGTGGATGGGACTGACTGAGCTCAGGGAAGGGCGAGTTCGGCCTCTAAGTCACTTTCCTGGTGGTAGCTGCGGCGGCCATCTTGGAGCTGCTCGCGTCTGCCGGGGAAGAAGGGGACAGCGCGTGGACAAAACGGGCGATAGACGCCCGGTGGGTCGCCAGCGGAGTAGCAGGGGTCCTTTTGGTTCTAGTGGGCATTCCTGTGCCAAGCCGCGAGCGGTCAGTGTCCCGGTAATGGTGAGTAGCGCCCGGAGCTGAGAGGAAGCACGTCTTCACTCGGCCATGCTGAAACCACACCCCCCGCAGCTGTCAAATACTTTATTAGCAGGCACGGTGATCGGACCGTGCCCACTAATAGCCGCGGTTCCGGGCTACGAGCGGCACTCGGGACCGCGACGGTTCAGAGAGCGGTTCAGAGCGAAGATACATCCAGGGTCGCCTAGGGGTTAAATGCTTGATGAGGCAAATAATTTAGGTGGGTTAATTTAGGTAGGTGGGTTGACAAGCAATCTCTCCAAGTATTTGGATCTGATCCTGCAGCCATATGTCCAGAATCTGGAGAGTTTTCTGATGAAATTGAAAAACTTAATATCCATCCTAAGAGGGATAACATGAGAGGCAGGGATGTCTTTGGTCACTATTGATGTTTTGGCCCTGTACACCAGTGATTTTCAACCAGTGTGCCGTGGCACACTAGTGTGCAGCGACACATGGTAAGGTGTGCCGCGGGGAAAGTTCCCCAAACTATGGTGCCCCTGTGAAACAGGAGAAAACAATGGAGGAGAGAAACCTGGGGATGGGGGAGAAACAGGGGAGAGAAGCATGTGGGAGAGAAACATGGGGATGGGGGAGAGAAGTTTGGTGAAGAGAAGCACAGGAGAGAAGCACGGGGGAGAGAAGCACAGGAGAGAAGCATGGGGGAGAAGTATGGTGGAGAGAAGCACAGGAGAGAAGCAGGGGGGAGCAGTACGGTGGAGAGAAGCACAGGAGAGAAGTAGGGGGGAGAAGTATGGTGGAGAGAAGCACAGGAGAGAAGCAGGGGGGAAAGAAGTATGGTGGAGAGAAGCACAGGAGAGAAGTAGGGGGGAGAAGTATGGTGGAGAGAAGCACAGGAGAGAAGCACAGGGGGGAGAAGAAAACAGGCCCAGGTTTCACACTGAGTGAGTATAAATACATTTAGAATCTATATTATTAACTATATGTATAATATATACTGTTTTAGTGTCATTGTGTGCCATTTTGGTTGGTGGTGTGCCCCGGGATTTTTTAAGTATAAAAAGTGTGCCGCGGCTCAAAATCACTGCTGTACACCATCATACATCATAAACCTGGGGTCCAATGTGGGAAGGAATTTCTGGACCAGGATGAACAAGTCCCAGTGGGGCAAAGTTCCTGATTAACCCATAGCTGCACCAGGACGTTACTGAACGTCCTCGTGCCGCTATGGGAGTTCAGAGGGGGTCGCGCGGCGACCCCCCTCTGAACTGCCGCGATCCCGGGTGCCGCATGTAGCCCGGGATCGCGGCTATTAGCGGGCACGGTCCGATCGCCGTGCCCGCTAATTAAGTACTTAGAAACAGCTGTCAAAGTTGACAGCTGCTTCTAAATACTTGCTCATATCCATCCCTGGTGGTCTAGTGGGGGGATCGCCCCCCTGCGGCGCGATTGCGGGGGGGCGATCCCCGCATCCATCCCGGGCCGGAGTCTGCGCCGTAATGGCGCTGATCCAGGCTCGGCATTCTATTGCTTTTGGCTGCAGCAGCCAAAAGCAATAGGACACCGATCTCATGGATTCATGCAGTATAACTATACTGCATGGATCTCTATGAGAGATCAGAGTACAAATACTAGAAGTCCCCCAGGGGGAATAACCCTAACCCCAGGGGGGAATAACCCTAACCCCAGGGGGGCTTCTAGTATATGTGTAAAGTAAAAGAAAAAATTATTTTTAATAACACAAAATCCCCCTCCCCTAATAAAAGTCAGAATCACCCCCCTCTTCCCATTTTATAAATAAAAATAAAGAAATAAATTAATAAACAAACATGTTTGCTATCGCCGCATGTGTAATCGCCCGAACTATTAATTAATCACATTCCTGATCTCACACGGTAAACGGCGTCAGCGCAAAAAAATCCCAAAGTGCAAAATTGCGCATTTTTGGTCGCATCAAATCCAGAATAATTGTAATAAAAGCAATCAAAAAGTCATATATGCGCAATCAAGGTACTGATAGAAAGATCACATCATGGCGCAAAAAATGACACCTGACACAGACCCATAGACCAAAGGATAAAAGCGCTATAAGCCTGGGAATGGAGCGATTTTAAGGAACATATATTTTCTTTAAAAGGTTTTAATTTTTTACAAGCCATCAAATCAAATAAAAGTTATACATGTTACATATCGTTGTAATCGTAACAACTTAAGGAACATATATAACGAGTCAGTTTTACCCCAGGGCGAACAGAGTAAAATCAACCCCCCCCCAAATAAAAAAAAAACATTTTTTTTTTCAATTTCACCACACATATAATTTTTTTCCCGGCACATTTTAGGCAAAAATTACATCTGCCATAGCAAAGTACAATTAGTTGCGCAAAAAATAAGGGCTCATTTGGGTCTCTAGGTGGAAAAATGCAGGCACTATGGCCTTATATACACGAGGAGGGAAAAACAAAAACGCAAAAATGAAAACTGGCTGTGTCCCCTAAGGGTTAAAGCATTAGAATTCATACTACTGTAGCATCAGATCCTGGGCACAGCCATGGGTATGTGGGTGGCACTGTTGTACACAAATCTTTTTATAGGGGTGTTTGAAAACACACATATCAAGTCCTGTCCCCTTTTTAAAACACATGTTTTGTTCTACAAGAGATATATAGATGATTTGTTTTTCTTGTGGAAGGCTGATCCAAATATGATTAGTGATTTTGTACACTATATTAATAACACATGGGGCATTCAACTAACCTCTAACCACTCCAAGACGCAGATTGAATTTCTGGACTTATCAATTGGTCATAAAATGGACGAGATCATCACGTTAACGTTCTTCAAGGAGGTAGACTCTAATAGCTACCTATCCTTTGAGAGCGGCCATCTGAAAAAATGGAAGACAAATGTCCCCTACAGCCAATATAAACGCAATCGGAAGAACTGTACGGAGGACTTTACATTCAAGAAATAAGCAAGTATACTGAAGAAAAGGTTTACAGCAACAGGTTACCCCAAGAAGTTACTGCATAATGCATATCAAAGAACATGTCAACTCTCCCAAGACATCTGTCTAAGTAGAAGTGTAAAGGCTCCAGAACAGCAGGAAAAAAGTAGAGTTAACCGTCATCACCCGGTATAGTAGATTGAATTAGCACATACAGAGGATCCTACAAAAAACACTGGCACCTCTTAAAAGTAGATCCCTATATAAGTCCCCTACTCCCGGATAAACCTTTGATCACCTACAGGAGGGCAACAACCATCAAAAATCTGGTTGCCCCCAGTAGTCT
The DNA here is from genome assembly GCF_027789765.1 of Dendropsophus ebraccatus. Classification (NCBI taxonomy): domain Eukaryota; kingdom Metazoa; phylum Chordata; class Amphibia; order Anura; family Hylidae; genus Dendropsophus; species Dendropsophus ebraccatus. The sequence continues at coordinate 20,564,573 of NC_091460.1, read as the reverse complement.
ACATAGAAACAGGGAAAGACAACCGCAAAACAAATCAGAGATCAGGCAGGGATAACAAAATGTAATCAGAAGAGATGTCTTTGCTGTTATTCCATCAAAGCAGGGACTACCGAGAATCGAAGCAACACAACTGGGCAGAGTTTTACCATCAAGCAGTGACTAAATTGCAAATCCTATTGTGTGATGTTGAAATACCCCTGTGGACTCAAACACGTGGGTCGCACCACTCAGCCCCTACACTGTCGGTTAAATGGACACAGGTTAAATGTGAAAAAAGGTTTCCCTAAGCATAGGGTCTCATGAAACACATAACTTTGATCCAACGTCATCTCCTAGATACATTTCTTAAGCAAAGTAAATAAAAAAAAAGAAAAACACTACTCGAGTCACCAGTCGCTCCCACGCTGCTGTGTGCCTCTGGATGCTTCCTGGTACAGACTGCTGGCCAATCTTATTGAGAAGTCTGTGCAATCTAGAAGTGAACGCTGATTGCTGGAGGCAGGTGTCTTTTTCTAGCCACTAGCAAAGTAGATTTTTTTTTTTTTTTTTTAATGAGATTCAGTAATGTCTACCAGTTGTTACTATTAGAATATGTTACACTCACCTTGTATTTATATTCATGTATATTTGCATTGTTGCGTTTTCCATTTTTATTAAAAATTAAGTCCATATTATGCAGACTATGTGCCATCATATAGACTGCAATGTATACTTGAAAAGGAACTGTGTCTGATGGATAATAGAAATGTTTGGTAAACAGTTTCTCTCCTGAACAGTTATGGAAAGGAAATGGATATATCTTTGAAAAAAGGAGGTTTTTTATTTCATTTTTTGAGAAGCATTGAAATGATATCATCCAAAGCTCTTCTAGTAACGGATCAGAAGGTCGATTAGATAATTGTACTTTAGAAAAATATTCTTTAATTCCTGGAAAATCGTACATGGAGAGTGTAAACACTAAACTGCAGTTAGCCGGAGAACCCTCCCTGGTGCGTATAAGCTCATTTGGAAAGGACCAGGATTTCAGGAGTATAAGAGTCTTGTTGTTTAGAAAAGGAGCTGCATGTATTAGAAACTTGATAGGAGTCATACTGTATGAGCCACAGATAATAATAACATCAGTAGAACAACTCTGCAGGTCCAAAGGAACACTATATCTACTTTTCATTATAGGTACCGAAACCTTGAATTCCACACAGATCTGATGAGCTGTGAATAGTTTGATTAGTTCTTGTAGCTCCCTCTGTCCACTGTCATCATCCGATGTGATGACCCCGACCCAGCTCCACTGGAATCTCTCCAATAACTTCACCAGTGCCTTATAGTGTATTGTGTCATCCGGAGCTGTTTGATGGAAATTTGGGTGAAGAGTTTTATCTCTTAGGAGAGGATCTGTGGTTCCATAACTGATCTAGGATAGAGAGAAGGGATGTAAAAATAATAAACAAAATCATACAAATTTATTTTAGAGGTCTGAAGAACTTATGTTCTGCAGTGGGAGATCTCTCAGCCAATCACTGACTGAAGCGTGACAGCGCAGCAGCTACTGATTGGCTGATCCTGGTCCTCCAAACATTTGTAGATGGATTTTAGATGGGCTTGACATGTTGCAAACCTTTGGTAGCTTGTCAAGTTGCTTTCCCAAAGAAATGTTTGAGTAGACGCTAATATCAACACATTTATTATTTGATGTTTTTCTTGTTTAATGTTTATGAGTAATATCAGTTTATATGCACTTGTCTTTGACAGAATCAGCTCATGGGAGAACATACCTTAAAACAGGCCCCCCGGCAAAAGAGCTGCTGGCGAGCCTAGCACTCCCCCCCAGACTCTCAGTCCCTCTATTCAAAGGATCTCCTACAGGAATTGCCTGACAGGCAAGACCTTGAAGAAGGCTTTGAGACTCCCAGAATGGACAGGCTCCAAAGGAGTCAGGAGAGACAGACAGGGGCAGTTTCTGGCCAAAGTCTTGGATCCTCCCATATGGCTACAGAGAGCTTGGGAGAGGCCTGGGAGATTTCAGACTACAATGATGATGATGTCGCAAACCCGAAATGGAATCTGGGTCCAGAGATAACATCCTCAGCATCATAGTTAGGGGATGATGTTGTATTTGTGCCACCGACCCAGCGTCAGCCCCTATCTGCCGCTCTTGGATCCAGAGGAAAAAGAGGGAGGCAGAAAATGTCAGCAAGTCTAGGTTGGCAAAGCCCAGGCACTGAACGACTACCCACAGGCAGCGGCAGCACTCCAGAACAGGCTGCCAGTAAGCCAGCTCCCAAAAAACGCCCACTCACATCACCAGTGTGGCAGTTTTTCATTGTTGGTGAAGGCAAAGACCATGCAGCCATATGCCACAATTGTGAGCATAAAGTGGGTTGTGTTTCGGGTTGAAATCAAGGGACCGCTTTTATGTGACAGCATATGGTGCAACACCAACCTTGCTGCCTGGAAGATGTGCAGTGGACCACCACTGCACATCTTGCCGGGAACAGCAAATAGCTGCAATTACTAACCCTGCATCCAATAGCAGAAAGCCAGGATTTTGCAACCTCACTTGAAAGTAGTGGGTTTATCCCATTTACCTCTACCTCCTCCATCAGCAGGAGTAAGCAAACACCACCACTGATGAGACAGAAGTCACTGTCGGAAGCGATGACCAGGAGACAGCATTACTGCTACAACCAGCCGACAGCACAGACGCTAAACGCCCTGCAATCCCTTTCATTTACCATTATTAGTGGACTCAAAGCCATTTAGGGATCTGAGTGCTTGTGCACATCCGAGATGTATAGTGCCCAGTTGCCACTTCTTTTCCAACAAGGTGATTTCATCAATGCACTTAGAGGTGGCAATTCTTTGGGTCTCTCTGTGTCTAATTGGGGGCACATAAGCGCAGCCATGTGGAGTTTGAAAAAACCACACCTGGAACTAACTCCTTTGGGCAATGGAGGATGACATTGCAAAGTGGCTGACCCCTTGGCATTTGCAGTTAGTCAACGTGGTGGCGGAAAACGGGCATAACATAATTTCTGCACTGCAGCGGCGAGGGTTCCCGCACATTCCCATGTGCTGAACCTGATCGTGCATAGGTTCCTCCACTCCTTCCCAGGACTGAAAGTTCTCCTGAAGATGGCAAGGAAACTTCACACACTTCAACCACTCCTACATGGCACGAAATGCCCTCCGCCGGCGCTGCACTGCCTTTCATCTCCCCCCACCGTGAATCCACTCCCTCGGCGGAGGGAGATGAAATAAGTCAATCAGACCCCAGATCAGCCCCCTCCCCAGTAGGGCAGTAACTAACCCCCCTCCCCCGGCGGCCATCAGATCCAAGATGGCCGCCGCCATCGCTGTGAACAGAGTATATCTGTTCACAGCGATGGAAATGTAAAAATGAATGAAACACCCATGCTCTCTGCCACCGGAGGTAGCGGAGAGCATGGGGCAGTGATCGGGGACCCTCTGTGGGGTCCCGGAACAGGCGATCAGCGGTATATACTATATACCGCTGATCGCCTGTTCCCAGTGCAGGGATGCACTTTTTATCCGCTGTCACCATAAATAATTGGTGACGGGATAAAAAGTGTCAGTAAGTCGCCCACCACCCCCCCAGTCACCCCCCGTCCCCCAGTCACCCCCGTCCCCTTATACGTTACCTGCTCCTGGAGCTCCTTCCTCTTCGGTGTCCTGGCTGGTTCTGATGTGCGCATGCGCGTCAGAACCAGCTAACTCTGAAAATTTAAAGTGACAGAGACCAATTTGGTCTCTGTCACTGAACTATGATTACTGTGATAGAAAATATCACAGTAATCATAGAAATACAGTGAAAATGAATGTATAAAGTACAAAAAGTGACAAACATACAAAAAAATAAAACATACACTTTTTATTATAGTAATAGTAATTGCAGTTTACTCCCAAATTACCCCTAACCCCCCCCCCCCAGATTACCCATAACCACCGCAGGTTGCCCGTAACCACCCCAGGTTGTCCGTAATTACGCCAGATTGCATGTAACCCCCCAGATTACACGTAACCACCGCACGTTGCCCGTAACCACCGCACGTTGCCAGTGACCCCCTCCAGATTGTCCGTAATCACCCCAAATTACATGTACCCACCCCAGATTACCTATAAGCATTTCAGTTTATCCGTAATAATGCCAGATTGTCTGTAGCCACCCCAGGTTGCCGTAATCATGCCAGATTACATGTAACCCCCCCAAATTGCACGCAACCACCGCAGGTTGCCTCTGACCACCGCAGGTTGCCTTTGACCACCGCAGGTTGCCTCTGACCACCGCACCTTGCCATTGACCACCGCACGTCACCTCTGACCACTGCACGTCGCCTCTGACCACCGCACGTCGCCTCTAACCACCGCACGTCGCCTCTAACCACCGCACCTTGCCTCTGACCACCGCACCTTGCCACAGACAACCGCATCTTGCCTCTAACCACCCCAAATTGCCAATGACCCCCTCCAGATTGCCCGTAACCACGCCAGATTACAGGTACCCACCTCAGATTACCTATGAGCACTTCAGTTTATCCGTAACCACCCCAGATTGTCTGTAACCACCCCAGATTGCCCGTAACAACCCCACGTTGCCCGTAACCACCCCACGTTGCCTGTAACCACCCCACGTTGCCCGTAACCACAGCAGGTTGCCTGTAACCACCCCAGGTTGTCTGTACCCACAGCAGGTTGTCCATATCCACGTCACAATGCCCGTAACCACCCCAGGTTGCCTATAACCACCCCAGGTTGCCTGTAACCACCCCAGGTTGCCGCAACCACCCCAGGTTGCCCATGACCACCCCATGTTCACCGTATTCACCCCAGATTACCCGTAACCAGCCCAGGTTGTCTGTAACAACAGCAGGTTGTCCGTATCCACCCCACATTGCCCGTAACCACCCCAGGTTGCCCGTGACCACCCCATGTTGACCGTATCCACCCCACATTGCCCGTAACCACCCCAGGTTGCCCGTGACCACCCCATGTTGACCGTATCCACCCCACATTGCCCGTAACCACCCCAGGTTGCCCGTGACCAACCCAGGTTGCCCGTAGCCACCCCAGGTTGCCCGTATCCATCCCAGATTACCCGTAACCACCCCAGATTGTCCATATCCACCCCAGATTGCCCGTAACCACCTCCAGATTACCCAGAACCACCCCAGACTATCCGTAACCACCCCACGTTACCTGTAATCTAATTTTTTTTATTTTATTTTAGTAACTGCGCTATTCTAATAACTGTTACTAGCTGCGGTTTTGCTCCAGCAAATTGGCTTCCCTTCTGAGCCCTGCTGTGTGCCCATACAGTAGTTTATGCCCATATATGGGGTACCGTTCTACTCAGGAGAACCTGCTTTACAGATTTCGGGGTACATTTTTTCTCCTGTTCCTTGTGAAAATTAGAAATTTTAAACTAAATGAACATATTATTGGAAAAATTCGAGTTTTTCATTTTTACTGGCCAATTTTGAATACTTTCCTCCAATACCTGTTGGGTCAAAATGCTCACCACAAACCAAGATGAATTCTTTAAGGGGTGCACTTTCCAAAATGGGGTGACTTATGGGGGGGGGGTTCACTCCACTGGCACTACAGGGGCACTGCCAACGCACCTGGTGCTCAGAAACTTCTTCAGAAAAATCTGCAATGAAAATGCTAATTGGCGCTCCTTCCGTTCTGAGCCCTGCTGTGTGCCCATACAGTGGTTTATGCCCACATATGGGGTACCGTTCTACTCAGGAGAACCTGCGTTACAGATTTTGCAGTGAACTTTCTCTCCTGTTCCTCAAGAAATTGAGAAATTTCAAACTAAAGGAATATATTATTGGAAAAATTCGCGTTTTTCATTTTTACTGTATACTTTTGAATACTTTCCTCTAATACCTGTGGGGTCAAAATGGTCACCACACCCCAAGATGAATTCTCTGAGGGGTGCACTTTCCAAAATGGGGTGACTTATGGGGAGATTTTACTTCGCTGGCACTGCAAACGCACCTGGCGCTCAGAAACTTCTTCAGCAAAATCTGCATTGAAAAGGCTAATTAGCGCTCTCTTCCTTCTGAGCCCAGCAGTGTGCCCATACAGTGGTTTATCCCCACATATGGGGTACCGTTCTACTCAGGAGAACATGCGTTATAAATTTTGGGGTACTTTTTTTTTCTTGTTTCTTGTGAAATTGAGAAATTTCAAACTAAACGAACATATTATTGGAAAAATTCGAGTTTTTCATTTTTACTGTCTAATTTTGAATACTTTCCTGTAATACCTGTGGGGTCAAAATGCTCATCCTACCCCAAGATGAATTCTTTGAGGGGTGTACTTTCCAAAAATAGGTGACTTTTGGGGGGTTCTATTCTGCTGACACTACAGGGGCACTGCAAACGCACCTGGCGCTCGGAAACTTCTTCAGCAAAATCTGCAATGGAAAAGCAAATTGGCGCTCCTTCCCTTCTGAGCCCTGCTGTGTGCCCATATAGTGGTTTACGCCCACATATGGGGTACCGTTGTACTCATAAGAACCTGCGTTACAAATTTTGGGGTGCTTTTTCTTTCATGTTCCTTTCGAAAATGAGAAACTTTAATCTAAACATGTATATTATTGGAAAATTTTAATTTTCCATTTTTTTATGGCCTAATGGTGAATACTTTGCTCCAGCCCCTGTATGGTTAAAATGCTCATTATACCCCAAGATTAATTCTTTAAGGTGTGTAGTTTCCAAAATGGGGTCACTTATGGGGGTTTACAGTATACAAGCCTCCTAAATCAACTTAAAAAAAGAACTGGTCCCTAAAAAAATCAGTTTTGGAAACTTTCACAAAAATGTGGTAATTTGCTGATAAATTTCTAAGCCCCGTAACACCCTAAAAAAGTAAAATATGTTTATGAAATGAAGCCAGAATAAAGAGGACATTTTGGTAATGTGACTAAGTAACTAATTTATGTGCTACGACTTTCTTTTTTTAGAAGCAGAGAATTTCAAAGTTCATAAAATGCTAATTTTTAATTTTTCATGATATTTTGATGTTTTTCCCAAAAAACACACAAAGTAGTGACCAAATTTTGCCACTAACATAAAGTGCCATATGTGACAAAAAAACAGTCTCAGAATCGCTAGCATATGTTAAAGCATCACTGATCTATGAGCGCATAAAGTAAGACAGGTCAGATTTTGAAAAATGAGCCTGGTCATTAAGGTCCAAATAGGCTTAGTCTTGAAGGGGTTAAAGTGACACTCACCTCCTTTTTGCATTCTGACATCTCTACACAGGTGTAAAGGGTAAATTTATCGGTTTTCATACCTTATTTTATATCATACGTCATGGTGCTTGTTCAAGTAAAAAGTCATCTTTTATCAACTGCAGATTGTGTTAAGTGGGCGGGGCCTCGCGGGACTAGTGCCACTTAGCCCCGCCCATAACGACAGTTGGCTCCGCCCCCTCGCCAGCCATTGGAACAGGCTGGCCAAAAGGTCTAGACCCCACCCCCTTTACGTCAGCCAACCAATGGGCATCAAGGGGGCGGGGGGGCAACGGTACCGTTGTGGGCGGGGCTAAGTGGCGCTAATGCCGCGATGCCACACCCACTTAACACAATCTGCAGTTGATAAAAGGACACTTTTTACTTGAACAAGCACCATGATGTATGATATGAAATAAGGTATGAAAAACGCTAAATTTACCCTTTACACCTGTGTAGAGATGTCAGAATGCACAAAGGGGGTGACAGTGTCACTTTAAGGACAGAGCCTGAAATGGCCTTAAGGACAGAGACAAATTTTATGAATATGACTTTATTCACTAATAACTTGGGAGTGCTTTTACCTATCCGGCTGATTCTGAGATTGTTTTCTCGTGACATATGGTGCTTTACATTTCTGGTAAATTGGAGTCGATACTTATTATGAATCTTTATGAAAAACCCAAAATAACGCGAAAAATTTTGAAGAAATGCATTTTTCAAACTTTGAAAAGTGTCTGCTCATACAGAATATGGTAATGCCACATAAATTATATATTAAATAGCATTAGCAACATGTCTACTTTATGTTGGCGGCATTTATTAAATTATCTTTCATTTTTTTTAAACAATAGAAAGCTTAAAACATTAGCAGCAATTTTCCAAATTTTCTGTAAAATTTCAAAATCAGAAATTTTTAGGGACCTGTTCAGAATTAAAGTGCACTGTATTTGAGCGGGCTGTATGTTAGAAAGCCCCACAAAGCACCCCATTTCAGAAACTGCACCCCTCAAACTCTGCAAAAGCACATCCAGACAGTTTTTTTTAACAAAACACAATGAAGTGAAAAAATATGTGGTCAGCTCACCTCCACTTGGTACTAGATGACTTGTGATCCCGCAATGGATATGGGAGGGTGCACGGAAGATTCAACGGCGGCCTGCCGTTCAGGTAGGTAACACGAATCCAAGTGAAATGGTGAAATCCAGCACTTCAGAAAAAACTGTTTTCAGCTAAAACGATACTTTATTTTCCATATTGGTTAAAAACTTTTTCTCTCCTAAGGAGAGACCCTAAGGGTCTCTCCTTAGGAGAGAAAAAGTTTTTAACCTAAGGGTCTCTCCTTAGGAGAGAAAAAGTTTTTAACCAAAAAGTATCGTTTTAGCTGAAAACAGTTTTTTCTGGAGTGCTGGATTTCACCATTTCACTTGGATTCGTGTTACCTACCTGAACGGCAGGCCGCCGTTGAATCTTCCGTGCACCCTCCCATATCCATTGCGGGATCACAAGTCATCTAGTACCAAGTGGAGGTGAGCTGACCACATATTTTTTCACTTCATTGTGTTTTGCTATACATTGGCCATTTTTTTGTGGACGTGTCTCCCTCAAATTAATAAGGATATGCACTCAGACCAAATAGGAATGTGACATTTATGCACATGAATGTGAAAGGACTTTAAAAATATATATACATATACAAAAAATGTTTTTTCCAAACGGATGTTCGTTCACATTGAGATGCATCTCCACCTTTTAAACCAGCGACTTGTACCCATGAATAAAATTCTACTAATAGGAAAAAGTGTAGGATTACTTTCCGGTTTTACTATTTACTTTTTTCTTTCTTCAACATAATACTAAAACGTTTTTCCAAAATACCAAGAATTCCTTGATAAAATCTTGTTTTTTACCTGACACACAGATATCACCACAATGTCTCAGTTAACAGCCAACACACAGGAAACTACTCCAAACCAGGATCCAATTTGTAATTTTGACTTGAGTGACACACAAGAGGAAAGAAGATCTAAACTAACACACGTGTTTGAAACAGTGCTGAATGAAAATCCGGAGTGTAGAACGTTGTTCACACAATGGGAAAAGTTGCGCTCACAGGAACTGCGTTTATGGTGGGATTCTAATACTTTATCCACGTTTTTGGAAAAAAGCATGATCCCACGCGGACTCCGTATATACAAAAACCCGTCAACAGTGTTATCTGATGAATTTGAAGCTGAATGGGAACAAGCCCTCACGGATTTTTCCTTCAAACTCATTAATCTAATCATTAAACATGAAAAAATAAAATTGGAGAAAATAAAACAGGAGTTAGAAGAAACCAAAAATTCCCTACAAGCTTATAATAACACACCGGAGTATAGTGAGTTGAGCAATAAAACACAACAAAAAATAAATGAATTAGAACAGCACATCATTTCTGTTAAAACCTCGAAGTTCAAAAGGGACAATACGGACTATTCTTTGGACCAAGTGTACACTTGGAAAGATTCCCGACCCCGCACACCTCACTCCATTCTAAAAAAAGACAAAACCGGCAAACGTAAGGACAAAAATCATGTCAGTTTCTCGGTGGTGGAAACTACAGATTCCTCAGAAGGAGAAGGAACTTCCACAAATTCACAACAAACCAAAGTATACAATAATAACAAAAAAACACAAAATAGAGGAAAAACCAACAAACAGGAGGGTGCACATGAAGAGGATACGGATCTAGACACGGATAATGAGGTACAACATAACACAACAACAACAAAAAACGCATCAGGCGTGCGGGGAAAAAGCACCAAAAACGCAACAAAACGCAACCCCGCACGCAACAAAATGTGAATACATCCAAAGATAACAAGAAAAACGCCTCAGAACAAAAGGAAACAGGAGAAGAAGGGTTAAATAACATCATAAATCTATCCTCTACTATACTCACGAAGGACCAAATCAGTGTACTATCAAGGGGCCTCACGTTTGTACCAACAGAACAATTTGATCTCTTTCAGACGCTTATGGACGTGAACCGATTCTCCAGGTTGTTAACCCTTAAGAGACATTTCTTTCACCAAAAAAGTAAACAACATGACATTGTGTCTTTCAATAGACAGGATAGCGATTTATATAATGAATTCAGTGAATTACTTTTTAGTGAACAAACTGACCTACTACAGATCATGGAGTTGGAATATGAAGGAAGCTCGTGCACAAGGGAAGATATACATTGCACGAATATTAACACTAAAAATGCTGCATACTATCCCTTAAAATCACGCGTTGAAGCCTTGGACAACTTCCAGTTCACCATGGAGAGGGAACTTATAAAATTGTACGAAACAACAAAACAACAAAACAAGAAACCCAACATCTCCTGGAAGGAAAAAATAGCCATACAAGAACTAAAAAACAATAAAAAAATTAATATACGGATGGCGGACAAGGGAGGTAAAATTGTCATATTAGATAGTAATGTCTATGAAGAAGGCATATTAAACATCTTGCACGATGCTAACACCTATAAAAAATTACAGGGAGATCCGACAGGAGCACTTAGGGGTAAATTAGGAGATCTGGTAAATGAAGGGGTGCATTTAGGTATTATTAAAGAGTCACAAGCAGACTATTTGGTACCAGCTTCTCCAACCACCCCCATAATATATGGTCTCCCGAAGATCCACAAGGGGGTATTTCCTCCCCCCCTACGCCCTATCATATCAGGCGTGGCCTCCCTAAATGAGAGGATGTGCCAGTGGTTAGACGAATTATTACAACCACTGGCCAAAAGGGTACCGGGATATCTGAAGGATAGCAGCAGTGTCCTTAGCGCATTTAACAACTTCCAATGGGTGAACACGTATAAATGGTTGAGTTGTGATGTCACTGCACTGTACCCCTCCATACCACATGACCAGGCCATAACAGCTTTAGCACATCACCTGTACAAATACAGTACATACAGTTGTGAATTAAGGGAATATATATTGCAAGTGACCGACTATTTATTAAAACACAATTTTTTTCTATTTAAGAATGAATATTATTTACAGGTCAAAGGAGCCCCGATGGGCGCGAAGTTCTCCCCCACCCTGGCAGGATTGTATATGTCATGGTGGGAGGAGAACTTCATTTTCTCAGAATCCAACCCTTTTCGACAATGTATCATTTGGTACGGAAGATTTATCGACGACTTGTTATTGGTTTGGGGTGGTAATTCAGAGGAAGCACAGAGATTTGTTACATACATTAATGACAACACCAACAATTTACGTTTTACATATAATTTGCAGCAAAGCCATATCTCATTCTTGGACATCTCACTGATTGGGTCTCAAGAGAGGGGTACAGTGCAGACATCTCTGTACAGGAAACCGACGGACGGTAATTCTATCCTACACGCAAACAGTGAGCACCCAGCTCATACTATTAGAGCTATACCAGTGGGGGAATTCACTAGAATAAAAAGACTATGTTCGGAAGCACATGATTATGACACACAAATTAACATAGCCATGGAAAGATTACAGACAAGAGGCTATGACAATAAAGTTCTTAAAAGAGCAAAAAAGATAGTACAAAAGAAAAAAAGAGAGGACTATTTGAGCCCACAAAATACAAGGAGTAAAGACAATAAAAATAAGAATAAAAATAAAAAAGGAGAGGAAAAATCCACAGTAAATGTAACTTTCTCCACCAAATACTCACCCCAATTCTCACAAATAACCAAAATTCTGGACAAACACTTACCTATTTTGCGCCAAGACGCCATCTTGTCAGAGATACTGGACGAAGGCTATAGGTGCGTGCCAAGGAGAGGAAAATCTTTGCGTGACATTTTGTCCCCCAGCATGATCAAACATGTAACAGATGACAATTTGGAGAAAACTGTAGGAAATTACAGATGTGGACACTCGAGGTGCAGCACATGCAAATATACAATGAAAACACAATACTACATGGATAGCCAAAAGACAAAAACGTATAAAATCACAGATTACATAAATTGCAACAGCCAATATGTAGTATATATCATTGAATGCATAAAATGCCAACTACTGTACGTAGGCTGCACGAAAAGAAAATTACGAACTCGCATAAAGGAACACATGTGCGACGCCAAAAAATTTGGTAATACAGGATCTGGCGCAGCCAAACATTTCTTGGAGGCACATGGAGGAGACATATCCTCCTTTCGCTATTTTGGAATAAGAAGGATCCCAAAACCAATCCGAGGCGGAGACTGGCGAAGCAAGTTACTACACGCCGAGGCAGAAAGCATCTTCAAACTCAACACTCGGCGACCGTTAGGACTTAATTTTAAAAACGATCTCTTATATCATTATTTACAATGAAGGGGAGTTGTACTGTTATTGATGTTTACGGGACTAGTGTTTAAAAATATGTGTGTCATTTTACTTTGTTTACATCCTAGAATCATGTGACCAGCGTCCACCCAGGATGTGATGTCACTGACCTCAGGTGGTAATCAATATGGTAATTCATGTGGTTTTAAATGGGGTAGATCTACTCGTCCGGACATACCATGATTAAGCGCCACGAGCGTGAAACCGGTTGGTGAAGGGTCTCTCCTTAGTAGAGAAAAAGTTTTTAACCAATATGGAAAATAAAGTATCGTTTTAGCTGAAAACAGTTTTTTCTGGAGTGCTGGATTTCACCATTTCACTTGGATTAGTTTTTTTTAACCCTTTAGGGGAGTCACAGAAATAAAAGCTAAGTGAGTAAGATATTTGAAAATTGTAATTTTCTGTGCAGAGATTTTATTGTAATTTAATATCTTTCTTAATTATAAACCTATTACCCAGGAGCATAGCTAGGATTCATGGGGCCCCATAGCAAAAAAACTGTATGGGGCCCCCCTCCCCTACACACACACTATATATATATATTTATATATATATATATATATATATATATATATATATATATATATATATATATATATATATATATATATATATATATTGTGGGGAATAGCTCTGGTCGATCCTAGGTAGCAGTGCAGTAAGCAGCGACACAGACAGGGTAACGTCCAATTTAAGTGTTATTATTTAACACTTAACTTCAAAACACAAAGCAAACCTTAACAAAGGCTTAAACACAAATAAACCCTGCTCGGCTGAGCACTTACTAGTACATAACCGATCCCTAACTATACGTGGGACCAGCTATCCAGCTCATGGGTACAAATAACAAAGTGTGGTGTGGCCCATGCAATACCTTCAGTATTCCAGCAGACAGTTCTCCAGGTATGGCCACACCTCAGCTCTGCAGTGAGATTCTTTTTAAGGCCCTGATGACCCCCAGTTGTGGCTATGGAAGCACTGGACCGAAGCCCGGGTGGAGTGAGCGTCCCACTGCCAACCTCACTCACTCCAGAAAAAGCAGGTCCTAGTACGTATTTTAGCAATCTGTCTATGTTAGCTATGGCCAACACAGACAACCAGGCTATCAATCCTGCTTTACCTGTGTCTGGGTTAACCCCTTGGTTACCAGAGACACACCCAGGGCTTACCAGACACAGTTTAACCACTTCAGTGGCAGATATCTGTGCTCCCAAACCATGCCTCTCTTACATTCCCTCCCCCTCACTTTAGACCCACTGGGGCAAACTCCTGACATCAAACAATGGGTCCGGGACAAGGCATCCGCGTTGCCTTGCAGTCTCCCGGCTCGATGCTCCACTGAAAAACTAAAATTTTGCAGAGACAAGAACCATCTTGTGACTCTGGCATTTCTCTCTTTGGACCTACTCATCCAAGTGAGGGGTGAGTGGTCAGTTATCAGACGGAACCGTCGCCCCAACAAGTAATATCTTAGTGCCTCTAAGGCCCACTTTATCGCCAGACATTCCCTTTCTACGATGCTGTAATTTTTCTCGGCTGGTGTGAGTTTTCTGCTCAGGTAGGTAACGGGATGCTCCTCTCCGTTCACCTCCTGTGACAGAACAGCTCCCAGCCCTACCTCTGACGCATCTGTCTGCACAATAAATTCTTTCTTGAAGCTTGGCGTAATGAGGACGGGGGATCCACACAACGCCAACTTGAAGGCCTGAAAAGCGCTTTCTGCTTCTGCATTCCACCGCACCATTACTGACCCTTTTCCTTTCAAAAGGTCGGTCAGGGGAGCGGACACTGTGGCGAAGTTGGGTATAAACCGCCTGTAATACCCAACAATGCCCAAGAATACCCTGACCTGTTTGGTGCTCACAGGTTGAGGCCATCCCTGGATAGCATCGACCTTGTTGACCTGGGGCTTAATTACACCTCGTCCAATCACATACCCCAAGTAGCGTGTCTCCTCCATCATAACAGCACACTTCTTGGGGTTTGCAGTGAGGCCAGCTGCCCTTAGAGAGTCCACTACGGTCTGTACTTTGGCCAAGTGACTCTCCCAGCCATAGCTAAAGATGATAATATCATCCAGATATGCTGATGCGTATCTCCTGTGAGGCTTCAGCACTATGTCCATTAGGCGTTGGAACGTCGCGGGGGCCCCGTGAAGTCCGAACGGTAACACAACATAGTGGAAAAGACCCTCAGGGGTGATGAAGGCTGTCTTTTCCTTAGCGCTCTCCGTTAGGGGTACTTGCCAGTATCCCTTGGTGAGATCGAGCGTAGTTTAATACCGAGCGCTTCCCAGTCTTTCAATAAGCTCGTCTACACGTGGCATGGGATAGGCGTCAAATTTGGAAACTTCGTTTAACTTTCTAAAATCGTTACAAAAACGAAGAGTCCCATCTGGTTTGGGAATCAGAACAATGGACCTGGCCCATTCACTTTTGGACTCTTCTATGACGCCTAACTGTAGCATGTTCCGTACCGCCTCTGCAATGGCCTGCCGACATGCCTCAGCGACTCGGTATGGTCTTAGACGAATTTTTACCCCTGGCTCTGTGACAATGTCATGCTTGATTACAGACGTGTGCCCAGGTAATTCCGAAAACACGTCTGTATTCCTGGCTACAAATTCCCTAGCCTCTTGGCATTGTCCTTTTGTGAGGGTTTCCGAAATTGTCACCTCCGCACCGGCCACCGCAGGCGTAACTGTAGCCTTAGGGGGTAGTACAGAAGGGAGATGAGCTGGAGACCTTTCTGTAAGCAGACTCTCCCTGTCCTTCCAAGCTTTCAGCAAATTGACATGGTACACCTGCTCGGGCTTCCTCCTACCAGGCTGACGTACCCTGTAGTCAACCTTCTCGATTATCTCATAGGGTCCCTGCCACTTGGCAAAAAATTTGCTTTCCATGGTGGGAATTAGAACCAAAACCCGATCGCCCGGGTTAAAGGTCCTTACTGTGGTGGACCTGTTGTAGACCCGGCTTTGAGCCCTTTGAGCAGCCTCCATGTGCTCCTTAACAATGGGCATAATGGCCGCCATCCTGTCCTGCATACCAGCAATGTGGTCTATAATACTTTTGTGGGGGGTGGGTTCCTGCTCCCAAGTCTCCTTTGCAATATCCAACAGGCCTCTGGGATGTCTGCCATAGATCAACTCAAAGGGAGAAAACCCAGTAGAGACCTGTGGTACCTCCCGAATGGCAAACATTAAATAGGGTAACATTACATCCCAGTCCCTCCCATCCTTGTCCACCACCTTTTTTAGCACACTCTTCAAGGTTTTATTAAACCTTTCTACTAGTCCGTCTGTCTGAGGATGGTATACAGACGTGTGTAGCTGTTTTATGTTGAAGAGTTTACACAGTTCCCTGGTGACTTAGGACATGAAAGGGGTACCCTGATCCGTAAGGATTTCCTTGGGTAGTCCCACTCGGCAAAACATGGCAAATAGCTCCTTGGCTATCAGCTTTGCCGATGTGTGCCGCAGTGGGATGGCCTCAGGATAACGGGTAGCATAGTCCATTACTACCAGTATATGCTGGTGCCCCCGAGCAGACCTAACCAATGGACCTACCAAGTCCATGGCCATCCTTTCAAATGGGACCTCGATGATGGGTAGAGGTACCAGCGGATTTCGAAAATGTCCCATGGGTGCATGCAATTGACATTCGGGGCACGACTCACAGTAATGTTTAACCTCACCGTATACCCCTGGCCAATAGAATTGCTGCAAGATGCGATCCAGCGTTTTTGTGGTCCCTAGGTGTCCACCAATCACATGTTTATGAGCCAACATCAGAACCGTTTGGCGATAAGGCTGTGGTACCAGCAATTGCTCACAGGGCTCACCCCGCAACTTATCAACTCGGTATAGTAGGTCTTGGTCAACCATAAAGTGGGGAAATATTTGATCAGCAATGGCGTGCTGTGGCACCCCATTCACTACCACAACATTTTCCCTGGCCTGGACCAGTGTGGGGTCCTGGAGCTGTGCGGTGCCAAAGTTGTCACGGGATACCTCCAAATCAGACAATTGTGGTCCGGTCACTGACTCCTCAGTCTCACCTGCCATTACCTCTAGGGGAAATACAGAATTAACATTATTTTCTTCACAGGTCACCCCTACGGCAGGTACCCCAGAGTCTGGGTCATTGGGTTCAGGGTCTAGGTCTTGTCCTTTCTGTTTGGGGGGTACTCTAGGCGATGGGCTCCCCCACCTTTGATTTCTCCGCCACAGAGTCCAAAACAAGGGGAAGTCCCGTCCCAAAATAAGGTCATGGGGCAAGTTCATGACAACCCCTACCTCATGTTGTCTCTCTCCACAGGAGGTCTGGATGGCAACAGCCACGGTGGGATAGACTTTTACATCTCCATGAATACACAGGACCCCTACTGTGTGGCCCGTTACAGACCCAGGGTCAATATGGGACCCATTAATTAGTGTCACCCGATTTCCAGAGTCCAGCAGGGCCAGGACCTGGCGCCCTGCTACCGTCACCTGGCATAGGTGGCACTCATCGACAGAGCCTGGAATGGCAGCCATATAAACTGGGGCTGCATAAAGGGACAGAATCCGTGCAGAGCTACAGTCCATAGGCTCAGTTACATGGGGGCAATTGGCTGCAATATGGCCAGGCTCCTGGCAGGACCAACAGATGGTAGCCTCCCCCCTCCTCCTTCCCTGGGGTATCTCCCGGACATAGGGATTTGATCTTGCCTGGGAACTAGCAGATACCATGGGCCTTCGGGGCTTGCGGTTGGCCGGGGACTGAGAGGCCTTCTTCATCAGAGCTTGGGTAGCCCAGTACCTCTCCACCATCCTCACCAGAGCATTAGCATCAGTTGGGTCCCCATGCCCCACCCACTGCTGTATCTCCCCCGGCAAGGCCCTCAGAAAGCGGTCCAAGACAACCTTCTCCACCATCTAGGTTGGGGTTGATGTCTCCGGCTGAAGCCACTTGCGGACCAGGTGGATGAGGTGGTGCATCTGGGCCCTGGGTGGTAACGCCTTTTGGTACCTCCAGCTATGGACTCTTTGAGCCTGAAGGTGTAGATCAACTCCTAAGCGGGCTAAGATCTCTGCTTTCACCGTGGCATAATCCCGGGCTTCCTGCTCGCTTAGGTCAAAGTAGGCCTGCTGTGGCTCTGCGATGAGGAAGGGTGCCAACACCTCAGCCTAGTATTGCTGCGGCAGCCTTTCGCGGATGGCCAATCTTTCGAAGCCCATCAGGAATGCCTCTACGTCATCCTCGAATGTCATCTTTGTCATGGCTTTCGGGACTTCCCTCCTGGCGTCATGTTCCGGCATCGCTGGACCCAACTTTTGTTGTGCAGCCGCTAGTGCTGTCATCTGCTGTGCTAGCAGTCTGTTAGTTTCTTGCTGCTGTAAATTGGACTGAACCAGCTGCTTAATCAGCTCCTCCATGGTTGTGGCTTTTTGCTTCAGCGCTGTTGAAAGCCAGGACATGCAACAAGTGTATGCTTCACTGCACCATGCCCGCATCCTCCACCAGATGTGGGGAATAGCTCTATTCGATCCTAGGTAGCAGTGCAGTAAGCAGGGACACAGACAGGGTAACGTCCAATTTAAGTGTTTTTATTTCACACTTAGTGTCAAAACACAAAGCAAACCTTAACAAAGGCTTAAACACAAATAAACCCTGTTCAGCTGAGTCCTTACTAATACATAACCAATCCCTGACTATACGTGGGACCAGCTATCCAGCCCATGGGTACAAATAACAATGTATAGTGTGGCCCATGAAATACCTTCAGTATTCCAGCAGACAGTTCTCCAGGTATGGCCACACTCAGCACTGCAGTGAGATTCTTTTTAAGGCCCTGATGACCCCCAGTTGTGGGCTATGGAAGCACTGGACCGAAGCCCGGGTGGAGTGAGCGTCCCACTGCCAACCTCACTCCAGAAAAAGCAGGTCCCAGTACGTATTTTAACAATCTGTCTATGTTAGCTATGGCCAACACAGACAACCAGGCTATCAATCCTGCTTTACCTGTGTCTGGGTTAACCCCTTGGTTACCAGAGACACACCCAGGGCTTACCAGACACAGTTTAACCACTTCAGTGGCAGATATCTGTGCTCCCAATCCATGCCTCTCTTACAATATATATATATATATATATATATATACTAGGGATGAGCGAACCGAACCGTTACGAACCAGATTCGTTACGAACTTTGCAAAAAGTTTGGTTCGGTACCGAACCGAACTTTCAAAAAGTTTGTGACGAAGTTCGTTAAAATCGCAACGGCGTCGCAAAACTGTACTTTAATCAGAGAATAGAACAGGCTACAAGGGATTATTACTCCTATAATCCTTTGTATCCTGTTATTATGTGAATATCAAGGTGTGTGACGTCACTCCAGGAACAGGAAGTGCCTGAGCGTCCATGCTCTTTCTCATTGTGTTTCTAGACTGCAGAGAGAGAGAGGAGGTGTACGTTAGGCAGAGAGGGAAATCACATAGATTACATATCAAAACAACTGGATAAGTACAGGGAGAGATAGAGAAGGAGTATATATTGTTTGTGAGAGAAGCCGGAGAGAGGAAGATAAAAAAAAAAAAATTGCAAGATACAGGGAAAGCTTGATAAGCTCATACATAGTGAAAGAGGCTGAGAAATCAAGAGTTAGGTAGAGAGAGGGCGAGATAGCCATCTAACTCAAAAATCGTGATATCTAGAGAGAGAAGAGAAGAGAGAAGAGTCACTCAGGACACATAGCATTGAACCAGCTACTGTTCCGTGACAGAGAGGAGACGCTAGACGTTTGTTTGTTTGTGATCAGCTGTTGTAGGTGACGCTAAGTCAGCGCCTCACAAAAGCTGTCCGTTTGTGCTCTACTGGTTGCCGTTAACCCCGGCTAGCTGCCCGCAACCAAAAAAGTTTAAAATACAAACAAACAAACAAAAAAAAAATTGGTTTGTTTGTTATCAGCTGTTCTAGGTGACGCTAAGTCAGCGCCTCACAAAAGCTGTCTGTTAGTGCTCTACTGGTTGCCGTCAAACCCCTCTAGCCACTCGCAACCAAAAAAGTAAAAAAAAAACCTTCAAATTTTTTTTAAAATAGTTGGTTTGTTTGTTTGTTTGTGATCAGCTGTTCTATTTGAGGCAAAGTCAGCGCCCCACAAAAGCTGTCCGTTTGTGCTCTGCTGGTTGCCGTCAAAACCCTCTTGCCACCCGCAACCAAAAAAGTTAAAAAAAAAACCTTTTAAAATTTTTTTTTAAAAAAGTTGGTTTGTTTGTTTGTGATCAGCTGTTCTATTTGAGGCGAAGTCAGCGCCCCACACAATCTGTCCGTTTGTGCTCTGCTGGTTGCCGTCAAACCCCTCTTGCCACCCGCAACCAAAAAAGTAAAAAAAAAAACCTTTCAAAATTGTTTTTTTTCAAAAGTTGGTTTGTTTGTTTGTTTGTGATCAGCTGTTCTATTTGAGGCGAAGTCAGCGCCTCACAAAAGCTGTCCGTTTGTGCTCTGCTGGTTGCCGTCAAACCCCTCTAGCCACTCGCAACCAAAAAAGTTAAAAAAAAAAAACTTCTAAAATTTTTTAAAAAAGTTTGTTTGTTTGTTTGTGATCAGCTGTTCTATGTGAGGCAAATTCAGCACCCCAAAAAAGCTGTCCGTTTGTGCTCTAGTGGTTGCCGTCAAACCCCTCTTGCCACCCGCAACCAAAAAAGTTAAAAAAAACCTTTAAAAAAAAATAAAAAAATGTTTGTTTGTTTGTTTGTAATCAGCTGTTCTATTTGAGGCGAAGTCAGCGCTACACAAAAGCTGTCCGTTTGTGCTCTGCTGGTTGCCGTCAAACCCCTCTAGCCACCAGCAACCAAAAAAGTTAAAAAAAAAAAAAAAAAAAAAAATTTTGGGGGGGGGGGGATAACCTGTACATTTCTGCTTTGCTGGGTGCCTCCAACCCACAAAGCAATAGTCACTGAAAATTTGTGCTTTCTGCGCAATAGATTATTTCTTTTTCAAAATTTACACCAACCAAAGAACTATGTCCAAGCGTCCTACTTCCAGCACTTTCCAGGCAAGGACTGCAACGGCAGGCAGTGAGGGTAGGAGAAGTGGCAGAACCAGGCCCAGCGACAGCCGAGGCAACAGGCGTGGCAGCAGGGTGCAGCTACCCCAGACACCCAGTGGTTCTGTAAGAACCACACAGCCAGCGGTTCTAGATTGGCTTACCCAATCCTCCACTTCCACCGCCCAAAGCTCCCAAACAAGGTCGTCTGGATCATCCGACACCACCCTTACATGGGAGGGTCAGCGACAGTCCTCTGCCCCGTCCCCTGTTATTATTATGCCTCCCAGCTCTGGGGCACCTTCTGCCAGGGAACTGTTGGCAAATCTTGATCTGCCTTTGGATTCTCTACCACTTTTTAGTGATGATGAGGAGGAGGATGAGGTAGTCCACCAAAGGCAGCAGGTGGAACATGCAGAGACTGCAGAGGAGGTGGTGGCTGTAAGCCAGGGAGGGGCATCCAGTGCCACACCTGAGATCCTGTCCCAGCCACTGGAGGACAGTAGCAGTGGTGGTGATGATGATGTCGCCGATCGGATGTGGCGCCCCCAAGCACCATTATCCTCAGCGTCATCAGGGGAGGAAAGTGAGGTGCTACCGAAACAGCAACATCCCACTGGTGCAAGGAAGCGAGGCACAAGAGGGAGGGGTAGAAGACAAAATACCAGGCAGAGTCCCTTACCTCCAAGCCTTGGTCCTGAGAGGGGACCCTCAGGCAGCAGTGGAAGCGAACAGTCCGCAAGACCCCCCGTGGCTGGCAGCAAACCACGGTCCTCTGCCGTCTGGCAGTTCTTTCGGCTGGGGACAGATAAGCACATCGCTCTGTGCCTGCTGTGCAACGAGTGGGTCAGTCGTGGCAGGGGTGATAATCTTGGGACAACATCCATGAGGAAGCACATGGAAAGGCAACACCAACAGGCCTGGAAAAAACGTGACCCCAATACCACCTCCTGTCAGGATGCACCATACACTGCAGATCCCATCATGCAGCATCCTGTCACTGCAACTCAGGCCTCATCAGCCTCAGTTGCCAGCAGCAGCACAGTCTCACTGCCATGTACACCCCTAATGAGGCAGCAATCCCTGACTGAGTCCATGGCCAAACGTCAGGTGTACTCCAGCAGCCATCCCATGGCACAGAAACTAACCGGACACCTGGTTAAGCTGCTGGTGCTTCAGTCCCTGCCATTTAATCTTGTGGACTCCCCGCCTTTCAGGGATTTTGTGGCGTGTGCGCACCCCAGATGGCGAGTCCCGAGCCGCCACTACTTCTCGAGCAAAGCTGTCCCATCACTGCACAGTTATGTAAAGTGAAAGGTTGGCGACTCATTGGGACTCTTGGTGTCCAAGACCATGCACCTGAGTGCTGATGTCTGCTCCTCTAATTATGGGCAAGGCCAGTACATGGCAGTTACTGCCCATTGGGTCAACATCCTCCCAGGAGACCATCAGGAAGTTGGCCCATTCTTGCCACTGTCACCTCCACGGTGCTTTAGGGGGCGAGCAGCGGGTGGCATAAGTTCTGCCTCCACCACCACTGCAGTACAACCTGACATAGTGTCTTATCACCAATGTCAGGCCCGCCGCTCTCAGGCTGTCCTCCATTTGGTGAGCCTGGGTCAACGAAGCAACAGTGGGCAAGAGCTCCTCCGGACCATTAGGGAGGAGATAGCTGAATGGCTGACCCCACGTTGACTAACGGTGGGAAGTGTCGTAGCGGACAACGGGAGGAACATTGTCTCTGCAGTTCAGCGGGGAGGGCTGACTCATACACCTTGTATGGCACATGTGTACAAAGGTTTCTCCGATCATTTCATGCACTACATGACCTTCTGAGGATGTCACGTAGAGTGTGCAAACATTTCAGCCACTCCTACACTGCAAGGAACCCCTGCTCAGAATACAGAGACAGCGCGGTAGGCCCCAACATCGGCTAATCTATGACGTGCCAACCCGCTGGAATTCTGCCCTCCATATGCTCGACCGCCTGTACGAGCAAAGGTCAGCCGTAACAGACTACCTCATGGGGCAATCAGGCAGCTTCACGCCACACTGCGACTTCCAAGTGACACACTGGCAGTTAATGCGGGAAGTCTGACAATTGTTGATCCCTTTTGAGGATGCGACTCTTTTTGTGAGCAGGCAGGACTATAGGATCAACGACATCATCCCACTCCTCCATGTTCTGGAAAGTGCGCTGAGCAAGATCATCAGCGAGGATTCCCAGGCCACAACTCCAAGGCTGAACATCGCCTTGAGCCCAGAGCTGGATGAAGTGCAAATGGAGGTTGAGGAGGAGGAAGATCTACGCCCAGCCATTCCGCACACCGCCACCTGGCTTCTCTGCCTCTCCATCACAGGAGGAGATGGAGGATGAGGTGGTAGAGGAAGAGGAGGAAGACCCCAGCAGACCCTGGAACTACACAGAGGACAGTGGAGAGGAGAGGCGGTCATTGTCCTTGGTGCAGATGGCAAGGTGTCTGCGGGAGTGTCTGCAGAATTATAGCCGGATTGTGGACATCCGCCAGAGGGACCAATACTGGCTGTCCACCCTGTTGGACCCTCGCTTCCGCCGTAAAATGGCTGAATTCTTCCCGCCATCACAGAGGGAGGCTAAACTGGTGTACTACAGGGACATGCTCACCAGTCAGTTGGTCTCAACTTACCTGCGAGACCAGCCAGGTTCCTAGACAATATCCTCTGGGAGGGAACCAGCGCGCTCCACTCCCACCACCACTAGTGGAGGCATCAGAAGTCACTACAGCCTGCAAGCCCTCATGAGCGATTTCATGCAGTCAGCTGGTGAAGAAAGTACACGGCACCGGACTCATGGCGTGGACCAGCATGAGCTCAGCCACCAGGTCACTGCCTACCTTGATTCCACCCTGCCCCAAAGTGTCACCGACCCGTGCAGTATTGGGCAGAAAAAATGGAAATCTGGCCTCAACTGGCAGAGTTTGCCTTGGCTCTGCTGTCCTGCCCAGCCAGTAGTGTGGCGTCAGAGAGGGTATTTAGTGCAGTGGGTAACATCATAACACCGCAAAGAACGAGGCTCTCTTGCCACAGTGTGGAGATGCTCACTTTTGTTAAGATGAATCGTGCCTGGATTACATCGGATTATACCACCCCCCTGCCTGATGTGAATGACTAAGTCATCAGTCACCCATCTTGCATGGCAATCCGTGTGTCCAAGATATTGACCTTGATATCCTAAATATGTGCCCAACGTAAGAATCCGTAATTTAACTTATTAAGTAATGTTCCCCCCTTAGACCCCAAATTTTTTAAAAAAATCACCTTAAAAAATCCCAACTTAATTTGGATACATTTGAAATAAAAGATCCCCATTTCCAAATTTGATGCCCATGGTGTGTTGGCCATTTAACATCTCCACACCAGATTAATGCCTTGCACCAGTGCACAGTCCAACCCATACCCCAAGAACAGTAGCAATCGTAAAATAATCCCCACAACTATGCTTCAAAAAGTGTGGATTTCACCTTTTGTGAACTATAGCCGTGGGGTTCTATCCCTGGCCAAGGAACACTACTCACCGTTTTGTGGGGGTGTTTTTTAACGTTGACTGTCTTGTGCTAAACTCTACATTAACATGTTGTCATGTTTAAAGAATGATTTTTACACACATGCATATCCTTAGCTTCAAACTTTAGTTTTCTGTACTAGGTTCTTCTGGCTCCAAAAGAATACTACTCCTACTAATGCCCCCACAGTCAATTGTCTATTTGGAAACATACTGGGTGGAAGTTGCCTTCTCAACTTGTCTGTTTGTAACAAAACTAGCCTGAGAGCCATCAACTGCTGCCTGTCAGGAACTCACCTGACCTGGCTCCTGCGGCGTCTTCCCCGGCCTCTGCTCCGGCGGCCGGCTCGAGAACGCGCCGGAGCTCCGCCCGCCGGAGCAGAGTGACGTCACGGAGACCCGACGGCGTCCCTAGTAACCGGGGGCGCCGCGGTCTCACGTGACAGTCAGTCAGCTGACCGGGCAGTGCAGCTGATGCGGCTCGTGCGGGCTGAGTGGCAGATCGCTCTGCCACTTGGTCTGCAGCACCGCAGCTGCAGTGATTGCTGGATCAGGAGACCGGACCAATCAGTGTCTGGTCCGGGCTCCTGGTCCAGTATAAAGTAATGTGAAAGCCAGCTGGTATTTGCTGGCTATTAGTTGTTCTGATCCCAGCTCCCCTTGTCCTTCTCCTGCGTATCCCGTCCTAATCCCTTCTGCCTGACTGCTCGTGTTCTGACCTCTGCCTGACCTCCGACTATCCCTTGTATTTCGATTTTGTACTACGTTGCCTGTGTGGTTTGACCCGGCTTGTTCGACTATTCTTCATTGTGTTTGTCTGTCCGTGCTGTTCTGTGTTTCACTTACGCAGTGTAGGGAACGCCTTCGTGGTTGTCCGCGACCGTTTAGGGTCGGCCGAGGCAATTAGGCAGGGCCAGTGGTGGGTTCAGATTCAGGGCCCACTGTCTCTGTCCTGTCTGTTCTAGCCGGTCCTGACACTGCCTTCTCCTGATCCTCAACTGGTCTGTTTTAAATAATACTGACATGGAATCAATCAAATGCTGCCTCCTCCTCAAGTAGCCGCTCCTCAATAATACTGGCCTGGAATTGATTAACTGCTGCCTCCTCCAGCTGCTCAAGTAGTCTGATTTTAATTATACTGGACTGGAATAAATCAACTGCTGCCTCTTCGTCTTCAATTAGCTTCTCCTCTATAATCCTGGACTGGAATAGATAAACTGCTGCTGCCTCCTCCTCAAGTAGCCTCTCCTCGAAAATACTGGCCTGGAATCAATCAAGTGCTGCCTCCTACTGCTCTTCTAGTAGTCTCTTTTTAATTATACTGGTCTGTAATCGATCAACTGCTGCCTCATCCTACTCAAGTAGCCTCTCCTCGAAAATACTGGCCTGTAATCGATCAACTGCTGCCTCATCCTCCTCAAGTAGCCTCTCCTCAATAATACTGGCCTGGAATCAATCAACTGCTGCCTCATCCTCCTCAAGTAGCCTCTCCTCAATAATCCTGGACTGGAATAAATAAACTGCTGCTGCCTCCTCCTCAAGTAGCCTCTCCTCGATAATACTGGCCTGGATTCAATCAACTGCTGCCTCCTCCTGCTCTTCTAGTAGTCTCTTTTTAATTATACTGGCCTGGAATCAATCAACTGCTGCCTCATCTTCTTCAGGTAGCCTCTTCTCCATAATACTGTCCTGGAATCGATCAACTGCCGCCTCCTCCTCAAGTAGCCTCTCCTCGATTATACTGGCCTGGAATTAATCAACTGTTGCCTCCTCCTCAAGTAGCCTCTCCTCGATAATACTGGCCTGGATTCAATCAACTGCTGCCTCCTCCTGCTCTTCTAGTAGTCTCTTTTTAATTATACTGGCCTGGAATCAATCAACTGCTGCCTCATCTTCTTCAGGTAGCCTCTTCTCCATAATACTGTCCTGGAATCGATCAACTGCTGCCTCCTCCTCAAGTAGCCTCTCCTCGATTATACTGGCCTGGAATTAATCAACTGTTGCCTCCTCCTGCTCTTCTAGTAGTCTCTTTTTAATTAGACTGGCCTGTAATCGATCAACTGCTGCCTCATCCTCCTCAAGTAGCCTCTCCTCAATAATACTGGCCTTTAATCGATCAACTGCTGCCTCATCCTCCTCAAGTAGCCTCTCCTCAATAATACTGGACTGTAATCGATCAACTGCTGCCTCATCCTCCTCAAGTAGCCTCTCCTCAATAATACTGGCCTGTAATCGATCAACTGCTGCCTCATCCTCCTCAAGTAGCCTCTCCTCAATAATACTGGCCTGTAATCAATTAACTGCTGCCTCATCCTCCTCAAGTAGCCTCTCCTCGATTATACTGGCCTGGAATAAATCAACTGCTGCCTCCTCCTCAAGTAGACTTTCCTCGATTATACTGGCCTTGAATCAATCAACGGCTGCCTCCTGTTCCTGAAGTAGTCTGTTTTTAACCCTTTAAGGACAGAGCAAATTTCGATCAATCAACTGCTGCCTCCTCCTGCTGCTCAAGTAGTCTGTTTTTAAGTATGCTGGCCTGGAATCGATCAACTGCTGCCTCATCCTCCTCAAGTAGCCTCTCCTCGATAATACTGGCCTGGAATCGATCAACGGCTGCCTCCTGTTCCTGAAGTAGTCTGTTTTTAACCCTTTAAGGACAGAGCAAATTTCGATTTTTGCGTTTTCGGTTTTTCCTCCTTGTGCATAAAAGGCCATAGGCCATTTCCACCTAGAGACCCACATGAGCCCTTATTTTTTGCGTCACTAATGGTACTTTGCAATGACAGGCTGAATTTTTGCATAAAGTACACTGCGAAACCAGAAAAAAATTTAAAGTGTGGTGAAATTGAAAAAAAAAAAACGCATTTTGTTTATTTGGGGGAAATGTGTTTTTACGCCATTCGCCCTGGGGTAAAACTGACTTGTTATATATGTTCCTCAAGTCGTTACGATTAAAACGATATGTAACATGTATAACTTATATTGTATCTGATGGCCTGTAAAAAATTTAAACCATTGTCAACAAATATACGACACTTAAAACCGCTCCATTCCCAGGCTTATAGCGCTTTTATCCTTTGGTCTATGGGGCTGTGTCAGGTGTCATTTTTTGCGCCATGATGTGTTCTTTCTATCGGTACCTTGATTGCGCATATACGACTTTTTGATCGCTTTTTATTACAATTTTTCTGGATTTGATGCGACCAAAAATGCGCAATTTTGCACTTTGGGATTTTTTTGCGCTGACACCATTTACCGTGCGAGATCAGGAATGTGATTAATTAATAGTTCGGTCGATTACGCACGCGGCGATAGCAAACATGTTTATTTATTTTTATTTTTAACCTGGGAAAAGGGGGGTGATTCAGACTTTTATTAGGGGAGGGGGATTTTTACTAATAATGACATTTTTTTTAAAACTTTTACACTTATACTAGAAGCCCCCCTGGGGGACTTCTAGTATAAGTGCTTTGATCTCTCATAGAGATCTCTGCAGCATAGATATGCTGCAGAGATCCATGAGATAGGCACTCGTTTACTTCCGGCTGCTGCAGCCGGAAGTAAACGAGTGCCGAGCCGGGGACGGCGCCATCTTGGAGCGGTCCCCGGCCGGCTTCATTTACGGAGATCGCTCCTCCGGGATAACATCCCGGAGGAGCGATCTCCCCACTAGACACCAGGGATGACGCTGCGTCCGGTAATCGGATGCAGCTGTCAACTTTGACAGCTGCATCCGATTACTGTATTAGCGGGCACGGCGATCGGACCGTGCCCGCTAATACCTACGGTCCCGGGCTACACGCGGCACCCGGGATCGGCACGGTTTAGAGCGGGGCCGCCGCGCGGCCCCGCTCTGAACTCCCTTACCGGCATCAGGGCGTAAATTTACGCCCGATGTCGTTAAGGGGTTAATAATATTGGCCTGGAATCGATCAACTGCTAACTGCTCCTCATCAAGTAGCCTCTCCTCGAAAATACTGGCCTGGAACCGATCAACTGCTGCCTCCTGCTCCTGAAGTAGTCTGTTTTTAATAATACTGGCCTGGAATCAATCAACTGCTGCCTGCTCCTCATCAAGTAGCCTCTCCTTGATAATCCAGGCCTGGAATCGATCAACTGCTGCCTCATCCTCCTCAAGTAGCCGCTCCTCAATAATACTGGCCTGGAATCGATCAACTGCTGCCTCGTCCTCCTCAAGTAGCCTCTCCTCGATAAGATTGGTCTGGACTCAATCAACTGCTGCCTCTTCCTCCTCAATTAGCCTCTCCTCCATAATACTGGCCTGGACTCAATCAACTGCTGCCTCCTCCTCCTCAATTAGCCTCTCCTCCATAATACTGGCCTGGAATCGATCAACTGCTGCCACCTCCTCAAGTAGCCTCTCCTCGATTATACTGGCCTGGAATCAATCAACTGCTGCCTCCTCCTGCTGCTCAAGTAGTCTGTTTTTAAGTATGCTGGCCTGGAATCGATCAACTGCTGCCTCCTCCTCATCAAGTAGCCTCTCCTCGATAAGACTGGCCTGGACTCAATCAACTGCTGCCTCCTCCTCAATTAGCCTCTCCTCCATAATACTGGCCTGGACTCAATCAACTGCTGCCTCCTCCTCCTCAATTAGCCTCTCCTCCATAATACTGGCCTGGAATCAATCAACTGCTGCCTCATCTTCCTCAAGTAGGCCCTCCTCCATAATACTGGCCTTAAATCGATCAACTGCTGCCTCCTCCTCAAGTAGCCTCTCCTCGATTATACTGGCCTGGAATCAATCAACTGCTTCCTCCTCCTGCTGCTCAAGTAGTCTGTTTTTAAGTATGCTGGCCTGGAATCGATCAACTGCTGCCTCATCCTCCTCAAGTAGCCTCTCCTCGATAAGACTGGCCTGGACTCAATCAACTGCTGCCTCCTCCTCAATTAGCCTCTCCTCCATAATACTGGCCTGGACTCAATCAACTGCTGCCTCCTCCTCCTCAATTAGCCTCTCCTCCATAATACTGGCCTGGAATCGATCAACTGCTGCTTCCTCCTTAAGTAGCCTCTCCTCAATAATACTGGACTGGAATCAATCAACTGCTTCCTCCTCCTGCTGCTCAACTTGTCTCTTCCCAACAATACTGGACTGAGAGGCGAGCAATCTACTGCTGACTTCTCCTGGTTCTCGACTTGTCTCTTCTCAACAATACTGGCCTGGGTGTAATCAAGTGCTGCCGCATCCTCCTTGTAAACTTTTTTTTTCCAATTTTTTTTTTCACTATTTTGGCACTTTGATTCACTATATTTTATTAATTTTATTCCTATTATTATTATTATTTTTTTTTTTTCTCATTATTTTTGGAATTTTTTTTCCCTACTTTTTTTCATTGTAATATCAACTGCAACTAAACGAAACTAAACCCTATCACACTCCCACTATTGCAGCTGAAATTATTCAGCCGTTAGAGCAAGGTCCGTTTTCGGTTCGGTTCGGACCCATCCGAAATTCACGAAAGTTCGCCGGATCAGACCGAACTTTTCAAAAGTCCGCTCATCCCTAAGATATACATATATATATATATATATATATACATATATATATATATATATATATATATATATATATATATATATATATTAGAGATGAGCGAACCGGGTTCGGGTTCGAGTCCGTCCCAACCCGATCGTTTGGCATTTGATTAGCTGGGGCTGCTGAACTTGGAAAAAAGCTCTAAGGTTTTCTGGAAAACTTGGATACAGCCAATGACTATATCCATGTTTTCCACATAGCCTTAGGGCTTTATTCAAGTTCAGCAGCCACCGCTAATCAAATGCCGAAAGTTCGGGTTCGGATGGACTCGAACCCGAACCCGGTTTGCTCATCTTTAATATATATATATATATATATATATATATATATATATATATATATATAGGTGGGGAACAAAAGAAGAGGAAAGGCGGGGGCACCTCCTGGTGTAGTATGTCAGGGAAAGGAAGATGTCCTTACAGCGAAACAAAGATGAGTCTCACTCACCTGGTGGAGTTGTGCAAAGTTATAGGCACAACTCTATGTAGCACATAAGAGGTAAAACGGAACCCCGCAGCTCCTGCCGAAGCACGTCAAGGAGGACGTGCGATTCTGTAACTTGTATGTAGACCAAAGCGGGCTGATGGACCATAGATTACTTGGCTTAGTGTGGGCGCAGGTGTTCAGAAAGCCACGAATATGGCAATTGTTAATGGCAATGGTTAATGGTTAATATATATATACACACAAACATACATACTTGGTGATGTGGCCAAAAAAAATTCTCTAGTGGCCAGAGGCAGAATCCTATGGTTATATACATAGGTGCAGGAGCAGACTACCTTCTGCTTAACCCTTTGTTTACTGCTGAACTACAGCCAATATTCCAGAGGGACAACAGACTGAAAGAGATTTTCCCAGAATTACCTCTTCTTTCATTCAAACAACCCCCGAATTTAAGAAACCTCCTTGTAAAAAGCGCTCTAACATCAACAACAGAAAATGCAGCACATGTCCCCACATATTGCAAACAAACACAATCCGCATCCCCAATACCCAGCGGGACTACACAATCACCAATGCTTTCTCATATACATCCTCCAATGTCGTCTACATGATAAAGTGTACACGATGCCCCACAGGGATTTACATTGGGGAAACAAAACAGAAACTACAAACTAGAATGAACTTATATAGACATACAATAAAAAGAGGTCTCAACACCCCTGTAGGCCAACATTTCTCAGGACTGGACTATAGAATAACAGATTTAAAGGTTATGGTCCTCCAAAGGTCACTTCCAGAGTGACAGAGAGAGGAAAGTGTGGGAATTCAAATTGATAAAACATTCCAGTCATTAACACATGGATTCAACCTGGCACCTGGATTTATGACTCACTACATGGACACACTCCACAGATAAGACTGAACTGACCAACAATCTTGGACTTCCAAATAAGCTTTAATTTACAACAAGTCCTTTTTATTGCCCTGGCTTATCTATGTGATGTATATACCCCTCCCCCCCCCCCCCCCCATTCACAGATGTTTCTCCCTTCTTGCTTGTAACATCCCTAAAATGTTGTGTTGTTTCTGTAAGTCATTCATTTGTGAATTTGTCTGACGAAGGGATCTTGTGAATCCCGAAAGCTTACAGCTCTAACAATTTTTTGTTGGCCAATAAAGGTATCACTCCTAAAATACTTTGATTTCATGTATTTACCACGATACTGCAGTGTGTAAGTAACCCAATGTTCTCTTACATGCTGCAACACAAAAAAAGGGTTAATACAGAAGACAATTAGCTCTCTCCTTCACTACTCCTGCACTGATAACCCCTGACCTCTCAGGAGCTCAGAGAACAGAGGTCAGAGGTTATCAGAGTGGTCAGGCAGAGAGCTAATTGTCTTCTGTATTAACTAAAGATGAGCAAACCTCGAGCATGCTCGAGTCGATCCGAACCCGAACTTTCGGCATTTGATTAGCGGTGGCTGCTGAACTTGGATAAAGCCCTAAGGCTATGTGGAAATCATGGATATAGTCATTGGCTGTATCCATGTTTTCCAGACAACCTTAGAGCTTTATCCAAGTTCAGCAGCCCCAGCTAATCAAATGCCGAACGTTCAGGTTCGGATCAACTCGAACCCGAACCCAATTCGCTCATCTCTAGTATTAACCCTTTTTTTGTTTTGCAGCATGTAAGAGAACACTGGGTCACTTACACACTGCAGTAAATAAGTAGTTTAGCAAAAGGACACAGGAGGCTCTTTTCTTCCCTGGGCCACGGGCCCCATAGCAACCGCCTTCCCTGCCTCTATGGTAGCTATGACACTGCTATTACCAGAGAAATGCACCCCAATATTTATTGCCCCATTTCTGCAGTTTATAGAAATACCCCATATGTGGCCCTAATGCGCTATTTGACGCAACCACAAGCCTCAGATATAAAAGAGCGCCTAGTGAATTACAACGCCTTCATTATATTTGGACATTTTTGACTGTACCACTTCAGATTGGCAGAGGCTCTGGGGTGCCAAAACATAAAAAGGGGCACCATTTAGAAAACTACACCCCTCAAGGAATGTAACAAGGGGTGCGGTGAGCATCTGGACCCCACAGGTGCTTCACAGATTTTCAGAACAATGTGGTGTGAAAAAGGAAACATAAAATTTTTTACACTAAAACATTGTTCTAGCCTTCAATTTTGCATTTTTACATGGGGATAAAAGAAAAAAAAGACAAACGTGTAGCGCAGTTTCTCCCGAGTACAGAAATACCTCACATGTGGACATAAAGTGCCAAGCGGGCGCAGGACGAGCCTCCAAAGGGAAGGAGCGCCAATTGGCCTTTGGAAGCTGGATTTTACTGGAATGGATTTTAAAGAGAACCAATCACGGGCAAATGTTGTTTTTTTTTTATTGCTCCATTTAATAAGATTTAATTTTTAATAAATTTTTGTAAATATAATTAATAAATTTTTTTGCCGGGTTTTTAATATATTTGCATTTCCTTTCACTGTCGCGTGCCGGCTCTTTTCAATGAGCCTTTGCCTGCCGCTCTGTAAATACACAGTGATCCAGCGCTATACAGTGCGAGATCACTGTGTATAAATGTCCTAACTGACAGTTTAGTTTATCTCTGAAGATACAGACTGCCTTTGCAGTCTGTATCTTATATTTTACCTAATCCATTCTAGCGGCGCAGTAAGGCCGAGCGCGGTCATCTTGATTATGTCCCTTGCGTTCCAATGGTGCGTTCCACCGTCGGACCGCAAGTGACGTCATCAAGATGGCGCCCGGCTTTACAGCACCGCTACAGAGGACTGGGTAAAGTATAAGATACAGACTGCAAAAGCAGTCTGTATCTTCAGGAATAGACTTTATGAAGATACAGACTGCCTTTGCAGTCTGTATCTTATACTTTACCCAGTCCTCTGTAGCGGTGCTGTAAAGCCGGGCGCCATGTTGATGACGTCACTTGTGGTCCGACGGTGGAACGCACCATTGGAACGCAAGGGACATAATCAAGATGGCCCGGCCTTACTGCGCCGCTAGGATGGATTAGGTAAATTAGAAAGATACAGACTGTAAAGACAGTCTGTATCTTCAGAGATAGACTTAGGGAGAGAGGAACTTTTACAACAGGGACAGTTAAATTTAGGTGATTGGTCCTCTTTAATGGCCACGTCACATTTACAAAGCCCTCGACATTTTGTCTGTCTTTAATCCCTGTGGGGATTAGTCGGGAGTGGCTGCGGTTCAGTCACATGCTATCAGTAAGAGTTGTGCCTTATACCAGCACAACCTACTCAGGTGAGAGTTCTATGTGATACTTTCACCACTTCAGCCCTGTCTGAATTATGCTATGGAGCGCTGTCTTATATTTTGTTCCGATGTAATATAGACCAACAGGAAGGTGGGGGCTGCCTGTGGACACCTTTACCATCTCTACCCTTGGTAATATACTGTGTACTACTATTATTTCTTGCATAATTATACTCACCAGCTTTAGGTATATCACATGTGTGTGGTCTTGGTCCACTCGCACTACCCCCCGCTTGTATGTTCGTTGTTGTTCTGTTGTTTTTAAACATCTTTCCAGTTGTGCTTCACTGTTCCCTTTGGTATTATTTTGATTATGTGCTTTTTAATCAATAAAGATATCTTTTTTGTATATTGATTGTTTAGAGATTCAGTTTTTCTTTTCGGTTTATTAATATACAAACGAATATAAATATGAAAAAAAAAATTATATATATATATATATATATATATATATATATATATATATTCTTTTTCTTTTTTTTTTAACAAATTGGCTTGATTAACCTATTAGCCCATTCCTAGAAAATATAATTACTTACCTGTGCATATCCATATAAGCTTAACAGCTGGGCCATAGGGAAAGTAGTGGCAGAATGTAAATCTCCAATAAATCCGACCACCGCATCCTTCCCCATACAGGAATAGTTTGGGGCTGTTACTGTGTGTCCAGACATTATCTGCAGAACATCTTTTATTACTTTATTCACATATCCACAGGAGTCATATATGTGATATCCCAGAGTGATATTGGGCAGGATATCTGTACGATTGTTAATAGCATCAATTGCAAACAGAAAAGCCAAAAGATGTGTATATTCTCTGTAGTGAATACTATGGAAAATATTAGAAAATGAGGCTGTTATAGGTGTTTTTTTTTTTCAATATTAACATTCTTAATATTTTTTTATTCAAGTACCACCTGTATGATGGGAAGATCTTGTGTTGCTATATTTCCTAGCTAAATGGTTTATTGATTTATATTTTGGAGATTTTCTATTTTGTTTTTGTTTTTTTGTCTACATTGTTCACTAGGGATGAGTGAACCAAACCGTTACGAACCAGATTTGTTACGAACTTTGCAAAAAGTTTGTGACGAAGTTCGTTAAAATCACAACGGCGTCGCAAAACTGTACTTTAATCAAAGAATAGAACAGGCTACAAGGGATTATTACTCCTATAATCCTTTGTATCCTGTTATTATGTGAATATCAAGGTGTGTGACGTCACTCCAGGAACAGGAAGTGCCTGAGCGTCCATGTTTTTTCTCATTGTGTGTCTAGACTGCAGAGAGAGAGAGAGGAGGTGTACGTTAGACAGAGAGGGAAAACACATAGATTACATATCCAAACAACTGGATAAGTACAGGGAGAGATAGAGAAGGAGTATATATTGTTTGTGAGAGAAGTCGGAGAGAGGAAGATAAAAAACAAAAATCACAAGATACAGGGAAAGCTTGATAAGCTCATACATAGTGAAAGAGGTTGAGAAATCAAGAGTTAGGTAGAGAGAGGGCGAGATAGCCATCTAACTCAAAAATCATGATATCTAGGGAAAGATAGGGAGATAAAAAAAAGAAATAAGGAGAGAAAAGTGAGAAGAGTCACTCAGGACACGTAGCATTGAACCAGCTACTGTTCCGTGACAGAGAGGAGACGCTAGACGTTTGTTTGTTTGTTATCAGCTGTTGTAGGTGACGCTAAGTCAGCGCCCCACAAAAGCTGTCCGTTTGTGCTCTACTGGTTGCCGTCAAACCCCTCTAGCCACCCGCAACCAAAAAAGTTTAAAAAAAAAAACCTTCAAAAAAAATAAAAAAAAGTTTGTTTGTTTGTTTGTTTGTTTGTGATCAGCTGTTCTATTTGAGGTGAAGTCAGCACCCCACAAAAGCTGTCTGTTTGTGCTCTGCTGGTTGCCGTCAAACCCGTCTAGCCAACAGCAACGAAAAAAGTAAAAAAAATAATAAAAAATAAATTAAAAAAAGTTTGTTTGTTTGTTTGTTTGTGATCAGCTGTTCTATTTGAGGCGAAGTCAGCGCCCCACAAAAGCTGTCTGTTTGTGCTCTGCTGGTTGCCGTCAACCCCGGCTAGCTGCCCGCAACCAAAAAAGTTTAAAAAAAAGTAAAAAAAAAAAAAAAAAAGTTTGTTTGTTTGTTTGTGATAAGCTGTTCTAGGTGACGCTAAGTCAGCGCCTCACAAAAGCTGTCCGTTTGTGCTCTGCTGGTTGCCGTCAAACACGTTTAGCCACCAGCAACCAAAAAAGTAAAAAAAAATAAATAAATTGTTTTTTTGGGATAACCTGTACATTTCTGCTTTGCTGGGTGCCTCCAACCCACAAAGCAATAGTCACTGAAAATTTGTGCCTTCTGCCCAATAAATTATTTCTTTTTCAAAATTTACACCAACCAAAGAACTATGTCCAAGCGTTTTACTTCCAGCACTTCCCAGGCAAGGACTGCAACGGCAGGCCGTGTGGGTAGGAGGAGTGGCAGCACCAGGCCCGGCGGCAGCCGGGGCAACAGGCGTGGCAGCAGGGTGCAGCTACCCCAGACACCCAGTGGTTCTGTAAGAACCACACAGCCAGCGATTCTAGATTGGCTTATCCAATCCTCCACTTCCACCGCCCAAAGCTCCCAAACAAGGTCGGCTGTATCATCCGACACCACCCTTACATGGGAGAGTCAGCGACAGTCCTCTACCCCGTCCCCTGTTATTACTATGCCACCCACCTCTGGGGCACCTTCTGCCAGGGAACTGTTGGCAAATCTTGATCTGCCTTTGGATTCTCTACCACTTTTTAGCAGTTGGAACGTGCAGAGACTGCAGAGGAGGTGGTGGCTGTAAGCCAGGGAGGGGCATCCAGTACCACACCTGAGATCCTGTCCCAGCCACTGGAGGACAGTAGCAGTGGTGGTGATGATGATGTCGCCGATCGGACGTGGCGCCCCCAAGCACCAGGGCCGGATTAAGGTTGGTGGAGGCCCTGGGCAAAAATTTTGTTGGGGGCCCCCCCATTTTTTTTTTCCAAATATATCCCATACAGCGATCTATACAGGTGGCTACTTACTGTAGCAGACTTAGCACCTACCCCTCCTCACTCCTGGCTGTGTGGCTCAGCATCCTCCTCTGTTTTGCATGTGATGGTCACTACAGGCTGCAGTCCAGAGGAAGATGCCATACCCTAGAGACAGGACGGGGAGGGGCGTATTCCCACTCGGGGTGTGTTCCCACTTTGTGTTTATGTTAATAATGCATAATGCGAGAACACAGCACTTCAGTACTTTCTGTGCTCTCTTGCCCACTGTGTTAGCCCCCACAGCAGCAGATGGAGATGTGAATCGCTGAAGGAACCTGGACATGCAAGTCTAAGTCCCATCTGCAGTTCCCAACCATATACACTACCTGAAGCAGTAAGGAGCAACCAGAAAGTACTTAAAGGCTGTGTAGAATATATAGCAGATATGGTACATGTGAACGTACCCTAAGGATTAAAATACACAGCTGTGTGCAGCCCATGATATGGCATATATAGCCTGTGTGCAGCATATGACATACATAGGATATACACCATATGCTGCACACAGGCTATATGCCATACACTGCTCTCAGGCTATATATCATATGCTGCACACAGACTATATACAGTATATACCATATGCTGCACACAGACTATATACAGTATATACCATATGCTGCACACAGGCTATATGTCATATGCTGCACACAGAATATATACAGTATATACCATATGCTGCACACAGACTATATACAGTATATACATGCTGCACACAGACTATATACAGTATATACCACATGCTGCACACAGGCTATATATCATATGCTGCACACAGACTATATACAGTATATACCATATGCTGCACACAGGCTATATACAGTATATACCATATGCTGCACACAGAATATATACAGTATATACCATATGCTGCACACAGACTATATACAGTATATACTATATGCTGCACACAGACTATATACAGTATATACCACATGCTGCACACAGGCTATATATCATATGCTGCACACAGACTATATACAGTATATACCATATGCTGCACACAGACTACAGAATTATTATCTCATGCAGTTTTGCCACAATTTCAGCTGATACAGTAAAACTCTGCTATTAAAAAGCAGCATGTGTATTATGGCAAAGAGCAATATTTCCCTTTTCACTTCAGGGCCCCCTACCAAATAGTTTTCTACAAAAAAAAAAAAAAAAAAACATGTAATTCAGTGACTCACAGGTGACGTCTTCTTTAATCTCAGGTGTCACTTTCCTTTTCCTCTCCATCTGGCCTGAACCAGGATGATTTCTTGCAGCTACAATTCTTCTCTTTACAACCTGCAAGACAAACATCTCAGGCTCCGCACATTTCCTTCAATTTCCTTCCCTTTTTTCTTAATGAGTGTGTGGGTTGTCCCCTGTATGTAGCATCCTCTGCTGTGCTCCCATATAGTAATAATGTTTTTGTTATATAGTAATAATGTTTTTGTTCTATCCTCTATTAGTGCTGTTCTGGGGTCACTTTCACACACTGAGCCCCCACAGATCTATGTATTCTGATCTCCCACAAAGCATCCAGTGTATAATGCACCCAGGACTAGGGCTGGGCGATAATGGCCTAAATCAATATCGCGGTTTATTGTACATGTAGCCGCGGTAACAATAAATCGAACAATAATTATGACACGCCCCTTTTAAAAGCCACACCCCTATTGAAAACCCCATTTTCCGATGGTAATACAAACGTGGATTTATTCCATATAACAATATGCAGCAAACTTCACAAGTAATACGGAATGTTTTGGCATCTCCTACGCCATTTTCAAGTGCCACTTAAAAATTTCATAGGAGATGCTAAAACATTCTGTATTACTTGTGAAGTTTGCTGCATATTGTTATATGGAATAAATCCACGTTTGTATTACCTTGTCCCAAGGTCTGGTATTCATATGCTGGCAGCCACAGTTCATTTAGTGTGCTGCCTATATTGTTTGCTCTATCTATCTATCTCTCTCCTATCTATCTCCACAGTATATATTCTGATAGATAAATGATAGATAGGTGGATGATAGATAAATGATAGATAGGTGGATGATAGATATCTGGATGATAGATAGGTGGATGATAGATAGGAGACACATAGATAGGACTCCTATCTATCTATCTATCTATCTATCTATCTATCTATCTATCTATCTATCTATCTATCTATCTTCTATCTCCTATCTATCTATCTATCTATCTATCTATCTATCTATCTATTATCTATCTATCTATCTATCATTTATCTATCTATCTATCTATCTATCTATCTATCTATCTATACAGGGCCGGCGTCAGCACCTGGCATACTCGGGCAAGTGCCGGGGACCACGGCCGCCCAAGGGGCCCCCGACACTTGCCCAAGCAGTGAGACAGACGCCCGCCGCATCACCGACCCCCGGGGGAGCGGGTGCTGCCGACACCAAGTCCGGGGGAGGGCTGGAGGGGCTGGGGAAGGACCTGTCGTGTTTGCTGCACTGGGGAAGGACCTGTGGTGACGTCATAAGGGGACGGGACTGAGAACGGGAGAGGCTGCATATGGATGAAGGACCTGTGATCATTGTCATGTCACATGAGGAGGCGGGGCTCACTAATACCTCCCTTCTGTATGCTGTGAGCTTTAGTCCTTCTCTTATATCTCCTTCTGTAATGGCCTCTGATATCCCATAATAACAGGCTGTCCATGCTGGGAGTTGTAGTCCTCTTATATCTCCTTCTGTAATGTCCTCTGATCTCCCATAATAACAGGCTGTCCATACTGGGAGTTGTAGTTCTCCTCATATCTCCTCCTGTAATGGCCTCTGATCTCCCATAATAACAGGCTGTCCATGCTGGGAGTTGTAGTACTCATATCTCCTCCTGTAATGGCCTCTGATCTCCCATAATAACAGGCTGTCCATGCTGGGAGTTGTAGTACTCCTCTTAAATCTCCTGTAATGTCCTTTGATATCCCATAATAACAGGCTGGACATGCTGGGAGTTGTAGTCCTATTATATCTCCTCCTGTAATGTCCTCTGATATCCCATAATAACAGGCTGGACATGCTGGGAGTTTTAGTTCCCCCTGGTATACCTCATGTAATGTCTCTTATTGTAACTCCATTCTAGCCTGCTCTATGGTGAACAAGCCAGAATACAGACTCCAGGGGGACGACCTCCTTCTAGCACCTCCATTCTAGTCCATTCTAGCATGGACGCGCTCTCACCAACAGGCGCAGAGCGATGACGTCATCACGCCTGCTGGTGGATCCACAAGGCGCACACAAGGGAGAAGAGGACCCGTCCCCCGCCCGGATTAGTGAGTATGTTTTATTTTTTTATTTTCTTGTGCTGAAGGAGATCAGGGGGCCTTTCTATGGGGCAGAGCAGGGGGCATTACTATGGGGCAGAGCAGAGGGCATTACTATGGGGCAGAGCAGGGGGCATTACTATGGGGCAGAGCAGGGGGCATTTCTATGGGGACAGAGCAGGGAGCATTACTATGGGGCATTTCTATGGGGACAGAGCAGGGGGCATTACTATGGGGACATTTCTATGGGGACAGAGCAGGGAGCATTACTATGGGGCATTTCGATGGGGACAGAGCAGGGAGCATTACTATGGGGCATTTCTATGGGGACAGAGCAGGGGGCATTTCTATGCGGACAGAGCAGGGGGCATTACTATGGGGACAGAGCAGGGGGCATTACTATGGGGACAGAGCAGGGGCATTACTATGGGGACAGAGGGCATTATTACTATATGGGGGGCACAGCAAGGGACCCACAAACCTCCTTACTTTACTGCACATAATACCAAACAGTGGAGTTACTACTGTATAGGAGCCTATGGGTGGGAAAAAGGGAAGGAAGTTGCTGGAAAAGTGCGGAGCCTAACATGTTTGTCTGACAGGTCCCGAAGAGATGAATTGTAGCTGGAACAAATCATCATGGAGGTCTGGGCCAGATGGAGAGGAAACGGAGAGCGATCGCCTCAGATCAAAGAAGACGTCACCTGTGAGTTACTAGATTAAGTTTTTTTTCGATATTTTGTCAAACTTTATTTGGTAGGTGTGCCCCGAGGTGTGCTATACAAAGGGGCCCACTGAGGCTCTCTCGCCCAAGGGCCCACAAAAACCTGGAGCCGGCCCTGTATCTATCTATCTATCTATCTATCTATCTACCCCCAGTCACTGAGTGGCTGCAGGGGGTCAGGTATAAGTCAGCACATCTTCCCCCCACGAGGCACCGCTCTCTCTCTCTCTCTCTCTCCTGCACAGGAATCCTCGGCCCCTGTCACTCAGTGCTGTAGCACATGTATCTGTGTCCCGGGCAGAGCGTCACACACGGCTGCTTCCAGAACTGACAAAAGATAAGGAGGCGCCGAGGACTCCTGTGCGGGACAGAGTGCGGTGGCCAGTTAAGCGAGGATGTGCCGACCCCAGGGCCGGCGTCAGCACCTCGCATACTCGGGCAAGTGCCGGGGCCCACGGCCGCCCAAGGGGCCCCCGACACTTGCCCAAGCAGTGAGACAGACGCCCGCCGCATCACCGACCCCCGGGGGAGCGGGTGCTGCCGACACCAAGTCCGGGGGAGGGCTGGAGGGGCTGGGGAAGGACCTGTCGTGTTTGCTGCACTGGGGAAGGACCTGTGGTGATGTCATAAGGGG
This sequence comes from Dendropsophus ebraccatus, assembly GCF_027789765.1. Taxonomy (NCBI): domain Eukaryota; kingdom Metazoa; phylum Chordata; class Amphibia; order Anura; family Hylidae; genus Dendropsophus; species Dendropsophus ebraccatus. Next base: position 20,523,344 of record NC_091460.1, on the reverse strand, counting down.
ACGGGACTGAGAACGGGAGAGGCTGCATATGGATGAAGGACCTGTGATCATTGTCATGTCACATGAGGAGGCGGGGCTCACTAATACCTCCCTTCTGTATGCTGTGAGCTTTAGTCCTTCTCTTATATCTCCTTCTGTAATGGCCTCTGATATCCCATAATAACAGGCTGTCCATGCTGGGAGTTGTAGTCCTCTTATATCTCCTTCTGTAATGTCCTCTGATCTCCCATAATAACAGGCTGTCCATACTGGGAGTTGTAGTTCTCCTCATATCTCCTCCTGTAATGGCCTCTGATCTCCCATAATAACAGGCTGTCCATGCTGGGAGTTGTAGTACTCATATCTCCTCCTGTAATGGCCTCTGATCTCCCATAATAACAGGCTGTCCATGCTGGGAGTTGTAGTACTCCTCTTAAATCTCCTGTAATGTCCTTTGATATCCCATAATAACAGGCTGGACATGCTGGGAGTTGTAGTCCTATTATATCTCCTCCTGTAATGTCCTCTGATATCCCATAATAACAGGCTGGACATGCTGGGAGTTTTAGTTCCCCCTGGTATACCTCATGTAATGTCTCTTATTGTAACTCCATTCTAGCCTGCTCTATGGTGAACAAGCCAGAATACAGACTCCAGGGGGACGACCTCCTTCTAGCACCTCCATTCTAGTCCATTCTAGCATGGACGCGCTCTCACCAACAGGCGCAGAGCGATGACGTCATCACGCCTGCTGGTGGATCCACAAGGCGCACACAAGGGAGAAGAGGACCTGTCCCCCGCCCGGATTAGTGAGTATGTTTTATTTTTTTATTTTCTTGTGCTGAAGGAGATCAGGGGGCCTTTCTATGGGGCAGAGCAGGGGGCATTTCTATGGGGCAGAGCAGGGGGCATTACTATGGGGCAGAGCAGAGGGCATTACTATGGGGCAGAGCAGGGGGCATTACTATGGGGCAGAGCAGGGGGCATTTCTATGGGGACAGAGCAGGGAGCATTACTATGGGACATTTCTATGGGGACAGAGCAGGGGGCATTACTATGGGGCATTTCTATGGGGACAGAGCAGGGAGCATTACTATGGGGCATTTCGATGGGGACAGAGCAGGGAGCATTACTATGGGGCATTTCTATGGGGACAGAGCAGGGAGCATTTCTATGCGGACAGAGCAGGGGGCAGTACTATGGGGACAGAGCAGGGGGCATTACTATGGGGTCAGAGCAGGGGGCATTACTATGGGGACAGAGGGCATTATTACTATATGGGGGGCACAGCAAGGGACCCACAAACCTCCTTACTTTACTGCACATAATACCAAACAGTGGAGTTACTACTGTATAGGAGCCTATGGGTGGGAAAAAGGGAAGGAAGTTGCTGGAAAAGTGCGGAGCCTAACATGTTTGTCTGACAGGTCCCGAAGAGATGAATTGTAGCTGGAACAAATCATCATGGAGGTCTGGGCCAGATGGAGAGGAAACGGAGAGCGATCGCCTCAGATCAAAGAAGACGTCACCTGTGAGTTACTAGATTAAGTTTTTTTTCGATATTTTGTCAAACTTTATTTGGTAGGTGTGCCCCGAGGTGTGCTATACAAAGGGGCCCACTGAGGCTCTCTCACCCAAGGGCCCACAAAAACCTGGAGCCGGCCCTGGCTGACCCATACCTGACCCCAACTGTATGTGCAGCAGAGCTCACCTTGCAGCTTCCAGCGAAGCTAGGAGAAGTGAGTGAGCCGCCCGGCAGCAGCACCGCTGAGCTCACACTGGAGGGGGAGCTGCCGCCTGTGCGCACCCTGTCAGTTCTCCAGCCTTCCTCTTCAGCCCCCTGTAGCAGGATCTTCCATCCCTTGCCCTGCACCAGTATATGTGCACCCTGGCTCAGGAGGTAAATCGGAAAATCAGCTTTCCAGCCTCCACCTCTCCACCCGGCCACCGTGGTATGCGGGTGAGGCCGGCGCTGTACTGCTGCTGCACTGTCAGTGTGCACCCAGGCCCCCTGTGTGGTGGTAACAGCCTGTTATCACTACACAGGGGTCCTGGGTGCACGCTGACAGTGCAGCAGCAGCTTCCGTCCAGATCGATAGTGTACAGTACAGCGCCGGCCCCTCACCCGCATACCACCGGCAGTCCGGCACCAAACGCTACTGCACCCATGGACCCCCAGGCTGTTATCACTACACAGGGGCCGAGCCTGGGTGAGAAGCGGCTGCCATCTTACCGCCTGTGACACAGGAAAGTGCAGAGAGGAGAGCACAGCCAACTGCCAGCCCGCACGACCACAAGAAAGCCCGCCCGCACGCAGTCAATAAAAAGGAGGGCTGCCGAGGCGGTACATGGGCGACGCAATACGGGTGTAGGGGGGGATTGGCTGGCCAAGCACATCATTAATTAGAGACTGCTTCAAGGTCCCCCCTCCCCCAGCAGCAGAATAGTTTATTCCAAATGCCTCCGGCAGCAATTAGGCAGCGCTGGGAAGACATGGAATCCAGAAAATACCGCACATACCGTCCTGGCCAATTTGAGGTCGGTTAACCGACCCCAGTGACGGTATCTGTATTTTCGCGGTATACCGCCCAGCCCTACCCAGGACCCAACTACAACAGCTGCAGGCACTACAACTCCCAGCATGTACTGACAGTCTGCAGCCCTCAGCATACGCTGGGAGTTGTAGTGCCTGCAGCTCTTGTAGTTTGGTCCTAGTTTAAAAATTTGCGCTAGTGTACTGTAGTGACCCCGGGGCTGTGTCAGTACACTACCGCAAACTATACACTGACCCATTAAGACCCCAATGGTGCACAGGCTCTGCACACTATAGAAGTGATTATAGTGCAGTTACTAATGACTCACAGGTGACGTCTTCTCCTATTGCCGTCGCTCACACTTCGCTTTCTTCTACATCTGAAGCAGCCATCATGAAGACTTCTCCGACCACAACTCATCTGCAGGCGGGCAGCTGGGGGTGACTGGGGAAGGGAGGCAGCTGGGGGTGACTGGGGAAGGGAGGCAGCTGGGGGTGACTGGGGAAGGGAGGCAGCTGGGCGTGACTGGGGAAGGGAGGCAGGGATAGCAGCTGGGGCAACAGGGGGAGGGGAAGAAGCTGGGGGGCAGGGAGAGCAGCTGGGGCGACCGGGGGAGAACCTGGGGAACATGGGGAGCAGCTGGGGTGACCGGGGTAGGGGGGGAACAGGGGGAGCAGCTGGGGCAACAGGGGGAGAAGATGGGAGGGAAGCTGGGGTGGCAGGGGGAGGGGGAGAAGCTGGGGTGACAGGGGGAGAAGATGGGAGGGCAGCTGGGGTGGCAGGGGGAGAAGCTGGGGGGCAGGGAGAGCAGCTGGGGCGACCGGGGAAGGGGGAGAACCTGGGGAACAGGGGGAGCAGCTGGGGCAACAGGGGGAGAAGATGGTAGGGCAGCTGGGGTTGCAGGGGGAGAAGATGGGGGGCGGCTGGGGTTGCAGGGGGAGAAGATGGGAGGGCGGCTGGGGTTGCAGGGGGAGAAGATGGGGGGCGGCTGGGGTTGCAGGGGGAGAAGATGGGAGGGCGGCTGGGGTTGCAGGGGGAGAAGATGGGAGGGCGGCTGGGGTTGCAGGGGGAGAAGATGGGGGGCGGCTGGGGTTGCAGGGGGAGAAGATGGGAGGGCTGCTGGGGTTGCAGGGGGAGAAGATGGGACGGCAGCTGGGGTTGCATGGGAAGAAGATGGGAGGGCAGCTGGGGTTGCAGGGGGAGAAGATGGGGGGCGACTGGGGTTGCAGGGGGAGAAGATGGGGGCGGCTGGGGTTGCAGGGGGAGAAGATGGGAGGGCAGCTGGGGTTGCAGGGGCAGAAGATCGGGGGGCTGGGGAAAAAGATCGGGGTAAGCTGGGGTGGCAGGGGGAGAGGATGGGTGGGGGCAGCTAAGGTGACAGGCAGGGAGGGAAGAGGGAGCAGTCTGGGGGCTGAGGGATCAGCTGGGTGGCAGGGGGACCAGCCGGGGGTCCGGGGGATTAGCCAGGTACAGAGGCAGGCTGGAAAGGTCTCCCCCATGCATGGCCGGCGTGAGCTTCCGGTACAGACAGGCTGGAAGCTCCCAGTGCAGCCCCGCGATGCCCGAACTTCTTCCCTGCTCAGCAGCGTGTGTGTGACGTCATCACGCCGCTGCCAAACAGGAAAGAGGTTCGGGCATCGAGGGCCTGCACTGTGAGCTTCCAGCCTGTCTGTACCGGAAGCTCACGCCGGCCCTGCATGGGGGAGACCTTTCCAGACCGCCTCTGTACCTGCCTTATCCCCCGGCCGACCCATCTCTCCCCTGTGCCCCCCCAAACCGCCCGGGCGCGGACGTTAGCGCCGGGGCGGCGAACGGGTTTAACTGGGGTTTGTGCGGGAATAGCTCCGACACTCCCCTTCCGGGTTCCAGCTGGTGGGGGCCCCCTAGTGGTGGAGGCCCAGCGGCACGTGCCCCTTGTGCCCCCCCTTTAATCCGGCAGTGCCAAGCACCATTATCCTCAGCGTCATCAGGGGAGGAAAGTGAGGTGCTACCGAAGCAGAAACATCCCACTGGTGCAAGGAAGCGAGGCACAAGAGGGAGGGGTAAAAGACAACCTACCAGGCAGAGTCCCTTACCTCCAAGCCTTGGTCCTGAGAGGGGACCCTTAGGCAGCAGTGGCAGCCAACAGGCCGCAAGACCCACGTGGCTGGCAGCAAACCACGGTCCTCTGTCGTCTGGCAGTTCTTTCGGCTGGGGACAGATAAGCACATCGCTCTGTGCCTGCTGTGCAACGAGAGGGTATGTCGTGGCAGGGGTGATAATCTTGGGACAACATCCATGAGGAAGCACATGGAAAGGCAACACCAACAGGCCTGGAAAAAAGTGACCACAATACCACCTCCTGTCAGGATGCACCATACACTGCAGATCCTATCATGCAGCATCCTGTCACTGCAACTCAGGCCTCGTCAGCCTCAGTTGCCAGTAGCAGCACAGTCTCACTGCCATGTACACCCTTAATGAGGCAGCAATCCCTGACCGAGTCCATGGGCAAACGTCAGGTGTACTCCAGCAGCCATCCCATGGCACAGAAACTGACCGGACACCTGGTTAAGCTGCTGGTGCTTCAGTCCCTGCCATTTAATCTTGTGGACTCCCAGCCTTTCAGGGATTTCATGGCGTGTGCGCACCCCAGATGGTGAGTCCCGAGCCGCCACTACTTCTCAATGAAAGCTGTCCCATCACTGCACAGTTATGTGAAGAGAAAGGTTGGCGACTCATTGGGACTCTCGGTGTCCAAGACCGTGCACCTGAGTGCTGATGTCTGGTCCTCTAATTATGGGCACGGCCAGTACATGGCAGTTACTGCCCATTGGGTCAACATCCTCCCAGGAGACCATCAGGAAGTTGGCCCGCCGCTCTCAGGCTGTCCTCCATTTGGTGAGCCTGGGTCAACGAAGCCGCAGTGGGCAGGAACTCCTCCGGACCATCAGGGAGGAGATAGCTGAATGGCTGACCCCACGTCGACTAACGGTGGGAAGTGTCGTAGCGGACAACGGGAGGAACATTGTTTCTGCAGTTCAGCGGGGAGGGCTGACTCATACACCTTGTATGGCACATGTGATCAACCTCATAGTGCACAGGTTTCTCCGATCATTTCATGCACTACATGACCTTCTGAGGATGTCACGTAGAGTGTGCAAACATTTCAGCCACTCCTACGCTGCAAGGAACACCCTGCTCAGAATCCAGAGACAGCGCGGTATGCCCCAACATCGGCTAATCTGCGACGTGCCAACCCGCTGGAATTCTGCCCTCCATATGCTCGACCGCCTGTACGAGCAAAGGTCAGCCGTAACAGACTACCTCATGGGGCAATCAGGCAGCTTCACGCCACACTGCAACTTCCAAGTGACACACTGGCAGTTAATGCGGGAAGTCTGACAATTGTTGATCCCTTTTGAGGATGTGACTCTCTTTGTGAGCAGGCAGGACTATAGGATCAACGACATCATCCCACTCCTCCATGTTCTGGAAAGTGCGCTGAGCAACATCATCAGCGAGGATTCCCAGGCCACAACTCCAAGGCTTAACATCGCCTTGAGGCCAGAGTTGGATGAAGTGCAGACGGAGGTTGAGGAGGAGGAAGATGTCTACGCCCAGCCATTCCGCACACCGCCACCTGGCTTCTCTGCCTCTCCATCACAGGAGGAGATGGAGGATGAGGTGGTAGAGGAAGAGGAGGAAGACCCCAGCAGACCCTGGAACTACACCGAGGACTGTGGAGAGGAGAGGCGGTCATTGTCCTTGGTGCAGATGGCAAGGTGTCTGCGGGAGTATCTGCGGAATGATTGTGGACATCCGCCAGAGGGACCAATACTGGCTGGCCACCCTGTTGGAGCCTCGCTTCCGCCGCAAAATGGCAGAATTCTTCCCGCCATCACAGAGGGAGGCTAAACTGGTGTACTACAGGGACATGCTCACCAGTCAGTTGGTCTCAACTTACCTGCGAGACCAGTCAGGTTCCCAGACAACATCCTCTGGGGGGGAACCAGCGCGCTCCACTCCCACCACCACTAGTGGAGGCATCAGAAGTCGCTACAGCCTGCAAGCCCTCATAAGCGATTTCATGCAGCTGGTGAAGAAAGGACACAGCACCGGACTCATGGCGTGGACCAGCATGAGCTCAGCCACCAGGTCACTGCCTACCTTGATTCTACCCTGCCCCAAAGTGTCACCGAACCTGTGCAGTACTGGGCAGAAAAACTTGAGATTTGGCCTCAACTGGCAGAGTTTGCCTTTGCTCTGCTGTCCTGCCCAGCCAGTAGTTTGGCGTCAGAGAGGGTATTTAGTGCGGCGGGTAACATCATAACACCGCAAAGAACGAGGCTCTCTTGCCACAGTGTGGAGATGCTCACTTTTGTTAAGATGAATCGTGCCTGGATTACATCGGATTATACCACCCCCCTGCCTGATGTGAATGACTAAGTCATCAGTCACCCGTCTTGCATGGCAATCCGTGTGTCCAAGAAATTGACCTTGATATCCTAAATATGTGCCCAACGTAAAAATCCGTAATTTAACTTATTAAGTAATTCCCCCCCCCCCCCCTCCCAATTTTTTTTTAAAAAATCACCTTAAAAATTCCCAACTTAATTCGGATACATTTGAAATAACAGATCCCCATTTCCAAATTTGATGCCCATGGTGTGTTGGCCATTTAACATCTCCACACCAGATTAATGCCTTGCACCAGTGCACCGTCCAACCCATACCCCAAGAACAGTAGCAACCCTAAAATAATCCCCACGACTATGCTTAAAAAAGTGTGGATTTCACCTTTTGTGAACTATAGCCGTGGGGTTCTATCCCTTGCACCCGTGCCAAGAAACACTACTCACCGTTTTGTGAGTGGGTACTAACTGTTCTTGAGGTATTTTGTGGATATCATGAGAGTAGTGAAATCTTGCACCGCAATTCCCGATGGAGTTCTTCTGTGTGCAAATTATTTCACGCCTCTCATGCAGTCACGCGTGAAATAAGGCTGTCTATGGGGTATACATCACGGAGGCTGCTGTCCTTCAACTGTAATATAAAAAACCACCACATTTAGTTACAGCAACAAACAGTTGCTGAAAGGCAGGTTATCTTGCCTTCTTTACGGGTGCCTTTACAATAGGAGGCTTTTTTGTGGTTTCCTGCTGGCTAAAATCCACAGCGCATCGTTGGCTGATTTTATGCCACCTTCAGTACTATGGGGCTGAGCGCAAATACCCAGTTCAGCGCAGAACTGCGTATGTCCGGCCGGCACCCTAGTACTGAATGCCATTTGGTGAACGGTATAAAAAGGCCCTGTGGATTTTACTCAGCAGACCTGCAGCCACATGTGAAGGTACCCATAGGGTGAGGTTTTTTGGGAGTGACAAAAGCGAGGGTGGGAGGTCACTCCCATACCCCATCAGGGTTTTTCCCCTACCCACTTTAAAAGATAAGTCCAGGCAGTCAATAACTTTCTGTACCCTTACTTGACCCAGAAACTTATTAATTGACCGGACTTATCCTTTAAGCCAGCTGGTGACAGCACTTAAAAAACACAAAAGCATACATCCATTGTATTGGACGCTACACCCAGTTGGACATCAAACTGGTGTTAAGAAAAAAAAAATATATATATATATGTGTGTATCGCCAACAGCCATAGGCCCAGATTCAACAGGTTTGACACCAGAGTAGTTGCGTCAATTTGTAAAGCAAGTGCCAGTGAGGTGTCAATTTAATGAAAATTGGACACGTATTTTTGGATAATGGAACTGGGGTAAAGACTTCTTGAATCTGTACCTTTTTAAATGTCCTTTCTTCACCTCATGGATTCTGAGGGTGAGGTTCTCTGTCTATTTTACCATATCCGTATCCTGCTAGGCTAGGTGTAATGTTAGAGGGGGGGTGTTTTTTAACGTTGACTGTCCTGTGCTGAACTCTACATTAACATGTTGTCATGTTTAAAGAATGATTTTTACACACATGCATATCCTTAGCTTCAAACTTTAGTTGTCTGTACTAGGTCCTTCTGGGTCCAAAAGAATACTACTCCTACTAATGCCCCCACAGTCAATTGTCTATTTGGAAACATACTGGGTGGAAACTGCCTTCTCAACTTGTCTGTTTGTAACAATACTAGCCTGAGAGCCATCAACTGCTGCCTTCTCCTGGTCCTCAACTGGTCTGTTTTAAATAATACTGACATGGAATCAATCAAATGCTGCCTCCTCCTCCTCAAGTAGCCGTTCCTCAATAATACTGGCCTGGAATTGATCAACTGCTGCCTCCTCCAGCTGCTCAAGTAGTCTGTTTTTAATTATACTGGGCTGGAATCGATCAACTGCTGCCTCCTCGTCCTCAATTAGCCTCTCCTCCATAATACTGGCCTGGAATAGATAAACTGCTGCCTGCTCCTCATCAAGTAGCCTCTCCTTGATAATCCTGGCCTGGAATCGATCAACTGCTGCCTCATCCTCCTCAAGTAGCCTCTCCTCGATAAGACTGGCCTGGAATCGATAAACTGCTGCTGCCTCCTCCTCCTCCTCCTCAAGTAGCCTCTCCTCAATAATACTGGCCTGGAATCGATCAACTGTTGCCTCCTGCTCCTGAAGTAGTCTGTTTTTAATAATACTGGCCTGGAATCGATCAACTGCTGCCTCCTCCTCATATAGCCTCTCCTCGATAATACTAGCCTGGAATCAATAGACTGCTGCCTCCTCCTGCTGCTCAAGTAGTCTGTTTTTAAGTATACTGCCTTCTCAACTTGTCTTTTTGTAACAATACTAGCCTGAGAGTCATCAACTGCTGCCTTCTCCTGGTCCTCAACTGGTCTGTTTCAAATAATACTGACATGGAATCAATCAAATGCTGCCTCCTCCTCCTCCTCAAGTAGCCGCTCCTCAATAATACTGGCCTGGAATTTATCAACTGCTGCCTCCTCCAGCTGCTCAAGTAGTCTGTTTTTAATTATACTGGCCTGAAATCGATCAACTGCTGCCTGCTCCTCATCAAGTAGCCTCTCCTCGATAATACTGGCCTGGAATTGATCAACTGCTGCCTGCACCTCATCAAGTAGCCTCTCCTTGATAATCCTGGCCTGGAATCGATCAACTGCTGCCTCATCCTCCTCAAGTAGCCTTTCCTCGATAAGACTGGCCTGGAATCGATAAACTGCTGCTGCCTCCTCCTCCTCCTCAAGTAGTCTCTCCTAAATAATACTGGACTGGAATCGATCACCTGCTGCCTTCTGCTCCTGAAGTAGTCTGTTTTTAATAAAACTGTCCTGGAATCGATCAACTGCTGCCTCATCCTCCTCAAGAAGTCTCTCCTCGATTATACTGGCATGGAATCGATCAACTGCTGCCTCATCCTGCTCTTCTAGTAGTCTCTTTTTAATTATACTGGCCTGGAATCGATCAACTGCTGCCTGCTCCTCATCAAGTAGCCTCTCCTCGATAATACTGGCCTGGAATCAATCAACTGCTGCCTCATTTTCCTCAAGTAGTCTCTCCTCAATAATACTGGCCTGGAATCGATCAACTGCTGCCTCCTCGTCCTCAATTAGCCTCTCCTCCAAAATACTGGCCTGGAATAGATAAACTGCTGCCTGCTCCTCATCAAGTAGCCTCTCCTTGATAATCCTGGCCTGGAATCGATCAACTGCTGCCTCATCCTCCTCATGTAGCCTCTCCTCGATAAGACTGGCCTGGAATCGATAAACTGCTGCTGCCTCCTCCTCCTCCTCAAGTAGCCTCTCCTCAATAATACTGGCCTGGAATCGATCAACTTCTGCCTCCTCCTCATATAGCCTCTCCTCGATAATACTAGCCTGGAATCAATCAACTGCTGCCTCCTCCTAGTGCTCAAGAAGTCTGTTTTTAAGTATACTGGCCTGTAATCGATCAACTGCTGCCTCATCCTCCTCAATTAGCCTCTCCTCGATAATACTGGCCTGGAATCGATCAATTGCTGCCTCCTCCACCTCAATTAGCCTCTCCTCGATAATCCTTGCCTGGAATCAATAAACTGCTGCCTCCTCCTGCTCTTCTAGTAGTCTCTTTTTAATTATACTGGCCTGTAATCGAACAACGGCTGCCTCATCCTCCTCAATTAGCCTCTCCTCGGTAATAGTGGCCTGGAATCGATCAACTGCTGCCTCCTTCACCTCAAGTAGCCTCTCCTTGATAATCCTGGCCTGGAATCAATCAACTGCTGCCTCCTCCTGCTGCTCAAGTAGTCTGTTTTTAAGTATACTGGCCTGGAATCGATCAACTGCTGCCTCATCCTCCTCAATTAGCCTCTCCTCGATTATACTGGCCTGGAATCAATCAACTGCTGCCTGCTCCTCATCAAGTAGCCTCTCCTTGATAATCCTGGCCTGGAATCGATCAACTGCTGCCTCCTGCTCCTGAAGTAGTCTGTTTTTAATAATGCTGGCCTGGAATCGATCAACTGCTGCCTCCTCCTCAAGTAGCCTCTCCTCGATAATACTGGCCTTGAATCAATCAACTGCTGCCTCCTCCTGCTCTTCTAGTAGTCTGTTTTTAATTATACTGGCCTGGAATTGATCAACTGATGCCTGCTCCTTATCAAGTAGCCTCTCCTTGATAATCCTGGCCTGGAATCGATCAACTGCTGCCTCATCTTCCTCAAGTAGCCTATCCTCATTAATACTGGCCTGGAATCAATCAACTGCTGCCTCCTCCTGCTCTTCTAGTAGTCTGTTTTTAATTATACTGGCCTGGAATCGATCAACTGCTGCCTGCTCCTCATCAAGTAGCCTCTCCTTGATAATCCTGGCCTGGAATCGATCAACTGCTGCCTCCTGCTCCTGAAGTAGTCTGTTTTTAATAATGCTGGCCTGGAATCGATCAACTGCTGCCTCCTCCTCATATAGCCTCTCCTCGATAATACTGGCATGGAATCAATCAACTGCTGCCTCCTCCTGCTCTTCTAGTAGTCTGTTTTTAATTATACTGGCCTGGAATTGATCAACTGATGCCTGCTCCTCATCAAGTAGCCTCTCCTTGATAATCCTGGCCTGGAATCGATCAACTGCTGCCTAATCTTCCTCAAGTAGCCTCTCCTCAATAATACTGGCCTGGAATCGATCAACTGCTGCCTCATCCTCCTCAAGTAGCCTCTCCTCGATAAGACTGGCCTGGACTCAATCAACTGCTGCCTCCTCCTACTCCTCAATTAGCCTCTCCTCAATAATACTGGCCTGGAGTCAATCAACTGCTGCCTCATCTTCCTCAAGTAGCCTCTCCTCCATAATACTGGCCTGGAATCGATCAATTGCTGCCTCATCTTCCTCAAGTAGCCTCTCCTCCATAATACTGGCCTGGAATCGATCAATTGCTGCTTCCTCCTCAAGTAGCCTCTCCTCAATAATACTGGACTGGAACTAATCAACTGCTGCCTCCTCCTGCTCCTCAACTTGTCTCTTCTCAACAAGACTGGACTGAGAGGTGAGCAATCTACTGCTGCCTCCTCCTGGCTCTCGATTTGTCTCTTCTCAACAATACTGGCCTGGGTGCAATCCAGTGCTGCCGCATCCTCCTTGTAAACTTTTTTTTCCAATATTTTTTTTCACTATTTTGGCACTTTTATTCACTATATTTTATTAATTTTATTCCTATTATTATTATTTTTTTTTTCTCATTATTTTTGGAATTTTTTTTTTACTTTATTCATTGTAATATCAACTGCAACTAAACGAAATTATACCCTATCACACTCCCACTATTGTAGCTGCAATTATTCAGCCGAAATTCACAAAAGTTCGCCGGATCGAACCGAACTTTTCAAAAGTTCACTCATCCCTATTGTTCACTAATTACTTTCTCTAGAGATAATAGCAATGGTACAGTTCAAAACATTTACAGTTACATAGTTAATATGGTTGAAAAAAGGCAAGAGTCCATCAAGTTTAACCCACAGTCTAACCCTACTATGTTGATCCAGAGGAAGGCTAAACTCTTATGAGACAGATGCCACAAAAAATAAATCCCCGACTCCAGTGGCAATCAGAATCAATCCCTAGATCAACATTCTATCACATGTAGTCTAATGCCCATAACTTGTAATATTATATGTATCAAAAAAAGCATCCAGGCCTCCCTTGAACTTATTTAAAGAATTAGCCACGACAACATCATGTGGCAGAAAGTTCCTCAGTCTACCTGCTCTTACACTGCTGTTCTGTCTTAAAAAAACACACATAAATAAAGTATTCAACCCTTTTCATTCCCAGTAGACTATGCCCCCCCCCCCAAAAAAAAAAGAAAAGAAAAAAAATTGGATTACAGTACATCCATGGTCTGTCCTATCACCCATTTAAATAAATTATTTAGTTCCCTCAACCATTTAGGTATGAATGCACACTAAATCATGCAAGGCAACCTGTCTTTTAGCATCAAAATACTGCTGGTTGTAGCTTTAGAAGATTGTTCTATCATACTCTGGGATAAATATCCCATGACGAAACTTTTCTTTAGCCTTATACTACTGAAGAGACCTTGAGAGTGGTTAAAAACTCACACAATAAATACTCTTTGTTGATCCATTGTGCAAAATCTAACTATCCTGGTGATATTCTAAAAACTCCAAGACCATTTATCAGCAAGTCACCATACGTGTCTGTAAAAATGGAACATGAATGCTACTATTCCTTGTCACAAGTGCCAGTTACTAAAACCCCCACGGCTATGGTAACAAAAAGGGAAACGTCCTCTTTGAGAAAGATAGTCATGGGCATTTGTGTATGGATAATATTGTTTTTGGGGTATGGGTTGTATAGTACACTTTGTGGAGGCATTGAGCTGCTGTGGATAATACTGTATATGCCTGTGTTGGAAATGGTGTAAACTTTAGGGGACACAGCCAGTTTTGGTGTTTATGACTCAGCCAAAGTTTTCAAATATTACAGGTGTCAGGGCAGGAAGGTACGGACACGACAAGACAGTGGGCCCGAGGTCTGAATCCACCCACTGTCCCTACCTTTTTGCCTCAGTCGGCCCTAGGCGGCCGCGGACAACCACGAAGACGATCCCTATTCTGTATAAGTGACACACAAAATGGGACAGACAGACAAACACAATAGAGAAGGGTAAACAAGCCAAGTCAAAACCACACGGATAATGCAGTACAAAATCAGCAATACAAACGGATAGTCATGGGTCAGGCAGGAGGTCAGATACAAGTCGAGCAGTCAGAGGGAATTAGGAAGGGAGACGCAGGAATAGACACGGGGAGCTGGGACCAGGAGTTAACCTAATAGCCAGCGATGAGTAAATTACCGCTGACTCTTTAAATACAAGACCAGGAGCCCGGACCAGAACATCATTGGTCCTGAGTCCTGATAACAGACAGCTGTAGCACTGCAGAGCGAGTGGCAGTGGTGTCTGCCACTCACTCTGAGTGCTAAACACCGCTCAACTGAGCGCCTGAGTGAACATCACTTGGGAGGACGTCAGGAGTCGGCGCCGTGGCTTGGAGGCTGAAAACAGCGCTGGATCCCGGTCTGGTAAGTTCCTGGCAACATGTGTCAGGTTATGTTTTAATAACTTTGGAATGCTTTTACCAATCCTTGTGATTCCAAGATTGTTTTCTCGTGACATGTTCAACCTTATGATAGTGTTAAATTCTAACTCTGCCAGACACGGCAGGATATTGACCTTTTTGACCCAGAACTGCATCGGGTCTAAAATATTTAGGGGCATGACTATGACTTCACCTGTCAGGTAAGAGACTGAGGGAGACTTTAATGTTTGGCTGACAGTTTTTTTGTTTTTGTTTAATTTTTGGCTCTTCTTACCCCGGCTTTTGTACCCCTATCCTTGGCATTGTGCTTCCCTAACCTTTGGCTACCATGACCAGAATTTTCTGTGGATTGTGATTTGGTACCTCTGCTGGCTGTTTTGTGTGACCTCGGGCAGAGATGCCCACCCGTTGGTGTTTTAAACCCTCTGCCCATATAACTCATCCTCCACCACCATTTTGCCCCTCTCCGGGCTCAGGTTCACATCGTAGCTCATAGCATTGCCCCCTTAGGCGATGATGTTCCTCAATGCAGTCTCCATGATCTCATAATGTAATTTATACTGTAATCGCTGTAACTGACCACCAGAGTATCTACCTCAAATGGTACCACAAATGGGCAGACATCTCGCATCATGGAGGGGGGGGGGGGAATACGGGTACAAAGAGAAAAGCTTGCACACAGATTTTCAGTAGAAATCAACAGTTTAGATCTGGGGGAAGGAGACTAAATAGATAATCACAAGTAAGGAATCAATTGTTAGTCTCACCATGGGCAGCAACATAGTTATGTTTGAGCGGAATACCTCTTTAAGCCTTGCTTCTGAGTCAAAGTTTATGCTAGGTGTCAGAGTCAGGGTGGGGTGGCTAGGTCCATGAAACTAAGTGATGTCATGAATGTAAACATTTAAAAACTATTTAAAACTATCATACAACATAGTTACATATCAAATCTGTGTATTTCCTATGATAGCAGGCCCTGTACTTATGCTGTTGCTGAAGTCCCAAGACTCATTGTTCATGAATTTTCCTTTCTGTGTTAGCTCTACATATTATTTGTACCTACCCTGTACAAAAGAGGCTTTTGGGAACATTTCTTTTATAGTTCCAAGGTGACACCCAGGAATGTACAGTGAAGATCCCTCCTATAGTGATGTCTCCTTCCTGAGAATATTTGTACTCAAAGGTGTAATCCTTCATTGTAAGATGACATTGAGCTGCAGGGTCCTGGATCTCAGAGATGCAGAAGGTCACACAGAGAACCAACATCAGGAACATTTTCCAAACGTAATAATATACATCACTACATTGTGTACAGCATCATAGGGAATCATGCAGCAGTGCCGCACAGGGTGTGACAGGGAGAGGTTTATATCATCATCTTACATCTCTAAATAAGCACAAGGAAGAATTGCTGAGTTACAGCAGAAAGACACCACAGCAAAATAGTTACATCCACCAGAGACCAAACAAAACAGACAAAATCTGGATTTTCAATGTTTTTTTATTAACTATACATCATCCGCATCACATTTTTAAGTGAAAGAGGTTTCTCATTGTTATATTATTACTGTAGTGTTACACTTGCTAAAAAAAAAAAAAAAGGTCTTTGTAAAACAGTGGAGTTAATTTGTAACTATTTAAACTATTGTAACGTCCCAGAATGGATGTGCCATTACTATGTTAGCATGTATATTCCGGCACTGAAAGAAGAGCCATAGACTCTGTATTCTGAGGACTGAAGGCTGTAGTAATGCTCTCCTGCCACTAGATGTCTCACTATATCTCAACCTTTACTAGGCTTACTAAGGTTAATGGGGTTATCCAGTGCTACAAAAATATGGCCACTTTCTTTCAGAGACAACACCACTCTTGTCTCCAGTTCAGGTGTGGTTTGCAATTAAGCTCCATTCACTTCAATGGAACTGAGCAGCAAAACCCCTCCCAAGCTGGAGACAAGAGTGAGGCTGTCGCTGGAAGAAAGTGGCCATGTTTTTGTAGCGGTGGATAACCCCTTTAACTGCCTTTGTGACTTACTGCATGTTTTTTTCTGTCTATGCCACTGATGTTTAGCTGGTGTAGAGCCAATCCCTGAGCTGGGTACCTCATACTTGTCCTTCCTCTATTCTTTAACCTCTTAAGGACCCATGATGTACCGGTACGTCATGGATTACTGTCACTTAAGGACCCATGACGGGTCCTTTAAGAGGGCGCCGCGGACTGGTCGCATGCGATCGGTAGAGATGGCCTGCAGAAATACACTGCAGGCCATCTCTCCCTGTCGGCATGGGGGGTTGTTAACCCCCCCCACCCCCCCATGCCGACGATCGCTGCTATTGGTTGATCAATTCAGATCAGCCAATAGCGGCGATCGGAACCTTTACGGGCCATCGGTGACCCGATGACCCGGAAAATAATGGCGGCCGGTGCTGTCCGAGACAGCACCGACCGCCATTACTGTTAAAAGTAATGAATAGTGAGATATTCGAATATTCGATATTCGTACGAATATCCCGCGAATGTTCGATAAACATTCGATAAGCGTTCAAATCCCCCAGCTTCCGGTTTTACCCACCAAATGGTCAAATAGATGTTTTTCACTAATCGAATACTTGTTCCCATAGACTTTAATAGGATTTTTTTTTTTTGTATTTTCCGCACCCTTACGCCGCTGAGTGTTGATCTGCATCGCACGTAAGTCTGCTGATAAGTGCTGCACATAAGTGCGGCATTTATCAGCAACACCATTTTTGGCGTAGGTTTTTTTTTATACTGAATGTAAAAAAAAACCCGTAAAAAAACACTACATTACACTACACTACATTGAATAAAGTTTTACACTACACCACTACATACCCCATATACCAATCCCTATATAAAAATGGCCCCCAGGGCGTTTTCAGTGTTGGACGCGTATGCTATTATTGCCTCCAACACCGAAACAGCCAGAGAGGATGAATGGGGGGATCATTCTTTCCTCCATTCATCCTCATCATCCAGACACGTGTCTGGGGGGAGCGTAGCGTACGCTGCCCCCCAGACACGTCTTTTCTGCCAGTACCGTCCCAATAAGAGATGACGGTATGGCGTGAAATTCTACAAACTCTGTGAGAGTACCTCAGGGTACACTTACAGATTTAGGCTAGGTTCACACTATGTAACTGTGCGGCTGTAATTGTGCGGCGGTATTTTTGGTGGTTCATGTGTATGCTTGGAAGTATAGGATATACGGTTGCACAGTGCACACTATGTATGAATCTACGGCCCTATCGTTAACGGACCCGTAAAAAATGAACAAGACCATTGTTTGCGGCTGGCAATGCGGCCGTGGATTGACATGTGGTCCGTACGGAGTACTTAAAAAATAGCCGGCAATGATGCCGAATGCCGATGCCTCTAATAGTTAATATATTAAATTAATAAAACACATTTTCTTTGTAATAAAGTCCCTTTCGTTGTTCAATAATTTAATTCTAACGAATCCATCATTTTGCAATTAAATATACTGTTAAAATAAATATATATATAAATAAATGTATATTTATATATATATATATATTTATTTTTTGACAGTATATTTAATTGCACAATAATGGATTCGTAAGAATTAAATTATTGACCAACGAAACTGATTTTATTTCAACGAAAATGTGTTTAATTAATTAAATATTAATTAGTACAGGAAGCTCCAGTAAGCCGTTAATTCATATTGCCGGCAATAGAGCATTCTGTACTAATCATCACTTTACTTTAATGAAAACATCAAATGTTTCTTCTAATTATGTTATGACAATAGCATTATTAGAAGAAACATTTAGAATTATATGTGCGCTCAGCTGATTGGCTGTTCGGCTGAGCGCACATATAATGAGCCGGTCCGCAGTACAGTGACTTCATTGTGCTGCGGACCAGCGAAGAGGACACATCGGGGTGAGTATAGAGCTCTCCCCACCCCCTCCCCAGCACTGCACCCCTCCCAGCAAGGAAGGGGGGTCACTTAACCCCTTCCTTGCTGTGATGGGTGCAGTCTGACATCAGTCTGGCCCCCAAGGGGTTAAGGGGGATGCAATACATCCTCCCTTAACCCTTTGGGGGCCAGACTGTAAGCAGCGATCTGTAAAGATGCTGCATACTGTAAGGAGCACAACACCGCTCACAATGATGGGTGTTGTGCTCCTGTTTGTGTGTTTTTTGTGTGTTTCTCCCTTTTTGTTTTTCAGATATCGGTATCCTGGGGATTACGTCGGATTCCGTGGACTACGTCGATGACCAGCGGTTGTTTGTAAAAAATGCCCCATATAAAATTCCCATTTTCAAAGCAAAGAAAAAAAAAATCTATAATTTTTTTTTACGTCAAATATGTTTAAAATGCGACCCAAGAAATGATTATAATTGACACGGTGCTTAAATGTTGGCCCATATAGATGCTATCAAGGGAATAGCCCATACTTCCCAATAGTATTAGAGTCAAGAATCAAATCAATGCATCTAGCGCTTCTACCTAGAACTCGCATATAGACGGGTATATAAAATGACTTACTCTTTATTCTTTTCAAGGGTGTAACCAGTGGCGTAGCTATAGGGGTCGCCGGGGTCGCCATGGCGACCGGGCCCCTACGCTAGGGGGGCCCGCACGGCCCCCCCTTGCCACTTGTGACAGTGTCACTTTTTAAGCATCCCGAGAAGCTGCGGTCGCGCAGCTTCTCGGGATGCACAGATCGCTTTGATGTTCCGCTCGCACAGTGAGCGGGCTGAACATCAAAGCGATCAGAATACAGGAGAAGGACCTGTCAGCGTCCTCCTCCTATATTCCCTCCCATAGGCTGCCGGCACTTCATACCAGCAGCCTATGGGAGGCCGGGACGTGACCTCTCCGGCAGGCGTGAGGATGTGACGTCATCACGTCTGCCGGAAGTCCCGTCCCTGCGGCTAGCAAGATGGAGCCCGAAGAGGAGGAGGAGAGCTGCTGCCTGCAGCTACACAGCGCCGATTAGGTGAGTAGGATGTTTGTTTTTAGTGGCACCTCTGGGGGCATTATTAGTATATGGGGGCACCTCTGGGGGCATTATTATTGTATGGGGGCACCTCTGGGGGCATTATTAGTTCTTGGGGGCACCTCTGGGGGCACTATTAGCTCATGTGGGCACCTCTGGGGGCATTATTAGTATATGGGGGCACCTCTGGGGGCATTATTATTGTATGGGGGCACCTCTGGGGGCATTATTAGTTCATGGGGGCAACTCTATGGGCGTTATTAGTTCATGGGGGCCACCTCTGGGGGCATTATTAATTCATGGGGGCACCTCTAAGGGCATTATTAGCTCATGGGGGCACCTCTGGGGGCACTATTAGCTCTTGGGGGCACCTCTGAGGGCATTATTAGTTGATGGGGGCAACTCTGGGGGCATTATTAGCTCATGGGGGCAACTCTGGGGGCATTATTAGCTCATGGGGGCACCTCTGGGGGCATTAGTTCATGGGGGCACCTCTGGGGGCACTATTAGCTCATGGGGGCACCTCTGGGGGCATTATTAGTTCATGGGGGCACCTCTGGGGGCACTATTAGCTCATGGGGGCACCTCTGGGGGCCTTATTAGTTCATAGGGGGCAACTCTGGGGGCATTATTTGTTCATGGGGGCACCTCTGGAGGCATTATTAGTTCATGGGGGCACCTCTGGGGGCATTATTAGTTCATGGGGGCACCTCTGGGGGCACTATTAGCTCATGGGGGCACCTCTGGGGGCGTTATTAGTTCATAGGGGGCAACTCTGGGGGCATTATTAGTTCATGGGGGCACCTCTGGAGGCATTATTAGTTGATGGGGGCACCTCTGGGGGCATTATTAGTTCATGGGGGCACCTCTGGGGGCATTATTAGTCCATGGGGGCACCTCTGGGGGCATTATTAGCTCATGAGGGCACCTCTGGGGGCATTATTAGCTCATGAGGGCACCTCTGGGGCCATTATTTGTTCATGGGGGCACCTCTGGGGGCATTATTAGCTCATGAGGGCACCTCTGGGGGCATTATTAGCTCATGAGGGCACCTCTGGGGCCATTATTTGTTCATGGGGGCATCTCTGGGGGCATTATTAACTCATGGGGGCACCTCTGGGGCCATTATTAGCTCATGGGGGCACAGCAGGGGATCCTACATACAGGGGGCATCCCACATTCATACTCACTTTACTGCACATTACACCAGACAGCGCAGTTACTATGGGAGCCTACAGGAGGGAGGAAGGGAAGGAAGTTGCTAGAAATGTGCGGAGCCTAAATTGTTTGTCTAGCAGGTTCTAAGGGGATGAAACGTATCTGGAAGGAATCATCTTGGAGGACTGGGCCGGATGAAGAGGAAAAGGGAAAGTGACGCCTCAGATCAAAGAAGACGTCACCGGTGAGTCACTGTATGACGGTTTTCTTATTTTGTAGAACATCATTTAGTAGGGGTGCCCCGAGGTGGAAAAGGTTAGGAAGCACTGAGCTAATCGGTCCCGCTGCGCCCGCTGGCACATGCTGTCATCTGATTGGGCCTCTTACCTAATCAGATGACAGCAAGTACCAGCGCTCCCTCCTCCAGACATCTGTCTTGGCGGCCCAAGCTATGTCCTATGGCCGTATCTTTACTGCGTTGAGCTCCAGCTTGTGCTGCATCTACATTATCTGTACTCAGAGATATCACTGTTATCTGTGGTGTTACATAGGACTGCAGGGGACATCTACTACATTATCTGTACTCAGAGATATCACTGCGTTATCTGTGGTGTTACATAGGACTGCAGATGACTACTACATTATCTGTACTCAGAGGGATATCACTGTTATCTGTTGTGTTACATAGGACTGCAGGTGATATCAGGTGACTTCTCCAGGTTGCAGAAGTTCAAACTTCATCGTGCCCTGCTGACAGTTTATAATGGGAGTTGTAGTTTTGCAGCATGTGGCTCTTCAGGTTACAGCACTACAACCCCCATCGTTTCCAACTGGCAGTTAATGATGAGAGTTGTAGTTTTTCAGCTGTAGAGTCAAAAATTGGAACACAATGATTAGACAATGACACATACAGTCCATTAATTATAGGGGGCAGTAGTGCAGTACATGAGGTGGAGGCAGTGACAGGGCATTAGAACATGGTGGCACATTAGAGTAATTGGATATAACGTTAGATAGGACTTTGCCTGATCGGGGGGAGATGGGGGGACCCCAAGCTAAAATTTTGCACCAGGGCCCATCAGCCTTTAGCTATGCCCCTGGGTGTAACGTAGATGGTGAATCACTCCAATGTCCCGACAGGAGATACTTGTCCACGCTGGGAGCGCGCCCTGGCCGGTGGCACGATCTCTACCAGCTACAGCGTTCCGTGAAAGTTCTCTATGACGTCACAAAGTTGGCTATGGAATCTCACAAGGACCACAATTCCTCCTACACGTTTCAGCGTAACCTTACACTGACGAAACGCTGTAGCTGGTAGAGATTGTGCCACCGGCTGGGGCGCACTCCCAGCGTGGTCAAATATGTTTAGTATTTTTCACATGGTGAACACCATTATTTTTATATGTTTAAATCAACATTATACATATGGCCACTGGTGTCTCCACTCACTACATATGTGTACAGCTGCTGTGTGTCCTTATTCAGTGGCAGAGAATCCTGGCGGTGCTTGTATTGTATGGTCAGCTCTCCTGTCACTCATCACCAAAACCTCTGTAACCACACAGTGACATTATACTGACTAAATTGTTGCAGAACATAGAGAATTGTCTCCCATGAATCTGCATCCTTTATAATATAATTAGTACCCGGTAATAATATATGTAGCCTATATTTTGCCCTCACTTATATAACCTGCATGATGAACAGGGGACTCTCGTTGTGTGACTGTGCACAAGACTGGGATTTCCTGTGTTTGCTCTCTTTTTTGAACAGAGAAAAGAACAAATTTTGGCATAGACCACAGTTTGGCCATAAAGTATGTATGACGTTGATTTAAAGGAGAATTCCGATCAGAGAGGGTTTGTGACGATTCAGGCCTGTTTAGCCAGTCATCGGCTGTAGCAGGGTTCCGCCTCTGCCACTGACTGGCTGAGTGGGCCTGGAACGTCATGTCCCAGGTCTCCTCTGAAGCCAGGAAGCAGGGACCGGAGTGTCGGTATGCATGCATCAGCACTGGAGGTGGGGAGGTAAGTGTATGTTATTTTTTTCATCCACCCCCCTTCCCGACACTTTTGTAAAAAATCTCTCTTCCCGGACTTCTCCTTTAAACATAGAAAACATTTTTAAAAAATAATAAATATATTGCAAAACTGCGAAAACAATCCATGTGGTTTTAAAAAAATAAATAAAAAATTAGTGACATGTACACTTTAATGCTGCCATATAGTTAGATAAAAGTAGCAGTATGTTGGGTTGTTAAAGTCTTGTGAACAGCCCAGGATCTAAAGTACATTTAATCCATCTAATCGACCCCTGAACCAAAGTCAAAAAGAAAAGAATGATAAAACATTACCTGTACTGTTGGTGAATTCTCCTTCAGGACATGGGGCGCAGTCATAGCAGCAGCTGTGATATCCTTCCCTGAGAACCTTCCTGCTTCCTGGCAAACAGGGGTCATTACATCGACCTTTTGGCATCTAAATAAAGTATATATTGTCTTAATAGCTTCTTGTATAAGATGTAAGAGAGCAATCTTAATGTTATTCTGTCTACCTAAAACAGTGGTGTCCAACCTGCAGCCCAGGATGGCTATAAATGCAGCACAGCAGAGAAAACTTACTTACATTACTATTAGAGATGAGAGAAGCAACATTTGCTGCAACTCGGGCTGTCAATTTGCTTCTTTTTGAGGGCTGAAACACGTTTAATTACAGTATCCATAATCCTTGCGCTCGTCCAATCACAAGCCCCACAGTGACGTAAGCAACTCCCCCTCAACCTGCATATAGTGTGCTCCACTTCCTAGCAGTCGTCTGTGTGTGCAGAGGAGAAATGAATTGCAGCAGGCATTTAGTGCATGGCAGGAAGAGAAATAGGAAGGGAGGAGAGGAAAGGAAAGGAGAGTTGATTGTGGGTGGGTGCTGTGGGTGAAATTATCCCAGTGTGTTTAAGAAGTGGTCCCTGTCCAGTGAATCCAGGCTGTGGGTGGTTAACCCATTGGTTTCCCAATGTGAGGCTGCTATGAAGCGAGACTGCAGTGAATCCAGTGTCCAATCAAACAAGTCTGTGGGTGCTCTGAATCCAGTCTGTGGGTGCTTTGAAGTTAGTGTCCATTCAAAACAATCTGTGGGTGCTGTAAATCCAGTCTTCAGTGAATCCAGTTTGTGGGTGCTGTGAAGCCATTGTCCATTCAAAGCAGTCTGTAGGTACTGTAAATCCAGTCTTCAGTGAATCTAGTCTGTGGGTACTGTGAAGCGAGTGTCCATTCAAACCAGACTGTGGGTGTTTTGAAGCCAGTCTCCAGTGAATCCAGTCTGTGGGTGCTGTGGGTAATTAACCAAGTGGTGTCCCAGTGTGTAGGTACTGTGAAGCCAGTCTTCTGTTAATCCCTTCTGTGGGTGATGTGAAGCCAGTGTCCATTCAAATCAGTCTGTGAGTGCTGTTAAGACAGTGTCCATTTCAACCAGTTTTTGGGTGCTGTAAAACCAGTGTGTGGGTGCTGTAAAGACTGCAGTAAATCCAGTGTCCATTTAAACCAGTCTGTGGGTGCTGTAAAGCCATTTTCAATTTAAACCAGTGTGTGAGTGCTCTAAAACCAGTGTCCATTCAAACCAGTCTGTGGGAGCTGTAAAGTCAGTGTCCATTCAAACCAGTTTGTGCTCAGTTGAATTCCTGCTTAGTT
This sequence comes from Dendropsophus ebraccatus, assembly GCF_027789765.1. Taxonomy (NCBI): domain Eukaryota; kingdom Metazoa; phylum Chordata; class Amphibia; order Anura; family Hylidae; genus Dendropsophus; species Dendropsophus ebraccatus. The sequence continues at coordinate 20,499,477 of NC_091460.1, read as the reverse complement.
GGATTACTGAATAGTTATGTAAATATTTTCTGTACTTTATTGTAAAACACACATGGTTAAAATATTACAAAACACACTTAATCAAACCCTCCATCAAACCCATCAAACCCTTTCCAACCCCAATGAGGAAGTCAAAAACCACCGATCTCTGTTGGTTTCAGTCCACAAATGTGTTGGATTTAGCAGAGGATGTTATGGCCACATACAAGTGGCTGAAGTGGGTACAAAGTCTGGGAAGGACAGTCTGAAAGCGTAGGGTTTGATAGCGCTGGTACGCCACAGGAACAGGGCTTGTTTCAGCATGATGACCAGTTGAGGTGGTGGAGGTAGATGATGAGGTCTCTGGATAATGTTCACGCAGAAATCTATGTTAAGATAGTGGATGGACCTCCATTTCTTGTTGCTGCCGCTGCCACTCTCCCAGCTGGGCTATCATCCTTCATGCCATCACGGGCATATACTGCCCCTGGCCATAACTGGAACTCTTGACGTCCATGCTTAGATGTACCTGATGCAAGACAGAGTTGTCAAGCTTCTGTAAATAAAGGCCACTCAACTTAGCCAGTTGTCCATTTATCATCTTTGCTGTAGGGTCGGTGATGGCGTAGTGCTGTTTTATTCCGATGGCTCCAGATACCGACTCCTGTCTCAACATTGGTGGTGTTTTTCCCCTGGTCCAGATGGAGGAGGCAGAGGTAGATGTGAGGAACTTACTGCTTCCAACCAAGGCTGCATAATCCTGACTTGAGATGGTAGCTGCAGCCATTGGTTATGGGCAAGAAGTGGCATGGGGGTCCTGGCTTTTCCACACACTGGGGTTGTGGAATTCCATGTAATGACTTATAGAAGCAGTAACTGGGTTTGAACCCAAACCCTGACCTACTTTATGGTCACAGATGCTGTAGATAGCACCATGGTCTTTGCTGCCACCAACACAGAAAAACTGCCACACTACTCATTGCAACGGGTCGTTCTTCGTAGCAGGCACACTGGTAGATGTTGTTGAGTCCCGCTGCTGCTTTGGAGTACCCCTCAAGTGTCTGTGTCTTCCTTACACCAATCTGGTGACTAGCTGACACTGTACCTCTCCCCTTTTGCCTCCAGACCAACAATCTGTGGATGGAACCTGACACTGGCTCAGTTTAACAAATACATCTTCATGCCCTGATGATGATAACATCTAGGGACCAAGATTCCACTCGGGGTCTGCGACATTAAGGTAGTCTGAGACAAAGTTTTCATCTTCTAAGCTCGCCTTTTCTAGTGCCATGCTGCATGAACCCATACTTTGGTCAAAGGCTGCCCTTCCTTTGCTCTCTTGACTGCTTTATGTCCTAGAAACCATCCTTTTTTTTGTTTTTTAACTTTTTGCTCATCTCTAATCATTATAAAAAGTGATGTTCTCTGGAGTCATTCAGTGCCTGTCCCCCGAACCTCCTCTTAGTTGCCTGGCCTACCCTTCTTTACATCCCTTAAGTGGACGTCTTTTTCCTCGGCCACCTCCTACCCAGTCCCAGTAAAAAAGTGCCCCCCCCCCCCACTGGAGTATCCCTCTCGCTGTATGCAGAGTCTCCTAGTGGCTGCAATCTGTGGGTGACAAGCATCAGCCCTGAAGGTCCAGCAATACATCGGTCTATACTGTACTACAACTCCTAGCATTTCCTGAGGGCTTCAGACTGTCAGTACATGCTGAGACTTGTAGTGCCTGCAGCTGTTGTAGTTGGGTCCTTGGTGCATTATACACTGGATGCTTTGTGGCAGATCAGAATACATAGATCTGTGGGGGCTCAGTGCAGGGAAGTGACCGCAGAACAGCACTAATAGGGGATAGAACAAAAACATCTACCACTGTCCCCTATTAGTGATGTTCTGGTGTCACTTCCACACACTGAGCCCCCACAGATCTATGTATTCTGATCTCCCACAAAGCATCCAGTGTATAATCCACCTAGGACCCAACTACAACAGCTGCAGGCACTACAACTCCCAGCATGTACTGACAGTCTGCAGCCCTCAGCATATGCTGGGAGTTGTAGTACAGTGTAGACAGATGTATTGCTGGACTTTCAGGGCTGATGTCACTCACAGATTGCAGCCACCAGGAGACTCTGCACACAGTGATTTATTAAAGGGTTGTCCTCTCAGAGACTACAACTCCCAGCATATGCTGAGAGCTGTATAAATGTAAGGATTTGTCACAGATACAGATGAATTCAGGAAAGGTCAGTGTGTCGTGTCTCACTGGTTCTATATTGGTGGGCCCCAAGGATCATTTCCTCTGGTGGGCCCCAGGTACCCAAGTCCGACACTGGACAGAAGCGGTCCCCAAACTAAGATGTCCCCGGCCTCCTTCCTTCCTCCATCATGTCTGTTTGATGAGAAGAGCGGGCATCAAGTAGAGCAGCACCCAAGTGCCAGGGTATATATATATATATATATATATATATATATATATATATATATATGTAACCTGCCAGTGCCGGGGGGGCGCCTCAGCATGCAAAGTGCCTAGGGCAGCATAAACTACAGGGCTGGGCTTGAGCACAGGAAGTGAGTATAGAACAGAGCTGCCATTCACTTCCGGGTTCAAATGGAGTCCTAACATAGACCATGGTGCAGGGGCACCAGTAAGTGCAGTGACGGCAGCATACCTGCATCTTAGTGGGTACAAGCAGCACCCCCAGTCCCCAGCACGGAGTAGTAGTATGGGGGAGGGGGAAAAAGCCGTGGAGGCCGCCATCTTAGCTGAGGGGGCAGAGGACTGTGGCACATCCCTGCTCTGCAGCACAGCAGCAGCACCTTGCAAAGGCCTCAACTCAGGTGTCAGCCTGTGAGCCAGACTACAAAGGAGGTGTTACAGGTGGCACACACAGCCATCCCTCCCCTCAGGTTCCTGAAGCAGCCCTCCCTGCCCGGTCTCCTAAGAATATGGCTGACAAATCAGTTACTCTCTGCCCAAGCCATGTACTTGACACTCTTAGGGCGGGTTCAGACTACGGAATTCTCGCGGATAAATTCCACGGAATTCCCATAGACACCATTCTATGGGCCGGCTGATTCCGCATTCAGCCTATCTATCTATCTATCTATCTATCCCAACTGCCCCGGATCCGGAGGGACAGTCCTGATTTTGGGGTCATGTCCCTCCGTCCCGGTACAGCCCCCATGTGTCCCGCCGCCCCCCGCACCTCACTTACACTGGCAGAGCAGGAGACATCGGCTTCCTGCACTGCAAAGACTCTTGTGGCCGAAGGCGTCATTCTGCCTCCGGCCACAAGAGGCCGCTCTCTCCCACAAAGCTCCTGCCAGGGCCGGATTATCACAACTCTGTGGTGCACCCCCTATACAGTATCAATACCTGGCAGTGAGAGCTGGTGGGGTCCAGGAAGGGGGCAGAACACATGACCTGCATCACCAGGGAGAGAAGAGCAGTGGTGAGTGCTCCGGGGAGGCCTGGGGAGGGGGTGTCTGGGGGTTCTGTCAGGTGTCCCTCAGCTGTACATGGTGCTTATCCCCCATCCTTCCCCTGCACTCAGTGCCCCTGGGCTTGTTCCCCTGAACCTGCTGCTCCTATCTCTCTCTCTCTCTCTCTCTCTCTCTCTCTCTATATATATATATATATATATATATATATATATATACCATCTATCTCCTTTCTTTCTCTCTATCTGTTATCTATCTATCTATCTATCTATCTATCTATCTATCTATCTATCTATCTCCTATCTATCTATCTATCTCCTATCTATCTCCTATCTATCTATCTCCTATCTATCTATCTATCTATCTATCTATCTATCTATCTATCTATCTCCTATCTATCTATCTATCTATCTCCTATCTATCTCCTATCTATCTATCTATCTATCTATCTATCTATCTATCTATCTATCTATCTCCTATCTATCTATCTCCTATCTATCTATCTATCTATCTATCTATCTATCTATCTATCTATCTATCTATCTCCTATCTATGTAGGAGATAGATGATAGATAGATAGATAGATAGATAGATAGATAGATAGATAGATAGATAGGAGATAGATAGATAGGAGATAGATAGATAGATAGATAACTTCAAAAATCGCCCACAGCACTCCAGTATGATCAAAACAAACGTGAATTTATTTCATAGTGAATACAGCACAGCAAAAAGTCATAAGCGACGTTTCAACGACCTCCGTCGTCTTTTACAAGCGTGACTACTCAACAATAGTGGACCTTCTTATACAGGTGAGTAAATTAGTGTTCAACAAGGATTGGTGCAAAAGTGCACATGATTTAGGTTTGACCAGCAAACATAGTGCATTAAAGGACAACTCCCACAAAAAATTTTTTTAGCTTATTTAACACACATTACAAAGTTATATAACTTTGTAATATGGTTAAATACCCGGTCTGGCCCCCTTCCCCCACTTTCGGACCCCCGACTTCCCCGCCCGGAAGTTAAAGAATATATACATTACCTATTACGATCGTCACGGTCCTCTTCTCCCGGGCGGCATCTGGTGACGACGACGTCAGAGCCGGGGGGCGGTCCGGGTCTTCTTCCTCCTCGGCGTCTTCATAGAGAGTGAATGGGACGGAAAAGGCTGCTGGTGCACATGCGCACCAGCAGCCTTTTCATTGGCTGGAGCGCATCACATGTTTTCCAGCTTGCTCAGCCCTAATTGGCTAAGGTTGCTGGAAGCCATGTGATGCGCTCCAGCCAGTGAAAAGGCTGCCGATGCGCAAGCGCACTGGCAGCCTTTTCCATCCCCAGGACCCGGAAGACAAAGACATCGCTGGACGGCGGACGGCGGTGACGGTAAGGCGGACGGCGGGCGAAAGGAGTGGCGATCGTCACCGGAGGGATGGTGAGTATGGTGTCTGTGTGTGTCTGTGTTTTTTTTTTGGGGGGGGGGGGCCTGAGGGAGTTGTCCTTTAAGGTATAAACATACAAAATGTGACACAATTTGTATAAGTGATATATACAGTGATTAAAAGAAAGCTCGAGCCGGACGTCGGATCATTTTAAACAAAAGAGTCCATAGTTACAAAGTATATCGGTTTGTCCAATAGTTGTAGCGGTTCTGACTCACCACTAGTTGTGTCAGGACTTGAACTTCGGCAGCAGTGCGCATGTGTGCGCCATGAAGGTAAATGAGCAAATGACGACTCCCATTGTACAAAATGTAGCAATACCATGTTGGGAGTAGTAGTCTCCAATATCGGTACTAAGGGTAGTCTGTGTGGAGTGGCATCACCCCAGGTACAGACCCGGTACCGCCACTCTTCCACATACTGTCACCCTTTTCCCGTTGCGGCCAAAAAAACGCTAAGTGTGCACAGTCACAGAAACTCTCAGACAGAACAGTATTTCCGGTACTTGGGACAACTGTGGGACAGCATCACCCCGATTCACTGCTCCGTGTCATCCGGTACTGCCTTTCCCCAGTGTCCTGTAGCCTCTCCAGGCCCCTTCCCGAGAACCGTTCAAAAGAGTACTAGACACTGCAACCGCTGTGTGTGAACAGTATTTTCGGTACTTGGGACAACTGAGGGATAGCATCACCCCGATTCACATTCCGTGATCCGGTACCGCCTTTCCCCAGCGTCCTGTAGCCTCTCCAGGCCCCTTCCCGAGAACCATTCAAAAAAGTACTTATCACTGCAACCGCTGTGTGTGAACAGTGACTGTGATTTCTTGCATGTTCTTAAAAAAGAATTAGAAGATACAAATATGACTTGTGCTGCCTCGGTTCGCCTTGCCATCGGTGGGTGGTGAGTCCGTCCGTCACAATCCAGTATAAACATCCACTAATAATCTATAATAAAAAAATATGAAACAGTAGATTAATAATTTGAAGATCCATAATTATCATTAATTATCATTAACACCTCAGGAAAATAGTGTAGACCTAGAGATATTCTAGAGGTTTATATAACCTATTACCTCGTCATATATTTAGAGGTCTTGTATTCAACATTGAGACCATCCGGACCCAATGCCTCTGTTCTAAATATCCATTGAAGTTCTCGTTTACGTAACAGGAGCTGTCTGTCACCCCCTCTTACAGGCATATTTACTTTGTCCACTATCATGCACTTTAGGTCATTTTCTCTGTGTCCAGCCTCTGTAAAATGTTTTGACACAGGGAGATCCATCTTCTGCTTTCTAATACTGTATCGGTGTTGTGTCAACCTGGTTTTAAATTCCCAAGTAGTCTCTCCTACGTAGATCTTATTACAGGGACACCATAAGATGTATATTACATGGTCTGATTTGCAGGTAAGGAAGTGATTAATCTTAACTTCTCGTTTTGTTTTAGGATGAATAAAGCTTGACCCTTTTACTATATATTTACAGCTTACGCAGCCCAGACATGGAAAACACCCCATTTTTTGTGTTCTAAGGTAAGTCTGTTTGTCTGTTTTCTTCCTAGATATGTTTGTTTTGACTAGTTTGTCCCGTAGATTACATCCACGTCTATAAGATAGTAGGGGGGCATTCTGGAATTCTCGGATCTCAGGGAAACTTTGTTTTATTATTGTCCAATGTTTGTTAATTATCTGTCCTATTTTAGGAGAAAAATGTGTGTAAGTCGTTATGAAAGGAATGCGTGTTTGTTTGTCATCCCTATCTTTACTAATAAGTAATGTTTCCCGATCCATGCTTTTAACAGTTGTTTTACAATCATTAAGTAATCGTTTAGGATAGCCTCTTTCACTAAATTGTTTGCTCATATTATCTAAGGTTTTTTCCAGATTGTCCGGTTTTTCTACAATCCTCCTTGCACGGATAATCTGACTTTTGGGAAGCGATCTCACCATCTTCCCTGGGTGGCAGCTGTTGAAAAGTATGGCATTATTACAATCTGTCGGCTTAGTATATAGGCCAGGTACTAGCCTGTTGTCGTCTACTGTCACCTGTATATCAAGAAAATTCATAACACATTGGTCACTAGTAACGGTAAATTTAATCGTCTCGTCAATCTCATTAAGCATTGTTACAAAGTCATCTAAACCTGCCCGGTCACCAGTCCAGATGACAAAAATGTCATCTATATAGCGCCACCAGACCAACACATGTTGGAACTGGTGGGCCACATAGATCTTGTCCTCCTCAAGAGCAGTCATTACCAGATTGGCGAATGTGGGGGCTACATTGGCCCCCATCGCCACGCCACGTTTCTGGAGATAAATTTTATCATCAAACCCAAAATAATTATTGGTCAGGTTAAGTTCCAACAGTCTCAGAACAAAGGCCTGGAGAGGCTACAGGACACTGGGGAAAGGCGGTACCGGATCACGGAGCAGTGAATCGGGGTGATGCTGTCCCACAGTTGTCCCAAGTACCGGAAATACTGTTCTGTCTAAGAGTTTCTGTGACTGTGCACACTTAGCGTTTTTTTGGCCGCAACGGGAAAAGGGTGACAGTATGTGGAAGAGTGGCGGTACCGGGTCTGTACCTGGGGTGATGCCACTCCACACAGACTACCCTTAGTACCGATATTGGAGACTACTACTCCCAACATGGTATTGCTACATTTTGTACGATGGGAGTCGTCATTTGCTCATTTACCTTCATGGCGCACACATGCGCACTGCTGCCGAAGTTCAAGTCCTGACACAACTGGTGGTGAGTCAGAACCGCTACAAATATTGGACAAACCGATATACTTTGTAACTATGGACTCTTTTGTTTAAAATGATCCGACGTCCGGCTCGAGCTTCCTTTTAATCACTGTATATATCACTTATACAAATTGTGTCACATTTTGTATGTTTATACCTTAATGCACTATGTTTGCTGGTCAAACCTAAATCATGTGCACTTTTGCACCAATCCTTGTTGAACACTAATTTACTCACCTGTATAAGAAGGTCCACTATTGTTGCGTAGTCACGCTTGAAAAAGACGACGGAGGTGAAACGTCACTTATGACTTTTTGCTGTGCTGTATTCACTATGAAATAAATTCACGTTTGTTTTGATCATACTGGAGTGCTGTGGGCGATTTTTGAAGTTATAATTGGAAGTCCTGGTCAAGACTACCTGCTGGCACCAACTCTGAATTTTTGTTGTGCTGCTCAAGGTATATCGAGTGTAGATAGATAGATAGATAGATAGATAGATAGATAGATAGATAGATAGATAGGAGATAGATAGATAGATAGATAGATAGATAGATAGATAGATAGATAGATAGATAGATACTTCACGGCACTCCAACTTCTATGTTGCAAAAGAAGTGTTTATTCCATCAACGTGAAAAGCATTAACAAATAGTGCAGCACAGCAAACAGTCATAAACGTGACGTTTCGGCAAGTCAATCACCATCACCAATCACCATTTTTGAAAATGGTCGACCCGCCAAAACGTTGCGTTTATTACTGATTTAGGGGCGTGTCTTGGGGTTTAGGGGCATGTCTTTCGGTGGGGTTAGGGGCGTGTCCATGTCCCTCTTTCCTCTCAGCCAAAGTTGGGGGGTATGTGTGTGTGTGTGATTTTGTGTGCTATGGCCAATGCTGCCTGCTATCTGATGAGCACCCTTCAGACGCCCTCCCCCCCTATAATCTTCCGCCTCCTCCTCTGCCCCCATTTACCTGGCCTGCCTGGGGTCCTCCTATGGATGGTGGTCTGGCCTGATCCACCTTCTGACACCTCAGGTCTGCAGCCAGGTCAGCCTGTGGCAGTGCTGTGGAGGCAAAGAAACATAGATACATAGAAACATAGAAGATTGTCGGCAGAAAAACACCACTGGGTCCATCTAGTCTGCCCTTTTAGTATTTCCTTTCTTATTATCTTAGGATAGATATATGTTTATCCCAGGCATGTTTACATTTTGTTATTGTAGATTTACCAACCACCTCTGCTGGAAGTTTGTTCCAGGTATCTACTACTCTTTCTGTAAAATAATATTTTCTCATGTTGCTTCTGATCTTTCCCCCAACTAACCTCTCACCGTGTCCTCTTGTTCTTGAGCTCAGTTTTTTACTAAAAACACTTCCCTCCTGAACCTTATTTAGTCCCTTAACATACTTAAAGGCTGCAGGCCTGTATAACTCAGACAGCACAGCAGAAGGAAGAGGTTCCCTCTCATACTTCAATGAAGAAAATAGTGGCTCCCAGCTCCGTAAAAAATTGTAAACTTTATTGAACGTGCATTTGAAAATAACAAGCAAGCTAATAAAAACATCAGCGCCGACGCATTGCGAGGTTCACCCTCTTATTCATGGCAATTAAATCAATGTACTGATACACTTTATAGCGGTAAGATGCAAGTCTCCATATCACGGACCGCCTCTCAGGCGTCACATGTCCGGAATGAAGACCACATGAATCACTTAGAGAGGTACATGGAAAACGTGAAATGGATATTACCATATCGATACATTTAATATATATAATACGGATCAGACTTTAGATTTAGACCTTTTAGGTAACGGGTATCAAGGTACAATTTCCAAAAAGCCTCCCTTTTTCTTAAAATCTGTACGCAATCTCCACCCCGTTGTGGTTTGTTAACCCTTTCCAGGGCAGAGATAGAAAGGCTCCCTGTATCTCCTTCATGACATTCACTGAAGTGTCTGGAGAGTCCTGAGATTGATTTTCTAATACTTAAAGGGGTTATCCAGCGCTACAAAAATATGGCCACTTTTCCCCCAATTAATATAAGCTGCAATTAGCGCTGGATAACCCCTTTATCGCACTGTGTGCACTGATGTCCATCACTAAAACGTGTCTTTTGTTGACCCAACATATTGAAGCTCACATAATGTGCACTCTGCCACATAGATAACATAAGTAGTTATACAATTTATAAACGACTTAATGCTCTCTCTATAATTGAATTACTGTCACTCAATTATAGAGAGAACACGACGGGTGGCAGAGTCACATGACAGGCCATATCACCTTGAAGATAGAGGGACACGTAGGGTTAATGGTAATAGCAACGATCTGGAAGCGAACAATGCCCATAGATATAGGGATAAGCAACTTACATTCTCTACAACATACTGCCCCCAATTCAGGGAAATAAGTAACATCATAACTAAATATGTCCCTATGTTATTTCAGGATCGTAAGTGTGAGCAAATACTCTCACCAGGGGTTAGATGTGTAGCCAAAAGGGGGAAAACCCTGGACAACCTGTTATCCCCTAGTAACCTTCCCACCACTAGTACCCCCAGAAATAGAAATAACTGGCTTACAACAATAGGATTCCACAAATGTGGAGGTCAGAGATGCCCTTTATGTAAATTTAGAACAAAAAAAAAAACAACTTTCAGTAACATCCTATAGCACAGGACACACATTTAGCATTGTCGTTTATAAATTGTATAACTACCTATGTTATCTATATGGCAGAGTGCACATTCTGTGAGCTTCAATATGTTGGGTCAACAAAAAGATTGCTAAAGACAAGTTTTAGTGAACATCTGCTGGACATCCGTGCACACTGTGCATTAAGTATTAGAAAATCAATCTCAGGACTCTCCAGACACTTCAGTGAATGTCATGAAGGAGATACAGGGAGCCTTTCTATCTCTGCCCTGGAAAGGGTTAACAAACCACAACGGGGTGGAGATTGGGTACAGATTTTAAGAAAAAGGGAGGCTTATTGGAAATTGTACCTTGATACCCGTTACCTAAAAGGTCTAAATCTAAAGTCTGATGTGTATTATATATATCAAATGTATCGTTATGGTAATATCCATTTCACGTTTTCCATGTACCTCTGTAAGTGAGTCATGTGGTCTTCATTCCGGACATGTGACGCCTGAGAGGCGGTCCGTGATATGGAGACTTGCATCTTACCGCTATAAAGTGTATCAGTACATTGATGTAATTGCCATGACTAAGAGGGTGAACCTCGCAACGTGTCGGCGCTGATGTTTTTATTAGCTTGTTTCTCATTTTAAGATGCACGTTCAATAAAGTTTACACATTTTTACGGAGCTGGGAGCCACTATTTTCTTCATTGAAGTCTGCATACAGGGGACGGCCCGCAATACTGCTCTACGTGCTCCAAACCTGGGGAACTACAGCGGCACACATACATTGCATCTGGTGAGCTGACCTTCTCTTTGCTCTTATATATTCCCTATTTGTAGGGGGTGGGGGGCAGGAGGACATGCACCCAGAGTCATTGACTTTTTTTCCCCCTGCAGTAACCTTATGGTCCATAAGGGTACTGCAGGGGTCTGTAAAGTCACTAACCCTGATGCATCCTCCCCCATGACTATAGGATCCATAAGCTAAGTCATGGACCACTTAGAGGGAGGAGGGAGGAAGATGCATCAGGGTCAGTGACTATTAACCCCTGCAGTACCCTTATGCATTTGTTTCACTATAACCGACCTGTTCCTATACCCTGCAATATAATGGGGTTGGATCTCAACCACTAGTTAGTAGCACTTTTTGGTTGCGACATTAGTTTGTTCGCTGCCTCTATTATGGCAATGCTGTTTTGGTTATTCTTTCCTCTCTCCGTTTCTTTCTTTGCCTTCTGCCAATGCAGTCCTTTGCCCAATCGGTGACTCCTTCTCCTTGTGCTTTAGATGTCACTATGGCTTCACTTAAGGTGTCATCCCTGAATGTTCAGGGATTTGACAAGCCTAAAAAGAGGTCACAAATTTTATATACCATGCAGAAACTTTCGAAATAGGTTCTACCCAACTTGGTATCACAGTAGCAATGATTTGGCTAAAACTAAAGGGGTCGCTATTTTCTTCCACAAGTCGCTTGCATGTACAGTCTTGGACACTAAGACAGATGTAGAGGCTAGATACCTGTTTGTTCACTGTACTATCATGGGTCACCTATTTACAGTTGCCACAATATACAGTATTTGCCTAATCAGGGTCCGCATACCTGCCTGGCCAAAATTCTTGATGACTTAACACTGTATGCTCAAGGTCATATTATTCTTTGTGGTAATATGAATGTGGCTCTAAATCCTGTGCTAGACACCTCATCGGGTCACTCGTCCTTGTCCTATAGTAAGCTGAACAGAATACAGAGTGCCCTACATACCGTATTTTCCGGCGTATAAGGCGTCTGGGCATATAAGTCGACCCCTGACTTTCAATCAGTTGACTCACCTGGGCCCGTTCCTGGTCTCTGCGCATCTTCTTCTCTACTCCCGTTGAGATGCTCGGCTGCTCGGGAGAGCTTCGGAAGAATGACAGAGGCTTTGAATACTTCCGGAGCCTCCGGAAGCCTCTGTCATTCTTCCGAGGCTCTCCCGAGTAGCCGAGCAGGCGGGGGTAAGTCACTTACCTCTGTCCTGTCGGATCGGCCATCCATTTATAGAGTCTGCTCTTAGGCAGGCTCTATAAATATATGGCCAATAACACTGATCTATGCTATGCTATAGCATAGATCAGTACATGCAATCTATTGATTGCATGTTTTACAGTGATAAAAGAGTGTAAAAATAATTTTTTTTTTTAATTTTTAAAAAACCCTTATAAACCCTATCCCAATAAAAGCTTAAAATACCCCCTTCCCTATTATAAAAATAAAAATATAAAAAAATAAATAAATAAACATATTACATATCATAGCGTGCAGAACTAGCTGATCTATTAAAATAACATTATTGTTCCCGCGCGGTGAACAGCGTGAACGAAAAAAAAAAAAAAACACCAGGATTGCTCATTTTAATAAATTATATATCAGAAAAAATCAATAAAAAGCAATCAAAATTTTTCTGTTACACCAATATGATATTATTAAAAACTAGAGATCATGGCACAAAACCAGCCCTGTAAGTGGAAAAATAATAGCTCTATGGCTCTTAGAAGGCGGGGAGGAACATTGCATTAATTTAACCCGGACTTTTGTACATCAAAGGGCTCTGTCTTGAAGGAGTTAACACTGATGCCAAGCTGTATGCAAAGCTGTTGGCGCTCAGACTGGTGCCTCACCTGGATCAAGTGGGGTTTGTTCCATCTCGAGAGGTCAGAGATAACACTCTGAAGACATTTGCTGTCATCCATCACGTTAGCTCACATAAAATCCCCACTATATTGCTCTCTTTAGATACTGAAAAGGCCTTTGATAGGGTGGACTGGAGCTTCCTAGGAGGGGTGCTAGAAGGAGTGGGTCTAGGGCCCGCTATGCTCTCGCGAATCATGACTCTCTATGTTTGTCCTAGGAGACAGAGTCAGATTAATGGCTCTCTGCCGGATCCTTTTCTGATTAAAAACGGCACCCGTCATAGGTGTCCGTTGGCACAGTTATTGAACGTTTTGGTAATAGAGTATCTTTTACAGGAAATTAGGGCTAATGAAAATATTTCAGGAGTATGGATAGACTCTGATCATATGAAATGCTCTGCATTTGTGGATGATTTACTCTTATGTCTCTCTAACCCTTTGGTCTCCACTCCTGCGTGCTCCTCCACGTAGCAACGCTTTATCAAACTGGGCAATCATAAAAGTATTTTCACTAAAAGTGTTACCCTTAACTTAAATGTCCCCCACTCAGCTTTACAGGCTCTTAAAACAATCTTTTCCTTTCGCTTGGACGAAAAGATCTTTCAAATATTTAGGGGTTCATATCCCATATAACTTATCTCTAACTTCTCGCCCATATTGGAACGCTTTAGGGGTGATTTATTGAAGGGGGATAGGAAGGAGTTTTTGCGGATCGGTAGGATTAATATAATTAAGATGAATCTACTCCCCTGCGTGCTATATCTGTTCCAAACTCTTCCTGCACTTATTCCTCATAGGTTTTGTGTGGAATTGCTAAAGTCTTTTCCAAATTTGTGTGGAAAAGTTAGTGACCTAGAATTTCCAGATCTACCCTGACTAGCTCTAAACCTACTGGGGGTCTGGCATTACCAGATACCTTCTTAAACTATTTGGAAGCAGTGGCAGCTAGAGTGCTGTATTGGTTCCACAATGGTCTGACAAAGCTATGGGTGGCAGTGGAGTCAGTGGTGGCGGAGATGCCGCTTTCTTCTATATTATGGGTGTGTACTGCTTGGTGGCCCCACTCGCAGATTGCGTTGTTGCCTTTTGTTTCTTCTACCACGGTCTCCATCTCTTTTACTCCAAATTTGCATAATCCTGCCAAGGAACCGCTCGGCTGCCTTTTTAGGTGTACGACCAGATAGACCCCTGTTTATTAAACAATTTCTTACGGCATGTGCACTTAAGAGGTCGCTGACTTACTTTGAAGACCTACAGTATGTACAGCCCCTGTTTCCCGAGACATGCTATATCTCTGACATATAAACGATTCTGCTCTCCTCCTACCATTCTCCGCCTCCTGCATTCCGGAGTGGTTGGGGAAAAAACCTTGCCCATTCGTTTTCTTCTCCTAACTGGGGAAAAATGTATGACTTTTGTCATAAGTCCTCGGTCTCTGTCAGGTATCAGGAAATAAATTACAAGATACTATCTCGCCAGTACTCTGTGCTCCTTCTCCTTGACCTATCTTCTGCCTTCGACACAGTTGACCATTCTCAACTTTTACAAATTATTTCATCCCTTGGCGTCACTTGCTCAGCCCTCTCCTGGATCTCCCCTTACCTCTCCAACCGCACTTTAGCATCTCCCACTCCCACACCACCTCCTCTCCTCACCCCCTCACTGTTGGTGTTCCCCAAGGCTCTGTACTCGGGCCTCTTCTCTTCTCCATCTATACTTCCGGCCTGGGAGAATAGAATCCCATGGCTTCAGGCACCACCTCTACGCTGATGACACTCAGATCTACCTCTCTGGTCTACCTCTTTGCTATCTAGAATTCCCGAGTGTCTATCAGTTACATCTTCCCTCTTCTCCTCTTTCTGAAGCTCAATATGGACAAAACAGAACTAATCATCTTTCCCCCACCTCGCTCCACCCCGCCGTCTAATCTGTCAATCACTATCAATGGCTGCACTCTGTCTCCTGTCGCTCAAGTACGCCACCTTGTGGTAACCTTTGACTCTGGTCTGTCTTTTAAACCACACATTCAGGCCCTGACCACCTCTATTTTTATTTTTATTTTATTTTATTAAAAAAAAAAAAAAAAAAAAAACGTGCAGTAAGTTGTATAATATAACTTTAATTGCAATGCTGTTACTGTGGTGGAAAATCAAACAAGTACAATGTAATTGCAAAACTGTGCAGTCTGTATGAGAGCTCCCTATAGACCTGATGCAATGAAGATGATAGTTGCAGTTTATTTCCCGGATGAATGTTGCTCTTATGAAGTCTTTTATCTCTATCTTCTATCTCTTATCTCTGGAGATTTCAATGAAGAAAATAAGAAACTGATTTATAAATGATATATGAGTGATGTAAGATTTAGAAAGATCTGTTATCCGTACCTGGCATTATGATCTGGAAATAATATGGGACCTTATGTAACTACTCGAGCCCTTGTCTTTCTATTTGGTGCAGGTCTTCCAACTTTCTGCAGGTCACTGAGCAGTAAATTAATTCATGTAAAATATTAGAGAACTACTGAAAGATAAAGCTGTCATCCAACCATACCTTGGTTATTTGCCAATTACAATCCGAGTTGTCCTTGAAACAATGGCATTTGTTTGGCTTCAGCTTAAGTCTATAGATTCTTCAGTACCATCTTTAGGCTATTTTGACTCACAGTAAAATAATATTAAATACCACTGTCATTTTGAAGTAAAAATATTTTTAATAATAATAATAATAATAATAACAACAATATTTATTTGTATAGCGCCAATAGCTTCCACAGCGCTATTTTTGAAATATATGAAATAATAGGAATAAATAAAAATACAAAGTATGTTTGAGACCTAATGCGCTCCTTTGAAGACAATGGGAAATCGGCCAGCAAAATAACGTCCCTAATCAATTGTGATGTTATCACCTGCTTTTGCAAAATATGTTTTTTTTTTATTTACCTTAATCTGTGCAAAGATGTCTTGAAACTGGAAATGACTTGTTGTTATCTTAGTCAGAACTTGTCACAACTTATTACTTGTTGAGTTTTTATAATTTTACTTTATTGTATTTGCTTGCATTTAACTGCTGTGATCAGTGCAATGTACCTTAAAGGGGTACTCCGACCTTTTTAAATTTCTTATATGCTGCTGCGCTTGTATAGAACATAATAAAGAGTCTATTCTTACCTCATCATGCTCCCCTGGGGTCCCCCTGCAGATATGTTGGGTCCCCCGCTCGATGCTCCCACCGCCACTTCCGAGACAGACTCCTCTTAGCAGTGAGCGCCCGCTCAGCCAATCACTAGCGGCAGCACCGTCCCGTCTCAGTTCTCTCAATGCTGAGAGGAGTCAGTCTAAGAAGTATTTTTGGGAATGTTCAGTGGGGGATCCGGAGGATCAGTGTAGGAGGGCAACCATATAAAAAAAAATTAAAGGGCCTGAGTACTTCTTAAACATCCTCTGTAGTGAAACAGTTTTAGGGGCTAAGAGACTTCATACAGGTATTTATGCAAAAGGTAATATTGCACATTATAGCACAGTTTTACTTAAGAAAGAAATTGTCAAATGTTTTTTACGTAGAGGTGAGTAAAAGCTTGGAAAGGGGGTCGGCCGTAGATATTGTGTATCTGGATTTTATAAAAGTGTTTGACACATTCTCTCATAAATGTCTAATGGGTCTATGGTCTATGGTCTATGGTCTATGGGTCTAGAATCTTTTGGTCAGCCCATCGGTTGTCACCTTTACAATGAATTTACAATGACCTTTTTATAAAATAACTTATATTGTATTATATATGATATATTATAAGACATTCATTCTGTAATGTCCAGGGGTCATATATGATTAGTTCTTTGTCATCACTTTGGGGTTTTAAACCTGAATAGACCAGCGCTGGTGCAGGGATGCCAGTACCATGGTCCTTTTTTGAACCGCGCGCTGGTTCCTTGGCATGGCACCAGTTTATTCCCCAGCAACGGCTGGGCATGAAGCACTGGGGGCGATCTCCCCTCCCCTCTGTGACGTGGCTCCATTAGAATCAATGGACTGGCATCACAGAGAGGAGGGGAGATAGTCACCCTGGGGCTGGCTAACCCGCCCCCACTGTTTCAACCCCGGCAGGAGCTTGGGAATAAACCACCACCGTGCACAGGAATCAAGAAGCAGTACAAAAAAAGGACAGCTAAGTACATTGCTTTGGTTTTTTTAGGGTGGGTTCATACTGAGGAATTCTCACGGATAATGTCCGCGGAATTCCGCAGTACGTCCGCGCGCACGTCCGCGCACCTTTCCGCCAGCTCCATGGACTCCATAGACATGCTACTTCTTTCGGCGGATAGCGGAATACGCCGGCCCATAGAATGGTGTCAGTGGAGCCGGCGGAAAGGCGCACGGCCGCGTGCGCGGACAGCCGATTGAATTCCGCAGAGTATATCCGCGAGAATTCCTCAGTATGAACCCACCCTTAGCCTGAATAGATCGGTGCTGATGCAGGGATGCCAGTGTCATGTTCCTTTTTTTTTTAACTGAGGCCTGGTTCCTGCACACGGCGTGAGTTAATTTCCAAGCATCGTCTGTGCATGAAGCACTGGGGGCTCTGGTAAAATTAATGGACCCGCATCACAGAGGGGCAATGGTCGACTGAAAATGATGTAACTAATGGTACATTCTCTATAAAGTGTACATGTCGTTACAACTATCAAAATCTAAATCAACAGTACATGAAGCAAGTTTGCAATTTACATTCAATATATTTATATATTTTTTTTCTAGTTATCATGCTGTAAACAAAGCTGGACTTATCTGAAATCCAGGTCCAGTCTCCTGCTGGTTGAAAGAAAGAAACTAAACACATTGGGGGAGATTTATCAATTTAGACTGGTGCAAACTGGCCACAGCAACCAATCACAGCTCCTGTTTCCTTTCACCAGAGCTGGAAGCTGAGCTCTGATTGGTTGCTGTGGCCAGTTTGCACCAGTCTAAATTTTACACCCTTTGATAAATCTCTCCCATGAAGTCCGGCCAGTACAGAGAGTCACAGCTCAATGTGTCCATCAATCACATGACTGCCGTCTCTGTGAGCGCTCAGATGACCTGCGAAACACGGGACTTCCTGTGCTTAGACTCTTTGAAAAGTCACAACACATGCATGATAACTAACTAGAAGAGTGGCAGCAGCAGACAGCTGCTAACTTCAATAGGCCTACCCCTCCCACAGCTCCCCAGGAACCCTCTTGCTCGCTGTCTATGCGTGTAATAGCACAGACAGCATGTGGGGAACGAGGGGGAAGCAAGCGCTGACCTGACCGGTCGACACTTGCTTTCTCCTCAATATTGTTCCCTGTAATACAGCCTTTACTGTATTACAAGACTTTGGATTTACAATCACCTGCATTTTCTTAAAGAAGTAGTCTGTCTATATAGAATATACACATTAGATCTAAAACTTATGCATGTGTAGTTCCATCCCATGATCTATATAGAAAATATGGAGAACAGCTCAGGGCTAGCAGTTATATATACCTCTATTGAATGTCCATATACAATATATAATATATGCATATAGAAGTATATACAATAATTGTAAACCTTAATCTCTACGTGTAATTATTTCAACCTTCCTATAGTCTCATGTGGATCTTACTGAAGTGAATACAAGACAGTTACTAACAATTACACAGTACAATGAGGTCATGATAGAATTTTATTGGAATTCCATTATTACAACTACAGAACAATATGGCACTAGGAGTCACCTGTCCAATTTTATAATCTTCCTTGTATGCAAAATTATTACTTTATGGACTTCATAGAGAGGAGGTTACTGTTATGGTAAAATAACTACACGTTAGTCTATTAACAGCTTTAGATCAGGCAGATGGTATGGGAAGGCTTTCTGTACAAATTCTGATGGGTGGAGAACTGCTGTGGAGTAAGGGCCCTATTAAATGGAAAAATGGTCGTGTGAAAAATCGTTCATACTTAAGCCATAATTAGAGATGAGCGAACCGGGTTCGGGTTCGAGTCGATCCGAACCCAAACGATCGGCATTTGATTAGCTGGGGCTGCTGAACTTAAATAAAGCTCTAAGGTTGTCTGGAAAACGTGGATACAGCCAATGACTGTATCCATGTTTTCCACATAGCCTTAGGGCTTTATCCAGCAGCCACCGCTAATCAAATGCCGAAAGTTCGGGTTTGGATCGACTCGAGCATGCTCGAGGTTCGCTCATCTCTAGCCATAATCTTTTGTATAATCCATTTTTATCAACATCCGTCACAAGTCACATACAGTACACAGGCAGAATTGCAATGTTAGATGGCCAATAACACAAGCTGCTCGTGATAGAACGGTGTTTTATAAATCTTATCAACGTTGAACAGAGCAAAAATATATGATGAACAAAACTTGGTATTCTACTATAGATTCCACCCCCAAAGCTCCTCAAAAAGGAAACATCTGAGCCACAACTTAAATTTTAGAAACAATTGATCAAGTTCATTGGAACAATTAATTTAAAGACATGATAATAGAACAAGCATCATAAAAAAATCTTTATAAAACGGAGGACGACACAAGGACAGACAGCACAACACAAGGAAAGGGAGACAGCACGGATCATGCATGTGTCATGCGGGAGAGAAGTAAAATGCATGCTTTAGCCAACAAATTTTATATATTCCAAAGTGCCATGAGCAAAGCGTGCCAGTAATATTAATAGTAAAGAGCAAGGTAATTCTCAGAGGTGAAAAATGAAAGACAGTGTAAAGTTTACTATAGATTCCAGCACATAGTGGTCCACAATATTGAAATACGTATGTAGAGGTTCACCGGCACTACTTCTATATCAAGGCACAGGGAATCAGCCTGGGCGTGCTGGGGGCTATAGCCGATACACCTGAGGGTGCTCCTTTAAATGTCCACAATATTGAACCTCTTCCAACCTAACTATTAAATTTCTCCAAAGAAAAGAAGAGAAAAATGATTTAGAGACGGTACAAACCACACAAAGGGAGAACGCAATAGGGTAGCGGTAGGGGATGAGCAAAATTTTATCATGTATTGTATCAATCATTAACCATTGTGAGGTAAGATTGGGAGTCATTATCCCAATCTGTAAATTTCGGACACATACTCACTCAAAGGTCATTGAGCCAATGCCCACGGCAATCCCAGAAAGATGATGCTCCAAATTGGCCTCCCAGGTGAAACCATTATATTTTTAAGCAGGCAGCCTTATGCTGCGTTTACACGTAACAATTATTGTGCAAATTTGCGCAATAACGATTGAATTCGAACGATAATCGCAAGTGTAAGCGCAGTGAACGATCAAACGACAAGCGAGAAATCGTTCATTTTGATCTTTGAACATGTTCTCAAATCGATTGTTTGCAAAACATTCGCAGATCGTTCCGTGTGAACAGTCGTTCACCGATTTAACCAATGTGTGAGATAGGCTTAAGCGATCGCAAAATGAATTTTCCGTACGATATATGGTACCATCTAAATGCTGATCGTTATGAAAAAAAATTGTTACTCCGACATCGTTAATCGCACGATCAGGCCAATTATCGTTTCGTGTAAATGCAGCATTACAAAGTCAGAGGAGTTCATCAATTGGTGCCGGGGGACCAAATTGCATCACATTTTGCTGAGCAGTTATGTTTCTTTGCCCCAATTTCCTCCATCCTCCTTATTTCCTTGACCTCCACTGTCCATTCACTAAGAAGCAGAGTAGCACGGCTTTTCCAGTGCCTGGGTATAATGGTGAGGACCGCTGTAATTAAGGGTCACAGGATGCCCTTCTCGACATGCGAAAGCGATCCAGGCAATAAAGAAAGCAAAGCCACCTGAGGCGTGTGTGGTATCTTTTTACTTGCCTAACCTTTGTAGATCCCTAATACTTTATTCCACAACGGCTGGATATCTGGGCTGGACCACCAGACATTTAATAGATGCCCTCGACCAATTAGGAATCTCCAGCAGTGATCAGAGGCCTCTGAAAACATGGCATGGTGTCTTGTTGGATAGTAATTAGAGATGAGCAAATAGGTCCAATATTGTGGATAATTGCACATTCGTTCGCTCAAGTTCTGCATTTGTTTACTACTCGTTTAGTATAATTGCACATTGTTCATTGCTTTGCTGAGATCAGATGGAGTAAACGATCGCAGTAACGTTCCCAATAACGATCGGAACTAACTATAGTTCTGTGTAATATGGTGAACAATGTCAGGTTAACGATAAACAATCTTGTTTACAATCGTTTGTTGGTTAACGTTAAAAAGAGTACCCTTAACACACTGGGGGAGATTTATCAAAGGGTGTAAAATGTAGACTGGTGCAAACGGCCCACAGCAACCAATCAGAGCTCAGCTTTCAGCTCTGCTTAAAGGAAAGAGAGCTGTAATTGGCTGTTATGGGGAGTTTTCACCTGTCTAAATTTTACACCCTTTTATAAATCTTCCCCACTGTCTCAAAACACCTTCTAAATCTCTTCTTTCTATATGTTTAGCCCTAACAAGGGCTTTTAGGGTCCCTCCCTACCTAACTTCACCTAAAAGCTAATTCTCCCTGGTATACAGTCTCTTCCTCTCTAGCTCCAACCAGCAAGTGACACGAATCAGAAATCCCCTATTCGTATACTCAGAAGGGGACGTAGTTTAGCCAACTTTTTTAAAAAAAAAAAAAATCCTGCCTGTTCCTTGTGCCTGTCCCTCCCCCTGCATGTTTATTGCATGAAAAAAGTGCCAGGGAGGGTGAATCAAATTTTTACTGCGTTTTCATTTGAATATTCGGAAAAAAAAACAAACATATAGCTTGAATAGAGTATTCAATCGAATACTATTCGCTCATGACTAGCAAGGACGCACAGCGACATAGTTTGAAACACATATAACAGTCTGGGAAAAACATCCATGAAGTCTTTATATATATAAAGAAAAAATATGGGTTCTCACCAGTCAGAGAAAGAGATGGTATACAGACTGCAGTATAATGTAGCTGAAAATCAGTCATAGAATAATATGGTCTTTATGGCAAGGCAGCCCCGTCATAGAGGAGGTTTCTAATCTTACATGACATTAAGAAAAGCATAAATTGATTGCAAATTACATAATATTTTATATAAATAAGTTTGTTTTAAGTGGGAGACATTTTTGTTTCCTCTCTCCATTACTCTTCTTTTCAGGCTCCATCAGGATATTGTAACATTTTGGTAAAAACATGCAGCCCAATATTCCTCCCCCTGAGGCCAATATGGCGAATATCTCTACAGTGACCATGTGTTTCCCTGTACTGCTCAGATAGGCCGGGATGGCACAGATCCAGACACTGCAGAAAACCAACATGCTGAAGGTGATGTACTTGGCTTCATTGTAGATATCAGGTAATGTCCTCACCAGGAAAGCTAGAACAAAGCTCACCGCTGCCAGAAACCCCATATAACCCAACATGAGGTAAAAGGCCAAGACTGACCCTTCATTACACTGAATGATGATCTTCCCAGGATAATCCAGGTTATACTCCTGATATGGAGGAGACAGTGACAACCAGATAACTGCATTCAGGATCTGAATAGATGAACAGACCAACACTACAGTATAAGGAAGCTTAACCCCCACACACTTTCTCCAGGGACTGTCAGGTCTGGTGGCCTTGAATGCTATGCAGACTATGATGGTCTTGGCCAGGACAGAAGACACGGCTACTGTGAAGAAGGTCCCATAGAAGATTTGTCTCAGCATGCAGGTTATATCCACTGGGCGACCGATGAAGAGAAACACACAGAGTAAGCTGAACATGAGAGAGTTCAGGAGGATGAAGCTGAGGTTCCGGTTATTGGCTCTGACGATGGGAATGTTCCGGAATAAAATGAATATTCCAATTAAACATAAAGTTATAAGAGAGAGTAATATGGAGATGATGGAAAAGACTAAAGCAACAACATCAGTCTCATAGGACAAAAACTCATAATATCTCAGAACACATTTGGTTTTCCCCTCATTCGGCCATTCATGGTCAGGACATCTCTGGCAATTTTTACTGTCTGGAAAAGAAGAAACAAAATGAATTAACAATAGTTTATAATTTTGCCAAATGCAGGGTGGAAGAGTTATTTCCATCAACTTGATGGTTCATACTAGGCTCTTCAGATTGCATCCCTTCCATTTCACATTAGGATAATATTTATTTATTTATTTTTGTTTTTCTTTTTTAATACCAGGAGATGGCGAGGTGGTGGTTGTAAATGATCATGAATATAGACCTGGGCCCTGGAGATCAACGTTCCCCCCCCCCCCCCCACCCTTCACGACCAAGTAATGCTAGGAAGAGAAAATATTATCACCATTCATATTACCACCATACTGTAACTGACCAAATCCTGTATACTGAGACCAATATTACCAGTATATAGGAAGGAAATATTACCGCCACACCACAACCACTACCATCACCACCATATTGTTACTGACCAAATCCTATATACTAAGACCAATAAAAAACACAGTACCAGATAACAAGTAGCAAATAATTCCAGCACATACTGACTAACACCACCACATACCGACTAACACTACCTCATACTGAATAACACCGCCACATACTGACTAACACCAACGCTGCTACTAATACCACCACCACATACTAACACCATCGCTGCTACTGACTAACACCACCACATACTGACTAACACTACCACATACTGACTAATACCACCACATACTGACTAACACCACCGCTGCTACTGAATGAGATCCACTCTACACAGATCACTATCACCTCATCCAGTCATATAGAGGTTGACGCAGCTGTACACAGGCTCTGTACTCCATATACATTACAGGGCAGTTATATTAGGTGACTCACAGGGGACGTCTTCTCTGATCGGAGTTCTTCCCTTTTCATCTTCTTCTCCATCTGCCCTGGGCCGTTATGAGAACTTGTCCGAGCCACGAATCCACAGAATCTGCCAAACAGACATATTAGGCTCCTCACTCTGACACCATCCTCCTCTCTATAAACACTGCACATCTGTATTGGCCCCTGTACGCCATCATTTAGTAGGTAGGCTGACTCTATATGCCCCCCTCTGTGCAGCCTCCTTATAGATGCCCCCCCAATGTTTCCCCCCTTATAGATGGCCCCCTCTCCCCCTATGTTGCCCCCCTTATAGATAGCCCCCTCTCCCCCCTTATAGATGCCCCCCTTATAGATGGCCCCCTCCCCCCTATAGATGGCCCCCTCTTCTCCCCCCCTTATAGATGGCCCTCTGTCTCCCACCACCTATAGATGGCCCTCTCTCCCCCTCCCTCCTATCGATGGCACCCTCTCTACCCCCTCCTTATAGATGGCCCCCTCTCTTCCCCCCCCCCCCTCTTTATAGATGGCCCCCTCTCCCCTTCCTCCTAAAGATGGCCCCCTCTCCCTTTCCTCCTATAGATGGCCCCTCTCTTTCTTCCTATAGATGGCCCCCCTCAACCCCCCTCCTCTTATAGATGGCCCCCCTCAAACCCCCCCTCCTATAGATGGCCCCCCTCAACCCCCCTTCCTCCTATAGATGGCCCCCCTCAACCCCCCTCCTATAAATGGCCCCCATTAAACCCTTCTCCTATAGATGGCCCCCCTCAACCCCCCCCCTTCCTCCTATAGATGCCCCCCAAACCCCCCCTCCTCCTATAGATGGCTCCCCTCAAATCCCCCTCCAATAGAGGGCCCCCTCAAACCCCTGTGCAGGAAGTCACAGCCACAGGGAACTCTATGATGCGCCCGCTGCTGGGGATAGGAAGCGACACCCCCGGCAGCAGCGCTTCAGCCGGGGGCAGACTGAGTCGGCCTCTTGTGACCGCAAGCAAAACAATGCTTGCGGTCAAAAGAGTGGCCGATGGGGGGGCCTCGGGGGCTCTACGGGCCCCGCTGCCACCCTGGTAGTTACGCCGCTGAATATAGACATAGCTATGACTATCTAAGGTCAGACATATACCTAGAGGAGGCTTTCTTCACAACTTCTCATGGTTTTTTAAAGCACATTGAAAAATGCAAGGAAGGGATAACATGGATGTAAATGCTGAAACCCATATTGAATAGCTGATGATAGAGAACCCCCATCAGGGCCGGCTCCAGGTTTTTGTAGGCCCTTGGGCGACAGAGCCTCGGTGGGCCCCTTTGAGGAGCAAATAATGGAGATACAGGCGAGGAAAGATTTGCGACTGCTGCATATCTTTCTCCTCCTGTATCTCCTCATCTCTGCGGGTGTCACATTGCAGAAGCTATATACAGGAGAAAACTAGAAGCACCAGCATGTCCATGTTGTATATATCACAGACAGGGGCTGTATACAGGAAAAGTACAAGCCCCAGCATGTTCACGTTAAATACACATAGCAGGAGCTGTATACAGGAGAACTAGAGGCTGTAGTTCTCCTGTATACAGCTCCTGCAGTGATATATATAACACAAGGACATGCTGATACCTCTAGTTCTTCTGTATACAGCTCCTGCAGTGATAGATAGAGATATCTATTTATCTGATTGTCTGTCTATCTATCTATCTATCTATCTATCACTGCAGGAGCTGTATACAAGAGAACTAGAACCTCTAGTCCTGTATACAGCTCCTGCTATGTGTATTTAACATGGACATGCTGGGGCTTGTAGTTCTTCTGTATACAGCTCCTGCAGTAATATATATAACACATGGACATGCTTGGGCTTCTAGTCTAGAGGTCTCAGCATGTTCATATGTTATATATGCCCTCCATCAAGTGTCCGATCACATGATCAGTGACATCATGA